>NC_081558.1:137557039-137641038 GCF_022355385.1 Mustela nigripes | reverse complement strand
GCAGTCCAATGCAAGGTACCATTCTCTCACATCACTGGAAGAGCGTGGAGAGAGACAGAGACGGGGGAAGAGGAGAGGGGAAGGAATGAATATGAATTTGTGATTTCAAAGTCAAGACAACAGCTTCTTATAGTTAGACTTTTGAGACCTCTACCTTTTAGCAAAGGTAAATATTCCTGATCCTTACCTCAATAGGGAAATCACCCTTTAGAAGGAGCCAAACTATTAAGGAATACATTTGTTATCAATATACTGAAAATACATTGATAATGTATACAATAATGACTGGGATAAAATTACCTCAAAAAAGGATATATTTTAGTAACTAAGCCAGAACTCTTGTAAGAAGATGTAAATAGGTATCATAGTAATTCTATAAAGGAAAGCAATAGGATATTACTTAAAAGGAAATTATGTGTTGTATTCATAAATAATTTTCTTTTATTTATTTTTAAAAAGATTTTATTTATTAGAGAACACAAGTGAGCTCAAAAGTGGTGGGGGAGGAGAGGAAGAAGGAAAGAATCTCCAGTGGACTCTGTGCCAAGCACATAGCCCAATTCAGGGCTTGGTCTCAATGACCCTGAGATTGTGGCCTGAGCCAGTATCAAGAATCAGACGCTAAGCCAACTGAGCCAACCAGATGCCCCATAAATAATTTTGTTTTAAATATTGCTACTATCCTATGCGCTTTGATGTTAGTGATATTTTTGGTCCTGGGCTTTCTCCAAGTGATGTTTTTGAAGTTCCCATTCTCCTGATAATATGTAAAGAAGTTTGGTTTCTGTGTTAAGAGTTTCACAAAATGCTTAGTGACTTTTCTGAGTAAAATGAGAATTCTTTCTGGTTTAATTGAGCCCTAAATGATTATCTACCCATATACTTGGGCTCCCCATCCCACATTCCCTACTTTCTTGAAAAGGAATTTAATTTTCTGGATGCATTTAGGCAGTGGTTAATTCCAGAGGAGCAGTTACAAAAGCCACTTTTTGTAATTGGCAGTTAGTTGCATGTCCATTTCTCAGATGCATTTCTTTAAACCTTATTTCCCAAAAACTCTTGAAGTACCATATTTTTGTTATTTTCTTTGTTGTAGTTCTAATTTTCCCTTTGATAACTGGATGCGTTGCCTGTCAGATCTTGGTGGGATATAATCCTGAAAATCCCCCACCTCATTTCTTTAGACCCCGAGCTTCCACCTGTCATCTTAGATTGCTGCAAAACCAGTTTGAGAGAATGACTAAAAATAAAGGAATCCTTAGATCCAGGAGCTTGACATAAAAGAATGTAGGTTACAGGTGGTAAAATCCCCAATGATGTGATTAGCTTTCTTGTTGTGTTTTCTAAAGTGTTTGATTACAGAGTGGAGGGTAGTTTAAAGGGTGTTTTTAAAGTATTTTCCTTTAGAATATTTTCATTATGAGTGATTTTAATAGATGATCCAAATGGAAATAGAGACTTTAATACCTTTCCCAAGTTTGTTTAACAACTCCGTGATACTCACAAAACTCATTTTAGTCAAGTTAGCTAAGGGAAAAGCTGGGAAATAGATAAGGGTAATAAATGTGGTGTTCTCGTGGGCGCATGGGCAAGAGGTTTATAATACAGGTCTCTAAATTCCAGCACCGGGCTCTCTACACTAGAACATGCTGTTAGTCCCTACTGTTTGGAACACCCTCTCACTAGACAGCAACATGTCCTCACATCAACATAGTATTCAACTTTAATGCAGAATTACGGCTGTTAGAGGAAAAATGTGTGCTTGCACAGTACATACTTTGTTACAATATTATGTGAATTGTTTATTTCATAAAGTTGATATATGCAGTAAAAGCAAACATTACTGCTTTTCCAGGCATGACAGTTTAAGCCATATCAGTTTAATTTTGAAAGAATTGAGGCTAATTTACATAGCCAGAACAGAGTGAAGTAATGTGGCCTAACTTCTTAGGGAGTATTGTTAGAGGGCCTGAGATGCTATTTATATGTAACATTCATTTGGGGAACATATTAAAAGAAGTAAACTTGGAAAGTGCTGTAATGTGTATTTTTTTTTTTAATTCTAGAAAGGAAAATATTTTGTAAAAATGCAAGCTTAGAATTCTTTTCTGGGTAAATCTAAATAGTTGGAGTGGGCTTTAATTAAGGAATGTTTTAATACAAATGTCATTTAATCCAACAGTATATTAACTTTAATTTTCCTCTAATATTTCTGGATTTTTCTACATTTATCAATCTTGGTAGGCTTATATACACATAATAAGCTATCTAGATGTTTATTTAAATTCTATTTTATCTTTCTAAGTTTTTATTGAAGTACAATATAGAGACAAATGCATAAATACACCTGTACAGCTAACTTAAATTTCACAAAGTGAATTTCCCACATAATCAGTACTCAGATCATGAAACAAAAGCTTTCTTTACCTCTTTTACTGTTACCCACCCAAAGGAATTTAGTGTCTTGATTTATAACACCATAGATTAATTTTGCCTTTCTTTAAAACTTATGTAAATGGAATTATATAGTATACATTCTTTTGTCTACTTTCCTTCACTCACATTATGTTTCTGAGATGCATCTATGTTGTACTGGGTAGCTGCAGATCATTCCTGTTGCTGTTCAGTTTCCTATGGTATGAATATACCACAGTGGATTCATCTGGTCTGCTGTGAATGGGTATGTGGGCTGTTTTTGATTCAGTGCTATTATAATCACTGGCGCTGTGAGCATTCAAGGGCATGTCTTTGGTGAATGGATGAGCACATTTCTGTTGGGTATGTATTAGGTGTGGAAATTCTGGATTATGGCCTTATACATATGGCCGGGTTTATGGATCTAACTATGTATTTGAAGTAGTTGTATTAATTTACATTCCCACTAAAGGTGTTTGAAAGCTTTTATTGATCTCTGAATTACAGCTTTTCTTTTTCCTCCATAATTAGTATTGGTATTTTTTCCATGCCAGGACATAGAGATCTACTTTATTCTTTTTTCTTTTTTTATATAGTATTACATATATATTACATATAGGTTAGTTAGTATTCCTCTAGTATTGACCATGAGATTTGTTTTTTTTTATTTTGCTATTAAAAATATTGTATAACCTCCAAAATTTAAAATACACCCACCTTTTTACACAATTTGTACTACAGATATGTTTGACATGTACAGATTATTCATTGCATATGCATGTGTGTTGTTTTTTTACTTTTTATTTTGAAATAATTTTGATTTGTGGAAGATTGAAAAAATAGTACAAAGAGTTTCCATGTGCCCAGCTTCCCCTAATGTTAATACCTTACATAACTATGGTACAACTATAAAAACTAGGAAATTAATATTGATACAATACTATTAACTTACCTACTGGCTTCATTTGATTGTATCTGTTTTGCCACTACCATCTCTTTCTCCAGTCTGGGATTCGATCTGGAATCACACATTGCATTTAGAGCTCATACTGTTTCAGGCATCTTTGGTCTCTGACGGTTCCTTAATCTTTGCTTTTTGTGACCCAAGGCTTTTCAAAGAGTGCTTTTCAGTTATTTTGTAGAATGTCCCTTAATTTGGATTTGTCTGATATTTACTCATAATTATATTGAGATTATTGATTTTTGGCAAGAATACCACAGAAGCAATGTGTATATCATATAGAATGTATATGCTGTCAGTATGTCTTCCTACAGATGATGTTAACCTTCATCACTTGGATAAGGTGGTATTTGCCAGGTTCCTCCAGTGTAGAATTATTATTTTTCCCTTTGCAATCAACAGATATCTTGGAGTAAATACTTCCCTTATTCCTTCTATATTTATTAATTAGAATTTCTTTGTGAGGGACAGGCTTTTCCTTCTCTTCCATTTATTTATCTGTTCAGTTACTTATTAGTATCAGTATGGAATCATTTATTTTGTAGGTTATACTCAAATACTATATTTATTTTGTTTCTAAATTCTTGCTATACAGGTGGTACCTGTATCCTATCTTTCTTGAGCTCTTCCTTACTTTCTGGCACCACAAAATGTTCTAGGCTTTCCTTAGATCTTTTTTGCCCCAACAGATTCTGGAATCAACCAATTCTTTAAGATGCCTTGGTTTCTTTTATTGGAAAATGGTATTTAGAAACCAAGATGTGAAAATTGGGTGTGCTTATTTCTGGGGTACCTTGCTCTGAGGATTGAGTTTTTTTTTGTCATTTATACATTTCTCTTGGATCATGACATTCAGAATACCCATTCATTTTTTAAAAATAAATGAATTTAAGACTATACATTTTTCTCTGCATACTTTGGTATATCATGTTTCCATTATTTATTTCCACATAGTTATTATTATTATTTTGTCTTTGGCCCAGTGTTTATTAGATGTATGTTTTAAGTTTCAATGTATATAGATTTTTAATTGGCTTTTTGCTGTAAATGTTTTGTGTAATTTTACTGTAAGCAATGAGTGTGCATATATAATTTTTTTTAAGAACATACTAAAATTTTAATTGTGGCTTGTTACATGGTCACTTTTTGTGATTTTACCATGTGTTTGAAAGAATGATTATTAGATATAACCTCCAATTAAATCAATACATCATTTGTTAATTGTGTTATTCAAATCCTCAATATCTTTTCTATTTTTCATATCATTGTAACCATTCAATTTCTGTGAGAAATGTGTTAATACCTTCCATTATGATTAATAATTTGTTCTCACTGAGTTTTTAACAGATATTTCTTTATGTTGTAGAGCCATGTTTAGGGTATGTAAAAGTTCATGATTATTATTTTTCATGGTAGATTAGGATTTTTATCAAAACTAAAGGGTTCTACTTACTGTGTTGCTAGTTATAAATATTAATGTATATCTTTTATCATTTTTAAAGCATCTGGTCTGGTATATATTTTTCTAACTTTTATTTTCTACATTTCTGTTAATTATTATTATTTTTTATATGTGACTCCTGAAAACAACATGTGGCTGATTTTTTTCTCTTAGTATGCCAAAAGAAATACTTGTTAGGGTACAAAATGAGACTGAAAAATAGGAAAATTTATTAAAAATATTTTAAAAGTGCATTTAGGCTTGCAGAACCTCTCTCCAACTCTTCCTCCCCAAAGGCTTTTAATCACCTTGTCCTGACTCTGGCAGATGCCATAGGTACTATCAAAACAGCTAATTCCTCACATGGTCTCCCGCAGTTGAAGCCCATCGTTTAATAATTCCAATGCACACCACAGAAACTTAAGACATTTCAGTGCCTCATTTGTTAGGTTTTTAAAGAGAAAATAGTATAATAAATGTCCATTAATACAGATTCAAAAATTACCACAATTTTTGTCATTTGTGTTTCATCTGTCCCTTTTTTCTGCTGCTAAAGTAATTTAAGGAAAACCCAAGATGGCATGCTATTTTCATTTCTATTTACTTCAGTGTGATGTGCCATTTTCTTATATAACAACAGTATCATTATCCCCAAATTAGCAATAGTTTTGCTGTATTTTCTAATTCTCAGTTCATAATCAATTTCCTTAATATTTTTTAAAAACTAGTTTATTTGTTTGAATCTAGTTCTATAGAAGGTCTGCATGTCACTTTTGTTGCTTCTCTCTCTCTCTCTTTTTTAAAGATTTTATTTATTTATTTGACAGAGGCACAGTGAGAGAGGGAACACAAGCAAGGGGAGTGGGAGAGGGAGAAGCAGGCTTCCTGCTGGGCAGGGAGCTTGATGCAGGGCTCAGTCCCAGAATCCTGGGATCATGACCTGAGCCAGATGAGGCAGATGCTTAAGGACTGAGTTACCCAGGCACCCTTGTTGCTTCTCTTTTATCTAGAAAAGCCACTTTCCCCCCTTTTCTCCCTTCGTCATTATTAACTTGTAGGAACTGGACCAATTGTCTTCATTTGTAAATATAAATAGACAACAAAGGATCTCCAGACTGTAAGGGAGGCTTCAAATGTGAAAGACAAAAAACAAAGCAAGGAAAAAATTTAAAAACGCAGAGAAAACAGAAGTAATGCAGTAAATTTTAAAACACAGTAAACTGATATCAAAATTATCATCAAAGAGTAAGAGAAGAAATTGTTTCCATGAAATAAGAACAAGAGGTAATTAAAAAGGGGACCTTTTGGAGAATAAGAAAGAATTCCTGATAATTAGAATATGATAGCAGAAATTAAAAATTTTATAGACAGAATGGAAGATCACAGAACTAAAGCAAAATGTCAAAATAGTAAGATGGCAAGAAAATTTAAGAAAATTAGATCTCTCCAGATGGTTCCACATCCAAATAGAAAGATGTTCCAGAAAGGAAACAGAAAATGAAGGGGAAGGAATCATTCTCCCTAGGATAAAGTTCCTGGAACTAAACATCAGTTTCCAAAACAAATACTCATGAAGTGTCCAGCACAGAGGACAGAATACTGACATGATAATATATTTTGATGAAATTTAAGAATACTAAGTGAAAAGAGAAAAATTTCAAAGCTTCAGAATCAGGGCAGGGGCAGAGTAGGGAGAACCTACCATGTATCATGCAAAGAAGTAGGAATTAAAATGGCATCAGACTTTGGAAAACAGCACCAGAAGTAAGGAAACAGAGGACAGTGCCCTAATTTTCGCATGAAGAATATTTTTCTCATCTATGATTCTATATTCAGCTAAACTGTCCAATCTGATATATAGTAAAAACATTTTCAGATATTGACATTCTCAAATTTACCTCTCATGCACAAAATGCTTCTGGAGGATTTATTCCACCAAAAGGAGTACATCACAGAGGAGGAAGATTTTAGAGCCAGGATACAGAAGATTTGACATGAAAGAGCTGAGGACAGTTCCTGAAATGACAAGAAAAGGAAGTCCCAGGATGATAATTGTTACAGTCAATTGAGAGAATACCCAGATTGGAGGAGAATAGAGAGCTCTGGGAAGGATGTTTCCTAGAAAAGAAATGATATGGAAGAGTTTTCTGCTGTGTCTGAAGGTGTTGAGAGAGAATTACACCTCTGTCAGATTTAGAAGATATATCAGTAATAGGTACACAGAAAACTAAGAAGAAAAGGAAATGTTTTTTTTAATCCAGGGATAATAAAAAGTTGTGCAAGAAAAGAAATGTGATCATATCATAACATAGGGCTCACTAGTGAAGAATAATGTAAATACTAAATTAAAAATTTGATTTAAGTAAACTAGGAGGGTGAGACGAGGAAGACGATGTGTTTGTATGTGTATATAAGAGTATTGGTATGTGTAGAAGGATCAGTTCCTACTAGGATTGTGATAGAAACTGCTAGCTACCTACCCTAACATCATTGTTCCTTCTTCCTTAGTAAGAGAACTGTGGATATATCTGCTCTACTTGAAATAGGTATGGTCAAGTGTCTAATATCTAGGTTCAGCAGAAGTAATTGGTGATACTTCCAAAAAGTCTCCTTAAAACAGAGTGAGCTATTATTCTCATCTTGCTGCTGGTCTGGAATGGGAAAGGAGTTGTTGGGGTTTCTGCCATGGTCAATGAAAATAACACACACCAAAGACGGTAGACCAGAGAGTTGGAAGGATCCTGGGGCTCTGATGACTCTATAAAGCTATTATTATCAGCATTGGATTGGCTAACAATATATTTGTTTTATGCAATATAATGTACTCTTGTATATTTAAGCTATTATATTTATGTCTCAGTTATCAGTAGCAGTATCAGATCCTAGCTGATTTGTAATTTACTAGGTAATACTGAAATATTAAGGAATAAGAATATAAGCATGTTATTTAATAATATAGAAAGAAATGCTAGAGAAATCAGGGAAAAAAGTTGAAAGTTGTTTTGGGCAGTGAGAATTGAGGTCAAGGCAAATGATTACTGTTTTTTCTTTAGATTTTTTAGTAATATTTGACATTTGAAATTGTATACATGTATTACTTTTAATAAAAATTAAATTAATATTTGTTTAGTTATATTTTAATTAGTAATTGAAGTGAAAATACATATTCATTGAAAAATTTGAACAATACAGAAGATACAGAGTAAAAATTATGCCTTCCTTCAGTGTTCTTTGCCTTTCCTCTGCCCATCAGTTCCACTCTTCTCTCCAGGGTTAATGGCATTTAATATGTTCTCTTCATACTTTTCCTGTACATTCATTTAGCATATATAAATATGTGTATAGCTTTTTAACATTTATTTTTATTAAAAGTATATTTAAATTTAATAAAATTCTCAGGAAGGAATATTTATGCTGTAATGGGTGTTGTTTGTTTATATTTTTAGAATTCAAGATGTGAGCATGCAGTTAAAAAGTCAGCAAAATGAATTTCAGAGAATACAGAAAGAATTTAATCATTTGCAACATGAATTAAAAATTAAGCAGAGACAATCACAAGTACTCAGGTAAGATTATCTGTAAAGAATGGAAAATGATAAGGATTGAAAAGGTACTTTTAATACTAACTTGATAAACATTCAAACAGATTTTTAGTAATACAGTTTCTGTATTCTGCGTGGTTGAAAAAAAGGAAACAACTTCACCTGGGGTTTTTTTGGCTATTATCTCAACTGAAGAGTTTTAGCAGGCCAACACCTTGCTTTTATTGTGCAGTAACATTTAGAATGAAAGCACAATAACTAATTCATTTTTCTCTTTCTCTTGACCAGTATTTCTTGGTGTATTCAATTCCCTGCCTGATAGTCTAGTGATACAAAAAGTAATAGAAGAATAGGATAACTTTAGAAAAAACCATTTATTTATTTGAGAGAGTAAACGTGTACATGCTTGTGTGAGTGGGGGAGGAGCAGAAGGAATCTTCAAATGGACTCCTTGCTGAGTGTGGAGCCCAGCTAGGGGCTCATCTCAGCACCCAAAGATGAGGACCTGAACCGAAAGCAAATGTTTGATGCTTAACCAATTGAGCCACCCAGGCACCCCTAGAATAGGGTAACTTTCTAAATGATAGTAATTTAGATCTTCTAAATTTCAAAATCTCTAACATAAATGTTGTTCATTCTGTTTTCATATAATCTTTGGAGGGCTTATAATATCTAAACCCCATGTTCTAAATAAATTAGGAAGTTCATTTTCTTTTAAAAAAATGGAATTGGGGGCGCCTGGGTGGCTCAGTGGGTTAAGCCTCTGCCTTCCGCTCAGGTCATGATCCCAGGGTCCTGGGATCGAGCCCCACATCGGGCTCTCTGCTCTGCAGGGAGCCCGCTTCCTCCTCTCTCTCTGCCTGCCTCTCTGCCTACTTGTGATCTCTGTCTGTCAAATAAATAAATAAAATCTTTAAAAAAAAATTGGAATTGAATATATTGAGAATATCAGAAACAATGATTCTTTTCAAAATTGAGTAACAGCTCTTAGAAAAGGGAAATAAGTTAAGTGAACTTTATAAATAGACAGTTTCTGGGTTACTAAAAATATGTTGAATGAATATTTTGAATGTTAGTTCCCTTTCTTTTCTTTTCCAATCTACTAGTTGTTGCTGGAAACATTGTTCCATTAAAAAAATTACCTGGGCTAATAATTTTTTAATATACTATCTGGTGATCACCTGCCTCAACTACCTTTCATAAATGCCTTGCACGTAATGATGCTCAGCAAATACTTTTTGAATCAATGATTCTACTCATAAAACAGATGATCGTTTTTGTCATCAGAAATCTTTTCTGCCCTGTCCTAGAAATCTGGTATTGAACCAGCAGGCGATTCCAGTTCTTCACTTTAGTCAGGCCAACCAGTATTCAAACTTAGCTCTTCTAATATCTCTGGCTCAGATCTGCTAAGGAAGTCCCATTTATTTTATCCATTAATGCCATAGTGGGTGGTAAGATGGACTAAATTTAAAGGTTAGGCCAGAACTAGATTAAACAATTAATGCTGCTTCAAAATATTAAGATTTTACATGTGATTTTGTAGCATTTTATTTTTTTGATTTTTTTTGATTTTGTAGCATTTTAAACTCTTGAAAAAATAGGTGTATTTGTTACTTTTATTGTGTTTTAATTTTTATCATTTTGAGTTATACTTTTAACTGCTTATTTTCTTTAAAAATTTTCAATAGATATGTGACTTTGTTTATTTTTAGCTAAAAGATTACAAATTGGGAGTCTGGGGTCTGACTTACATAAAAACATAGCATTTACTAAAAATCAATTTTGGAAGTAACCGTTTAACTAAACACTTAGTACAAATAAAAGTTTATGATATACAAATAGAAATGATTACTGGTTTTATTCCTTACTAGTAGGTACATTGCGTAGAAACAGGCAGTCTGGTGAAAATAAAATCAAAATTTATGAGGTCAGTGATTTTGTTGCATTACTAAAAGCTAATTTTAAAGTTGTATATCTTAAAAATATCTACTAGAATACAGAAGAAAAGGAGCTTATCATCTCTCTAAACATGGCAAAGAAAAGAAGCATGAGACTTAGGCACTCAGATATAAGCATTTTATTTGTGGAGCCCAAAAGGTACTTCCTCTCTCTGTCTCTCACTCTCTCTCTCTCTTTTAAAGATTGTATTTAGTTATTTGTCAGAGAGGTAACAGAGAGAGAGAGCACAAGTAGGGGGAGTGACAGGGTGGGGGAGAAGCAGTACTCCCTGCTGAGCCAGGAGCCAGATGTGGGACTGTATCCCAATGACTTGAATCAAGGGCATATACTTAACCAACTGAGTCACACAGGCTTCCCAAAAGAAACTTAACAATAGAACATTGAACTATGTCCTTGAGTCGCATTGCTCTTTTAAAATTATTCTGTCATTTACTTAATTGCAATTGGGCCTTAATCACCTAGCCTCCAGAAAAATGTTCTTCATGCTCTGTTTTTCCTGACATCATTTCCAACCTTCCTTATGCAAGGAGGTGATCAGGTGTGGTCTGCCTCAACTGGCTCAGCACATCTGCTATTCAGAATAGAGTGCCTTTGAGAGTGGAAATTAAGTTTAGAAGGTCTGTAAAATGGATACTAAAAAGTAGTATGGAATATAAGTATGCTTTACTTTACATAAATCTGTATATATCCAGTATTCCAAATCAATCCATATTTGAAATATTTTAGGAAGTATTTATTTTTAGAGGATTCCTATTGTGAATCTTTCATAGATTGTTTGAAATATAAAGTACTTTTTTTTTTTTTTTTTAAGAGTCAGGATAGGGGTAGAGTAGAGAGAGAATCTTAAGCAGGCTTCCTACCCAGCATCCCAGCATGGAGCCCAGTGCAGGGCTTGATCTCACAACCCTGAGATCATGACCTGAGCCAAAAGCAAGGGTTGGATATTTAAGTGACTGTGTCACCCAAATGCCCCCTTACTTTTGTGATTTGTCCATCTAGACTGTCATCTGGCTTTATTTTGTTTTGTAGTCTCAATCCCATAGTTTATCATATCACATCTTATTTTAAACAGTTTCGTTGATATACAATTACTTACTACAAAATTCATTCATGTTAAGAGCACAATGTAATGATTTTTACATTGTAAGACCTACTAAGTTGTGCAACCTTTACCACATCCAATATTGGAACAATTGAGTCATTCCCAAGATTCTCATTCCATTTGCACTCAATCTCTGTTCTCACCACCCATCCTAACAATCACTAATCTTCTTTCTGTTTCTATAGATTTGCATTTTTCTGGACATTTTTGGATATATGGAATCAGACAACATGGTCTGATTCTACTTTTGGTTTGTTTATTTTATTATTATTATTATTATTATTTAGATTCCACATGCAAGTGAAATCATATGTTATTTGACTTTCTTGGTTTGATGTACTTCACTTGGCATAATGCCCTCCAGGTCCATCCAGGTCCCTCCAGGTTGTTGCAAATGGCATGATATCAACCTTTTATATGACTGCATAACATTCCATTGTTGAGAGGTACTTTATCTTCCTTATTTATTCATCTGTCAATAGACATTTAGGTTGCTTCCATATCTTGGTTATTGTAAATAATGCTACAGTAAATGTTAGTGTACATATATCTTTTGAATTAGCACATGTCAAGGCTCATTTATAATTTTCTTTTTCTTTAGGTAAATATACAGTAGTGGAAATATTGGATCACAAGATGTTTCTATTTTTAGTTTTTTGAGGAACCTCCATACTATTCTCTACAGTGGCTGTACCAGTTTACATTCCTACCAATAAGGGATGAGGGTTCCTTTTTTTCCACATATTGCTATTTGTTATTTCACGTCTTTTTGATACTAGCCATTCTGACAGATGATATCTCATTGTGGTTTGTATTTGCATTTCCTTGATAACCAGTAATGCTGAGCATTTCTTCATGTGTTTGTTGGCCATGAAGTTCTTCTTGAGAATGATGTTTGTTCAGGTCCATTGTCCATTTTTAATGAGTTTGGTTTTTTGTTTTTGTTCTTGGTTTTTGGTTTTGAATTGTATAAGTTCTTTATATATTTTGGGTATTAATCCCTTATCAGATGTAGCATTTGCAAAATCTTCTTTCATTCAGTAGGTTGTCTTTTTCTTTTATTTATGGTTTCTTTCACTGTGCAGAGCTTTTAATTTTGATGTAGTCCCAATAGTCCATTTTTGCCTATGTCAGACACATTACTGCCTGTGCTCTCTTCTAGGATTTTTGTGGTTTCAGGTTTCATATTAGGTCTTTACTCCATTTTGAGTTTGTTTTTTGTGTGGTGTTAGAAAGTGGTCCAGTTTCATTCTTCTGCATGTAACTCTCCAGTTTTCCCTGGACGTCTCCCCCGGCCCTGTTGCATATTCTTGCCTTCTTTGTCATGGATTAATTGGCCAAATAATTGTGGGTTAATTTCTGGGCTTTCTGTTCTATTGCAGTTATCTATGTATCTATTTTTGTGCCAGTACCATACTGTTCTAATTATTGCAGCTTTGTAATGTATCTTGAAACCTGTGTTTGTAGTGTCTCCAGCTTTGTTTTTCTCCCTTAATATTGATTTGTCTATTTGGGGTCTTTTTTATGGCTCTATGCAAATTCCATATTTCTCACTTTAAATGGAAAGCTAGAAATGGTTAAGCTTAGTGAGGAAGGCATGTCAAAAACCATGATATGCCCAACAATAGCCAAGTTATGGAAAGAGTCCAAATGTCTGTCCACTGATGAATGAATAAAGAAGGTGTACATATGTGTGTGTGTGTGTGCGCACGTGTGTGTGTATAATGGAATATTACTCAGCCATCAGAAAGATTGAAATCTTGGGTGCCTGGGTGGCTCAGTGGGTTGATGCCTCTGCCTTTGGCCCAGGTCATGTTCCCAGGGTCCTGGGATTGAGCCCCACATCGGGCTTTCTGCTCAATGGAGAGCCTGCTTCCTCCTCTTCCTCTCTCTCTCTCTCTCTGCCTGCCTTTCTGCCTACTTGTGATCTCTGGCTGTCAAGCATATAAATAAAATCTTAAAAAAAATGAAATCTTGCCATTTGCAATGATGTGGGTGGTGGAGCTAGAGTGTATTATGCTAAGTGAAATAAGTCAGTCACAGATAGACAAATACCATATGGTCTCAATCACGTGTGGAATTTAAGAAACAAAACAGATAAACATAGGGGAAAGGGGAAAAAAAGGTGGCGGTCGGGGCAGAAGCAAACCATAAGAGACTCTTTCCTTTTTGTTTTTAAAGATTTTATATGGAAGTGATGAATCACTAAATTCTACAACTGAAACCAATTTTACCATGTATGTTAACTAACTAGAATTTAAATAAAAACTTGAAATCAGGAAACAAACAAACAGCCAAGATATGCCAAAAGCTAGGCCTCTTGTGCCAAACAGTTATCCAAGTTGTGGATGCAAAAAAAAAAAAAAAAAAAGCTCTTGATGGAAATTAAAAGTGTTACTCCAGTGAACACATGAGTGATAAGGAAGCAACAAAACAGTCTTAATGCTGATATGGAGAAAGTTTTAGTGGTCTGGATAGAATATCAAATCAGTCCCAACCGTTTCTTAAGCCAAAGGCCCATCCAGAGCAGGGCCCTAACTCTTCAGTACTATCTGTGAAGGCTGGTAAAGGCATGAAGTTCTAGAAGAAAAGTTTGAAGCTAGCAGACGTTGGTTCATGATGTTTAAGAAAAGAAGCTATCTCTATAATATAAAAGAGCAAGATGAAGCCGCAAGTGCTGATGTCCAAGCTCTACAGCAAATTTGCAGAAGATCTAGCTAAGAAAAATAATGAAGGTGGCTACACTAAACAACAGATTTTCAATACAGAAAAAAACAGCCTTCTATTGGGAAAAGATGTCACCTAGGACTTTTTTAGCTAGAGAGAAGTCAAGGCCTGCTTTTAAAGCTTCAAAAAAAAAAAAAAAAAGCTGACTCTCTTGTAAGGGGCTAATGCAGCTGGTGATTTTAAGTTGAAGCCAATGCTCATTTATAATTTTGAAAATTCAAGAGCCCTTAAGAAGTATGCTTAATGTTGAATCTACTCTGCTTGTACTCTAGAAATGGAACAACAAAGCCTAGATGAAATTATATACATATATATACATATTTGTATATATACATATTATATACATATTTGTATTATATGCAAATTATTTGTATTTGCATTATATACATATTTATACACATATTGTATTATATACAAATATGTATTATATACAAATATGTATATACTATGGTTTACTAAATATTTTAAGCCTATTGTTGATACTTTATGGCTCAGAAAAAAATATTCCTTTCAAAATATGACTGCTCATTGACAATGCACCCAGTCATCTAAGAGTGCTAATGGACGTGTACAATTAGATTAATGTTTTCATGCCATCCATTCTGGAGCCCATGGATCAAGGAGTAATTTTGACTTTTAAGTCTTATTACTTAAGAAATACATTTTGTAAGGCTCGGGCTGCCATAGATTGTGATTGCTTTGATGGGTTTGGGAAAAATAAACTGAAAATTTTCAGGGGAAAGATTAAGATGCCATTAAGAACATTTGCGATTCATGGGAAGAGGTCAAAATATAAACATGAACAGGAGTTTACAAGAAGTTGATACTAAACTTCATGGATGACTTTGAGGAGTTCAGGACTTCAGAAAGAAGTAACTGGTGTGCTGGAAAAAGCAAGAGAACTAGAGTTAGAAGTGGAACCTAAATATAAGACTGAATCGCTATAATCTCAAGATAAAACTTTAGTAGATGAGTTGCTTCATATGCATGAGCAAAGAAACTGGCTTCTTGGGTTGGAAACTACTCTTGGTGAAGATGCTTGGAAGATTGTTGAAATGACAAAAAAGATTTAGAATATTATATAAAATTAGTTGCTAAAATGATGGGCATGATTTGAGGGGATTGACTCAAATTTTGAAAGAAGTTCTACTGTGGGTAAAATGCTATCAAACAGCATTGCGTGCTACAGAGAAATCATTTGTGAAAAGAAGGGTCAATTGGCATGGCAGACTTCATTGCTGTTTTATTTTATGTCCTCTTTAGCATATTAAAGTCCTTTTGGAAAACTTCCTTTTTACTTACCTCCTCCAACTCCCAAATGTATAATCAGTCATCCTCAAAACCCCACAGCAGCACCTCTTTTTGCCTACTGGTCCTGTCCCCATGCTTTAATAAATCACCCTTATTTTCAAAAAAGAAAACAAAAATCACCTTTTTGCACCATAAAAAAAAAAAAAATACTGCTGCAATCATCCCAAACCTTCAGCAGCCATCACCCTGATCTGTTAGCAGGCCATCAACATGGAGGCAGCACCCTGCACCAGCAAAAAGATTGTGACTCGGGCGCCTGGGTGGCTCAGTGGGTCTGCCTTCAGCTCGGGTCATGATCTCAGGGTCCTGGGATGGAGTCCCGCATCGGGCTCTCTGTTCAGCGGGGAGCCTGCTTCCCTCTCTCTCTCTGCCTGCCTCTCTGTCTACTTGTGATCTCTATCTGTCAAATAAACAAATAAAATCTTAAAAAAAAAAAAAAAAGATTGTGACTTGCTGAAAATGCATGATAGCATTTTTTAGCAGTAAAGTACTTTTAATTAAGATGTATACATTGTTTTTAAAGACATGATACTTCTGCACACTTAATAGACTATGGTGTAAACATAATTTTTAAAAGATTTTATGCATTTATTTGACAGAGAGAGACACAGTGAGACAGGGAACAGAAGCAGGGGGAGTGGGAGAGGGAGTAGCAGGCTTCCCGCTGAGAAAGGAGCTGGATGCGGGGCTCAATCCCAGGACCCTGGGATCAAGACCTGACCTGAAGACAGATGCTTAATGACTGAGCAACCCAGGTGCCCCTTTTAACTAATTTTTAAAAAGACTTTATTTGAGAGAAAGATGGTGAGAGAAAGCACAACCAGGGAAGAAAGTGAGAAGCAGGTTTCCCATAAGCAGGGAGCCCAATGTGGGGCTCTATACCAGGATCCTGGAATCATGACCTGAGCCGAAGGCAGGCGCTTAAAACAACTGAATCACCCAGGCGCCCCTAAATGTAACTTTTATATGCACTAGAAAACCAAACAATTCATTTGATTCACTTTATTGTGAAGTTTGCTTTATTGTGATGGTCTGGAACCAAACCTGCAATGTCTCCAAGTTATGCCTGTATAAGTCTTGTACTCCGTTTATAAATTATTTCTAAGTATTTTATTATTGCTGATGTTATTATGAGTGGGATCATTTTCTTAATTTTATTTTTGTGATTGACTACCATTAGTATATAGTCATAACACTGATGTTTGCATATGGATCATATATCCTCTGTCCTGTGACATTGATGAACCTGTTTGTTCATCAACCTGTTTGGGGTGTGTGTGTGTGTGTGTGTGTGTGTGTGTATTCTTTCAGATTTTCTATGTGGAGGATGTTTCTGTCTAGAAAAGTTTCCAATATTCCAACTCCTTTTACCCCTGCTCATTTAGTTGTCATTACCCTTAAAACTTTCAGTCTTCATACTTACAAAACCACCAGGCCTTTAGTTCCTCCAATACTATTCTAACTCCTCACTCTTCTGCTTAGACTACTCATCTCTTTGCAGCTATATATCTTCCTTCATATTTCACAAAGGAAATCAATGTTATAAACACATCCTTTACTATGAATTAAATGATGCTCAAATTTCAGACCTCTTCACTCGGCAGCTCCTTTTAAGGTTCTCAGAGGGCCCCTAGCAATAGTAAGATGACCTAATTGTAATTGGTTAAAATTCTTTCTTTTTCCAGTCTGATTTCCCCTTTCTTAAACTTCTGATGTTGGTGTGCCAGTGGAGTAATCACAAGCATTTTGTGAATCTGAGTAAGGGAAAATTGAGTTGGGAATACACTATTAAAGTTGCCATTTGGAAAGACATTTTAAAATGTTTTAATAATACAAGCAAGATATCACAAATGAAAAATTTGGGTGTATGTGAATTTTAAAAAAATTAATGGAATAAAAACAATGAAGATTAATTTAAGCATATTATTTTGACAAAATATTATAACTTTTTTCAGATTATATTACAGGTGAATTCATTAAGAGAAAAATATTTTCAATTAAATATTGAATGGATTATTTCATAATCCATTTCCTGAAATGAAGTTAATTATTCAAATACATTGAAGAAAGATTTAAGTGTCTTGCTGATTTACAAAAGCTACTATCTCTGAATACAACATAAAAATCATACCATGTCAAGGGCATCTAAGATAGATTAGTTTATGAGCTTCCTCATTTCAAAGTCAATTTAAGCCTAGTCATTTTCTTTCTTCCTTCCTTCCTTCCTTCCTTTCTTTTTCTTTCTTTCTTTCTTTCTTTCTTTCTTTCTTTCAGATTTTATTTATTTATTTGACAGAGAAAGATCACAAGTAGGCAGAGAGGCAGGCAGAGGAGGTGGGAAGCAGGCTCCCTGCTGAACAGAGAGCCCGATGCGGGGCTCGATCCCAGGACCCCGAGATCATGACCTGAGCAGAACACAGGGGCTTAACCCACTGAGCCACCCAGGCGCCCCGCCTAGTTATTTTCTAAAACACTTGAAATGTTCCTAATCTTATAATCATATAAAGAAATTTGATAAGTTTTTTCCAAATTGGACAATGTATAATATTTACATAGTGTTATCAATAGTGAACTATAAAGCTGAAAGAATTTCAAAATTATGAATTATAAAAAACTAATGGCTATGCTAGATGAAAAGGTACATAACTTTTATATTTTCTCCACATAAAGTATTATATAAAATGGTTCTCATATGAACAAGAGCATGAATACTAAAATTGCAAATAGGATACCTGGGTGGCTCACATAGTTTAAGCTGGTTAAGTTGGGCTCTGTACCCAGCACAGAGTCTGCTCTAGATTCTTTCCTTCTCCCCCTCCCACTACCCCAACTTGTGCATGGTACCCAGGCTCACTCTCTAAAAATAAATAAATAAAATCTTTAAAAAATTAAAGATATTATAGAGCTGTTATTTATTAGGAAGTTATATTATTTTCCTATATTTTGTAATATTAGTGGAATTCATCAACATTAAAATTTTTATGTGTAATGATTTTTCTCATTCTATGGATAATTGTAGAGTTTTAAACCAATTTATAGACATCTTTTTTTTTTTTTTTAGAGAGAGAGAGTAGGGGTGCAGAGGGACAGGAGGAGAGAATCTTGTAGGCTCCACACCTAGTGTGGGACCAGAGGTGGGGCTCAATCTCACAACCCTGAGATCAAGACCTAAGCCTAAATCAAGTCAGTCACTTAGCTCAACACAGCTGAGCCATTCAGGTGACTCATGTAGATATCATTCTTGTATTCTGTTTTTCAAGAAAGCTCTCCTTCTACTCACCACTAGTCGTATAAGATTTAGGCTCCATAGAACATGGATCTTCTTATGGCTAACAAGCTTGAATTTTCCATTTTCTGCCTGTCTTCTTACAGAAGCACCTGCATATATCCAGTCTTTTTTTCTGTTAAATATCCTTGTAAGCCCTGACCCCCATCCACCATTAGCCCCTTGACCTGGACTTAGTTCATAGCTCTTCTTTCCCTATCTTACCAGTTTTAGCATCTCTCAGCTTCCAGCTCTGCATGCTGAGTGAGGCATCCCCTGTGACTTCTGATCACTCAGATGGACCTTAGTTACCAATAGAATGACACCACCCTTTTTCCTGACAAAGGCTACTCTTTCAGCCTCTACCCTATCTCTGTCTTTTCTAGGACTTCACAAGAAATTCACTGCATCTCTTGTCTGTGTTTTTAGCCTCTGACTGTACATGTATTGTTACTCAGTTGTGTGCACGCTTAGGTATCTCCTATCTTAACAAACCATTCTACTCTGCATTTTCCTCCTTCTCTTCTGGCCACTTAAGTCAAGGTACTTGACTGCTGGTATCACCTGTTTTGTCACTTCCACTTTTTTGCCCTGTCTTTCCTACCTAATGCCTCTCTCTGAGATCGCCAGAGGCTTCCTTAATACCAGATACGGTGGACTCTGTTCAGCGTTTATCTGAAGGTTTAAACACTGACCACTACTTTGTTGTTTAAATTCTTGTATTTCCTGGATTTCAGATATCATTCTTTTGGTTTTTCTTCTCTTTTACTCCCTAGTCTTTTTTGAGGCATTCTTTTCTGTTTTAGTCCCATAAACGTTAGTGTTGTCCAGTGTTTTATCCTCAGCCCTTCTCGTTTCTTCATTCCTCCACCTGGGCGATCTATTATTTTTACTCATTTATTCATTCATCAATATTTGTTGAGCATATACTGTGTGGTAATACTGTGCTAGGTGTTTGGGAAACTTGTGGTGAATAAGACAGATTTAGTCTCTGCATCATAGATTCAGTCCATCCAGGAAGATGACTATTATCTTTATTTTTTAAAAGATTTTATCCATTTATTTGACAGAGAGAGACAGTGAGAGAGGAAACACAAGCAGGGGAAGCAGGAGAGGGAGAAGCAGGCTTCCCTCTGAGCAGGGAGCCTGATATAGGGCTTGATCCCAGGACCCCGGGGATCATGACCTGAGCCGAAGGCAGATGACTAACAACTGAGCCACCCAGGTGCCCCCAGGAAGATAATTATTAACCAAATAATTACAATTCCGTGGTTTCAGTCACCACTTTTTTTGCTAATAACTCCCAGATCTATGCCTGAATCTTTTTTGAGTATTAGGTAAATTATAGCCAGGACATCTGAAGTAATAAAATCACTGAGATTGCAAAAAATCTGCGATTACTTTGAACTGTGACATTTCATGAAGCAAAAGCACTGTATCAATCACTTTAAAAGGTATTCAATATTGTTACCCCAGGTTTCATACAGCATGGAGAACCATGATATATAGCAAGAATACTGTCTATGCATCTGAGATTCTCATTTTGTCTCTGTGATTATGTCACTTTGACCTAATTTTCTTCACTAAGTATTTACTGTTAATGAATTTAAAACATTAATTGAATTAATGTGTATGGGAAAGTTAGCTGTCTTTATAGTTAAAATAATGAAAATGAGTTGGGGTGACCATATTTTCCCGGAATATTCCCAGTTTATATCTGTCATCTCGAAGAATACAAATACCACCTCCTTTTATGTTCAAAATTGTCTCCATTTAGACAGTAGGTTATATGGTCATTCTCAAACCATTTTTCCAAGAAAACCATTTTTTTCAAAGAAATATTTGTTGTTATCCTTGCTATTTTAAAAATCCCTAATTTTTTTAAACTGTTTTACAGTCAAAGATTGGTGGAGTACAAATATTTCTGGAATAAGACTCTTTCATTACTTACTTTTACTAAAAGTGAGCTAACCAGTATTAAAAATGAAGTATATGATAATTTTCAAAACTGGACTTCACTGAAAGGAGAAGTTTTTCTACAAATTAAATCCATAAGTGAAACAGCCTTTACAGGTTTGTTGTATATATTTAGAATGTAATCATCTTTTTTTTTTCTTTGCTATATGGTACATAAGTAACGAGATAATACTTATACTTCATTTTATGTGATGGGACTTATGATCAACTTTTGAATTTGTTGGGGTTGGTAAACTAGCTGGTCATTATGACTTCTTTGAACCCTAAAATTCAATAATTATAGGCTGATCTAAAATAAACCAAATACATCTATCTTGAGCTGTGACCAGAAGTCTGTTTATTACCCTTTGATGTGCCAATTTGTATTTTAAAACTTTTTCTTCTGTTCTTGATTTAGTATGTCATGTTGGATCAGCCTTCCCTCAAATAACTGATAAATTCTGGATGGAATAATTACTTAAAAACACTGGAGAGTGACCAGAGTCAAGCACATAACAGAGGGAATGTCAAATATTGAAAGAAGTCATATTACTAAGTGAAAGAAGCCAATCTGAAAAGGCTACATAATATATGATTCCAAATAAATGACATTCTCAAAAGGGTAAAACTATAGATATAGTAAAGGAATCTGTTTTTTGCCAGGGTGTGAGGGAAGGGTGAATACGTTGAGCATGGGAGATTCTTAGAGCAATGAAAATACTTTGTATGATACTATAATGGTGGATACATGCCATTATACATTTGTCAAAACCCATAGAATGTAAACACCAAGAGTGAATCCTAATATAAACTAAGGATTTGGGGGGAATTGTGATATGTGAGTTATAGGTTCATTGATTGTAAGAAATGTCACACTCTGGTGCAGGATTTTGATGATAGGAGAGGCTATTCATGTGTGGAGACAGGTTATATGGAAATGCTCTGTACTTTCTGCTTAAGTTTTCTATGAACCTAAAGCTGAGGCATTTTTTTAAAAGGCTATGAATTTTTTTGTTGTTGTTGTTAAAAGAAGAAAATGGAACTGGGTGAATTCCTTAGGGTTTTGTTTTTATTTTTTGTTTGTTTGTTTAAGGCTATTAGATTGAGGGCAGGTACAGTGTGTTCCATGCCAGAAAGCTAAAACTCTGATAGAAATCTATAGTCTTTTGGCTTGAAGATTGGAGAACACAGATTAAGGCAGCCTCTGAGAAAGAATTTTCCAGAAAAGAGATGATCAGAGAGGGAGAGCTCAGAGTTTGCATATAAGCTCTTTCTAATCTTTGGCCTATTCCTGAAATACATGTGCACAGGGAAGACTTAAAACAGCCCATCAAAGACCAAGATAATTGATATTTTCACTGCTGCTTGTCCAAGGGGAGATATATTTTACAGTTTGAGTTCAGCCAAGTTAATTGTGTATTAAAATAAAACAATGTCAAAATAACTACCCTTTAGAGGAACATAACAGAATTCAGGGTCTCCATAACATAACATCCCCAATGTTCAGGATATAACCCCAAATTTTTTTATCTGGGAAGAAACAAGAAAACATGGCCCATACTTAAGAGATTAGATAGTAAGCAGACACCTACTCTGAGTTGATCCAGATGATAGAAATAACTAATCAAGATTTCAAATTACCTATTAATTATATTCAGTGACATAAAGGTAAATAAGCTAGTATGAATGAAAAGATAGAATATCTCAGCAGGAAACTATTAAAAATTAGATATTCAAGAATGGAAAAATATAATATCTGAAATAAAAGTTTACTAGATAGACTTTTATAGCATATTGTGATTATAGAAAAAATAACCAGTGAATTTAAGATAGATCAGTAGAAATTATTGATTTTGAAGAGAGATAAACATTGAAAAGAAGTGAACAGAACCCCAGGGCCCTTGTAATGGATTAAATGTAGTATAAGTGATAAATATGGGTAAGTATTATTAAAGTCTTTTTTCCTTCTAATTAAAAAAATTGTATATTCTTATTTAAAGTAGGAATTATTATATGTGGGTTTTATAAAGTATGATTTAACTTATGACAGCTAGAACATAAAGGATAGAGGGAAGGAGTAAATAGATGCAAATGGTTGCACTTCTTTTGTATTTTATGTGATATGATGCAATATATATTATATGTAGACTAAAAAGGATATATAACTCATAAAGCAATGACTAACCAATAAATACAAAAAGATAAAGCTAAAAAGATAATAAATAAGCTAAAAAGTACTTTTCTAAAGGTCTCCAAACAGTGGAGAATTAATGTCACCTGTCTCTAAGATTTATTATGTATTATGGCATCTGGATCATCAATAGATCAGTGGAACAAAATAGCCAGGTAAATGATCCTATTTGTATGATTATTTCACTTTGGACAGATGTGCTAAAATAATCCAGTGGGAGAAAGAAAGTCTTTCAACAAATCGTAATAGAACAACTGAATACCTATATGGGAAAATATACCTCAAGACCTACATTACATTGTACATTAGATTAATTCAAGCTAAATCATAGAACTAAATAAAAAAGCTAAAAATATCAAAGAAATAGAGCAAAATGTCTTTATGAATTGGTAGTAAGCGTAGGTTTCTTGGATAGGGGAAAGAAGTAAGAAAAAGACCAAAAATTGATGTGTTAAACTTTATCAAAATTAAAAACTTATTCATCAAAAGATGCCATTAAGAAAACGAATAGGTCAGCCACAGACAGAAGAAATATTTTTTAAAAATATGTGACAAAAAACTGTTGTCCAGCCTACATAAAGAACACCAACAAATCAGTAATAATAGGACAAAAAAAGCCAATCAAAAATGGCCAAAAGATTTCACAGACACTTCATAAGGAAACATGTACAAATGACCAATAAGGACATGGAAAAGCACTCAGTGTTACTGTTCAAAAGGGAAATGTAAATGTCAAGAGTACATACCCACCAAATCGGCTAAAATGAAAAAGTTTTAAAACAACAAATGCTGGTGAGGAAGGAAAGCAACTGAAACTCTTATGCAGATTGGTTCAAGTATAAAATATTATAGCCTTGAAATTCTTCTCTTTGGTATTTATGCCGCACCTTCCTGCAAGTAAAAACGTATGTCCACCCATTTATCCTAAAGAAGTGTTCCTGGTGGCAGCCTTGTAGCCTTAAAATAAGGGAAGAAAATTAATGTTCTTATAGTTTAAATAAATTTGTTCATATATAACTAATACATTAAATATATTTATATATATATATAAATTTAGACCCACATGAATATGCTGCACTGATTGTTTATGGTGTGGTATTCCATTTATTTATTTATTTAATATTTTTTAAAATTTTAAATTCAATTAATTAATATATAATGTATTATTGGTTTCAGAGGTAGAGGTCAATGATTCATCAGTCTTATGTAATACCTAGTGCTCATTACATCACATGCCTTCTTTAATGTCCATCACCCATTTACCCCATGCCTCCATCTGCCTCCCTCCAGCAGTCTTCAGGCTGTTTCCTATGATTAAGAGTCTCTTATGGTTTGTCTCCCCTCTGGTTTGTCTTGTTTCATTTTCTCTTCTCTTCCCCTGTGATCCTCTGTTTTGTTTCTTAAATTCTGCATGTCAGTGAGATCATATGATACTCGTCTTTCTCTGATTGACTTATTTCACTTAGCATAATACTTTCTAGTTCCATCCACATCATTGGAAATGGCAAGATTTCATTTTTCTTTTTTTTTTTTAAGAATTTTATTTATTTATTTATTTGACAGATGGAGATCACAAGTAGGCAGAGAAGCAGGCAGAGAGAGAGGAGGAAGCAGGATCCCCACTGAGCAGAGAGCCTGATGTGGGGCTCCATCCCAGGACCCTGGGATCATGACCTGAGCCGAAGGCAGAGGCTTTAATCCACTGAACCACCCAGGTGCCCCAAGATTTCATTTTTCTGATGGCAGAGTAGGATTCCATTGTATGTATGTATGTATGTATGTATGTATATGTGTGTGTGTGTGTGTGTGTGTGTGTGTGTGTGTGTATATATATATATATATATATATATATATATACCACATCTATTTTATGCATTCATCTGTCGATGGACATCTTGGTTCTTTCCATAGTTTGGCTATTGTGGACATTGCTTCTAAAAACAATGGGGTGCAGGTGCCCCTTCGGGTCCCTACATTTGTGTCTTGGGGGTAAATACCCAGTAGTGCAATTGCTGGGTCTTAGGGTAGCTCTATTTCCAACTTTTTGTAGAACCTCCATACTGTTTTCTAGAGTGGCTGTACCAGCTTGTATTCCCATCAACAGTGTATAGGGAGGGTTCCCCTTTCTCCATATCCTTAACAACACCTGTCATTTCCTGACTTGTTAATTTTAGCTATTCTGACTGGAGTGAGGTGGTATCTCATTGTGGTTTTGATTTGTATTTCCTTAATGCTGAGTGATGTTGAGCAGTTTTTCATGTGTCTGTTGGCCATTTGGATGTCTTGTTTGGAGAAATATCTGTTCATGTCTTCTGCTCATTTCTTGACTGTATTTTTTGTTCTTTGGGTGTTGAGTTTGATAAGTTCTTTATAGGGTTTGGATACTAGCCCTTTATCTGATAAACATATTTATTAGTATATAATTAATATATTAAATATATTTATATATAAATTTAGACCCATGTAAGTATGCTAAACTGATTTTTGATGAAGGTAAGTAAGCCATTCAGTTGGAGGAAGGACAGCTAGAAAATCTTTGGGACCTAAGATTCTCAGACTTGAACTAAAAGCACGATACATAAAAGGAAAACTTGATAAATAGAACCTCAACAAAATTAAATTTTGCTCTATAAAAGACCCTGTTAAGAGGATGAAAAGGCAAGATACAGATTAGGAGAAGATATTCGTGGATCAGCCAAAGGACTTTAATCTGGAATACATGAAAAACTCTCAAAACTCTACATTTTAAATAAACAGACTAATTAGGAAATGGGCAAAATATGTCAGGAAAAATTTGATCAAAAAAATATATATAGGTGGAAAAAAGCACGTGAAAAATTGTTTAAAATCATTAACCATTTAGGGAAATGCAAATTATAATGAAATGAAAACACATCTATTAGAATGTCTGAAATCATAGAGGTTTCTTAAAAACATAATGACCTAAAATAATTTTAAGTCCATGTGGCTAATAGGACTAAGAACAACAGAAAAATCTTATCAAGATAAATTGATTGTATAAGACTAATCCTAGTAATTGTACTTTCATTAGTTAACATTATATAATATTTATTCTAAATCTAAAAACCTGTATTAGTTTTATACTTTGACAATATTACAAGCATTTTAAATGATAAATACTTTAAAAAAAATACCAGCTTTTATTTGTGATCTACATGGATATGTCCTCATGGGGTGATTTGATTATGCATGGCATAGTTCTTCAGTTGAAAAGTTGATATAAAAAAATGAAACATTTTTATAAAAGTAAAATAATCTCCTAATTCACAATCCTAATTCCTTTGTCCTAACACAGTTGCTTTCATTTTCCCATTTTATCTTTAGTGCATCACATGCTCATTTATTTTTGGCATATTTATAATCACAATATACATGCCAATAAATATTCTAAAATATAGTGTTATTGGCTGGATTCTGTCACTTCCCCGAGTTCATATATTGAAGTCACAATCCCTCAGAATATAACTGTATTTGGAGTTAGGGTCTTTAAAGAAATAAATGTAAGTGGGTGGGCTCTAATCTATTGTGATTGGTGTTCTTTATAAAAAAGAAGAAATTTGGAAACAGACACCCACAGAGGGAAGAGCCATTTACAATCCAAGAAGAGAGGCCTGGATCAGCTCTGTCCTTTGTGGTCCTCAGAAGATACCAACACAGCTGATACCTTATCTCAGACTTCTTAGCCTCTAGAACTGTGAAAAACATTAATCTCTGTTGCTTAAGCCACCAGTCTATGGTCCTTTGTTACAGCAGCCCTAACAAATTAATAAATATCATGAACCACATACACATTGCACAATTTTATTCAAGATACTTTGAAAGATTTACACATTAAAATTTAGGTTTAAATCAAAGTCAAAACAGTATTCCTAGAAAAGGCATTGCTTAATATTTTCTTGCTGACAAAGTATGTTTATTTTTGAATAGCAGATATGAATGAAATATTTCTTACCCCTCTAATGAGTTGCTTTCTCTTTATGTAATCAAGATTTTTAAGTTCAAATGTTCATGGATTAGGTTTTCTTAAACCAAAGCACATCTATTTTAATAAGAGAAATTTCAGGAAAAAATCCTTTATTGTAGAATCACCACACTAAATATAGAATATTTTAAGTGTATAATCAATTTGCTTCCATTCTCAAAGTAACTTTTGATTGGCTAGCTCTTGAACTTTTAAAATTCAAGCTCTGAATTAGTCTTAGAAGTATAGTCCACATTTTTCATAAAATTGAAGAAATTGGGGATAGAATAGGCCTGTTTGCATAGTCTATTAAACACACACAATTGCTTATGTGTTTCTATTGCCTGTGTTTTTATGTGCTTATGTGTTTTTATCTAGTCTGACATTAAATAATCTGGGGCTCAGAATGCTTGCCTATGAAATGAAGGGTAAAAAAATATTCAGGATATTCAACCAGTATATCAGAAACTAGAAGTTTTTTTCAGAAATGAATTTACTCATTTGGTACATATGTAGTGAGCTGCTATTATTTCTAGGACATCATGGTAGAAATTATGGGTGTAATAAAAAAAAATAAGCCAGGTATTATCTCTGGCCTAAAATAATTTATCGTCAAATAGTAGGTCATATGTAAACATATGATCAGTGCAGTATAAAATGGTGTAAATTGGTGCAAGTTCCAGGAAGATTTAGGTTACTTCCAGATTGCATCAGACAAGATTTCTAGGCCCTGGTAGCATATAAGCAGTGGCAGGCCAAATGAATGAGGTTAGGAGAACCTTCTTCATGGGGGTGCCGAGACAGGGGAAATACAAGATGGGTACAATGACCAGAATAGGTTAACCTGGTAAAGGTCATAACTTCTGAACTCCAAACTGGGACACATGGCTGACAGTTATGAAGTTATAGAATGATGAAGGTAGGATTGAATATTTGACAGCAGGATTGCCAAACAACAAGGGATGTGTAATTTGCCAAGGATGAGTTAATTCACCTTCATTGAGTTTACTCTCCTAATTTCATGTTAGAAACAGCTCCTGTTAGTTTGGAAATCTTGCTGTACTTTTCCATGCGTTAGAATATATTTCACAAATAAATTTGTATTGCAGATTCTTATTCTTTTAATGTCAGATAGAAAGTCATGTTGACATGAGTAGTTATTTTAGAGACAGAATAGTGTACACTTACAGAGTCAGCCTGCTAACCTAAGCAGTATCATTCTGGCAAATGAAAAATAGGTGACAGCCTGTGCAGGCTCCTCTGCCATGTCATTCTGACTTAAACATAGATATGATTAGGATATTATATAATTTATTCAGCATAAGGAGCCACCTTTATGGATACGGAAGTACCCAAGACTTTTTAGGTGTGAAGAAAAACTGCAACCTCCATATTTTTAAAACTCTTTTCTTTTAAAATCTTATGCACTAGTGGGTTAGCAGTTTTCCTTATACAAATGGGTGCATATCCATAAGTATTTAGAAGCATACAGTTTTTCTTAGGAAAAAGAATCCATATAAATAATCATTCATTAGAATATAGTAGAACCTTACTTATTTGATCTCTGTCAGGTTATTTCTCCAGGTTTTCCATTTTTTTTTTCAAGATTTTATTTATTTGAGAGAGAGAACATTAGTGGAGTAAGGGGCAGAGGGAGAAGCAGACTCCCTGCTGAGCAGGGAGCCCAATGTGGGGCTTGATCCCGGGACTTGAGGATCATGACTTGAGCCAAAGATGAATGCTTAACCAACTGAGCAACCCAGTCACTCCACCAGCTTTTCATTTTGAGCAATAGTTAAAAGTGAAGAAGATGCTAGACCCCTTGTGCTCATGACCTAGATCTGTCTTAAAGATCTTTTCTCAAGATCATGTTTTCTTTTAGACATACTCTTCAACCACAAGAGATATATTGCTTTTCTCTCCTTGGACCACATTCCTAATCCTATTCATCACCATCCTTTAAGGCATGTTCTCTTCTCTGTACTCTGTCTTGCCTACCACTTTACTTCTCCTATAACCACTTGCCAGCCATATTGCCTCTGCTGCCATGTCTGTTTGAAGGATCTCTGATTCTGGTTTTCAATTGCCCCTGTGGCTGCCATTTCTGCCATGGTGGTTTCAAGACCAAGTCAAACTCATCTGATACCCAGTCACTTGCTAAACCCATCACATGGCCCAGAATAAGCTAACCAAGGAAGGGGATGCCAAGTGAATTATCTGACGAAGCAGACTGTTCAGATTTTCATGTAGACCATATCCTCATCAATTCAAATTAATTATGGTTGTACAAATTTTATAGTATTTTATCATTATTGTGTGGTTCTTTAAATATTTTAATACTGGTTTAAGACAGTAGTGCTGAGGAGACTGATTAAAGGAGAGCTTGATAATTATTCTGAAGGATAGTATGCTCCATGCATTTCTCACAAAATTGTATAAAACTAGCACATTTAAATCTACATAATGCTATGGAGGCATATTTTTATTAAGTTTAATCTAGGTAGATAGAATAATGACAAGTGATTGCTATAATGAAATTCTGGTCTCATTTTGAAGGCACAGAGTATTATTAAAATCATTAAGGTATATTAACTAATACTTTCTGTCCATAAATTTATTAGTTTTAGACACTGCATATTTTTATTCCTCTCCATCGCTACTGCCTTTCTTCATAATTTGTATAGAATGTACCCTAGTTACTCTCCTAGAAATGCCACCCAACTAGCTCATGCTAGCACATTTTAAATTTACTTTTCTCAATCATGTTGCCAAGAAAAAAAATTTCAATAAAACTTGGAACATGATGCAGATATTGTGTTATTCATTTATGTATTTGAGAAGCAAGATGGATTGCCATTTATTACAATTTAAAGGCTGAACTACTAAAAGTTTTCATGCATCATTTAGCAATATAATGCTTTTTATTTCTTTTTTCAGAATAACTACTAAATTTAAATTTTTTGGTTAGGTGTCACTATGCCGACAGAAAAGTCATCTTGACTTTCAACTATTAATTTTCTAAAAGGAAATAATCATTCTTTGGAGAAATGATTTGTGATTCAATTTTGTCTATTTGTAAACTTTGAATCTTACTTACAGAAATAGAGATACTAAAGAAAAGTTTGACAGTGTCCCAGAGAAAAAAGACATGCCTTGAAGAGGAAATGAAAAATCTGAAATTATTGTCAGATGCAGCCACATTGAGGTCTCAGCAGATTCAGACATCCAAACAACAGGAAGTAAACTTGCAAACCAGATGCCATGACTTGCAAAAAGAAGTACTAGGTAAAAGATAATTGTTTTTTGCTGTTGTTAGCAACTAGCCATAATAAAATCTTGCCTTAATTAGTTTCTGTTGCAAATATGCCTAATTACTAGTAACTATGTCAATAATTATGTCTGTGATCCGTGTTTACTATCTTCCCTTCCCATTTTGCTATTTAGAGTGATGAGACTTAAGTTATATGCCTCCTGTTCTTAAATTGTACAGATAGTCTCCTGAGTTTTCCTACATTTAAGTCATTAATACACGTAAGATGTGTTGTTCATATGGTGTGAGATGTGGGGGGTCTAATTTTATTCTTTCCAAGTGGATAACCAGTTGTATCAGTATTATATATTAAATAATCCATCCTTTCCACTGAATAGTACTATCATCTGTCGTATGTTAAAATTTTATATATGCTAATAACATTGATTACTGTGTTCTCTGTTCTGTTCCACTCATTTATTTAAAATACCAGTAATACATATTCATTAGAATGTAGTGACTTAATAGCATATTCTCATAGCTGGTAAGTCTTTTCTCCCTCCACCATTCTTAATTTTTAAATATATGTTTGGAGTTATTCTTTGATTTGAACTTTTTAAGATCCTTTATTTACTTCTAACCCAAAGACTCTAAATAGTTATCTAGTAAACTCTTTCTCCTCCAGTCTTTATACTTTTATTACAGATTCACAAGCAGTTATTCTTCCACATAAACATTAAGGCAATTCATTTAATTCTAATCCCATAGGGGATTCTAGCTGGAATTACATTATATTTATATAGTAAATTTTGGAGAATTGACATTTTAGTGATAGCCTTTTTAATATTATCAAATTTTCTCATTCAAGAATATAATAGGTCCTTTCATTTCTTTAAATTTGTTTGTTTTCAAATGATTTCATAGTTTTATTTGAATCTTTCTTTGTCATGCTTGTTAAATTTATCACTATCATGGTTTTGCATCTACTATAAATGGGATATTTTTTCTATTTCAGCCTCTTAATGTTTGTTTTTTTTGTTTGTTTGTTTTTTGGCGTAAGAAGGTGTTTTTATTATAGCACAGGGACAGGACCATGGGTAGAAAGAGCTGTATGGGGATTGTGAGGAGTAACAGGTTCTATACCCTTTAGTTAGTAGGAGTTAGGGATAGTCTGTAAGGAATTTGTGCATGTTAAAAGCAAGGTCTCCGGGATGTTGGAGGGCTTGCTATTATTAAGATAAGGTTGCTTTAGTTTTCAGTGAAACATCAACGGTAAGGCAGCCATGACTTCCTTGAGGAATGTCACACTCTGCATGTCTCAGGGATTTATCAGAGGGCTGCCAGTTTAAGGAGAATATTTTAGTGCATTTCTCTTGTCTTTGTTCTCCTCATCATTTATCTCGTGAACAATTTTGACCCTTAAATTTTTCAGGTTGCTGAGGGTGAAAGATTTTATCATCTGTAACTTTTTCCTGATGAATACGGGCGTAGAGATGTCCCTACCTAGGAGTCAAGATTAGTCAGTTGGGGATATAGGAGTTATGAAAGGCAGAGACAGCTGAATCCAAGGTAGACAGCCTATATGAATCTTCTTGAGTAGAAAGGATCATCTGTCAGCTTGAAGTTATGGCACTGAAGGAGTCTTGGCACTGTGTGGAGAGACATTGGGAAAAAAAATGATTAAAATTATTATGAGAAAAAGAAGCCCAATAAAGAGATCTTTGATAGTTGACTAAAATCTTCCTCCAGGCCAGGAATTTAACCAATTATTAAAGGAGAGGGAGGGATTGTTTAAAATGCCAGTTTGAATATTTATATCTTTTAGCAATTCTGTTACATTTTTATGATAATCTGGAATATATACATAGCATTCTGTTTTTATGATGGCACATGTTCATCCTGTGCAGCAGTTATAATATCTAATGCCATTTTATTTTGGATAAGTGCTTTATGAATGAGTTATTTCAATGTTTAATAATGTAATGCTATTTTGAGAGTCACTTAAGGCTTTAATTGTGGAGCAGGTGGTGTTAGCCATCATATAGACTGTTCTGTTTAGCAAGCAATCAGATAATTAATAAGAAGCACTTTCATGGGAACAAAAGAAAAATACAGGTTAGTGGATGGAGCAAATTACAAACCGTGTCTGAGTTTCCAGTACTGCCAGTGAGAAGATTTTCAGATGTCAGGTTTGAAGCATCCTCAGACAGATTGGGATCAAGCAGTGGGAATCAGATGAGTTTTTCTCGTTTGTAATTTAATAACTCTGGTGATCCTTTTGAATGGTCCATAGTGCAACAGGCACAAAGATTGTGTATACATGAGTTCTGTGGCAGTTTCTTTGAAACTACCTTCAAGTTGTCCAGCATCAGTTTTCAGGGCTTTAGGAACAAGAGCAGTTTTAATTAAGAGAATGGAAGAAGATTGGAAGTCTTGGTACTTGTTGACAGAATAAAAAAAACACTACTGATTTTTATGTATGTCTTATATCCACCAACTTTATAAAGTCCTCATATTAATTCTAGTAGTTTTTTACTAGTATCTCTTTGATTTTCTAGTTTTACAATTATACTACCTGCTCCAATACCCCTGAAAAAGAGTTCATCTGTTTTTCCAGTGTTTATATCTGTTATTTTCTTGTCTTGCTCATATCTTTTTAAATTCATATGAACTGAAACTGTATTAATGATGGTGACATTGAGCATCTACATCTTCTTCCTGATCTTAATTGAAATTATTGGTGTTTTGCCACTTGGGATTATATTTGATGTTTTTGGCAAATATTTATTTTTAATTAACTATTTTACTTCTGTTTCAATTTTACTTAGATATTTTATAGGAAATGCTTTTGGATTTTGTTAAACACCTTTCAGCATCTGTCATTTTAATAGTATGTCTTCCCCTTTAACCAAATGGTGAAATGGATTAGTATTATTGAATTTCCTGATATTGAAGCATCTTTGGTCTCATGGAATAAGCTGTATGTCATTTAGTTTTTAAATATATCATTTCCTGCATGGTTATATTTTATTTATAAATTTGGTATGTATATATTGATAAGCGAGATTGGTTTATAAATTTTTCTTTATTCGGAGACACTGATTTTATCAGAGTTTTGCCTAAAATTAAGTGACTATCATAAGTACTCTGTTTTACCTTATTTTATTTTATGTATTTATTTATTTATTTAAAAAAAGATTTTATTTATTTATTTGTCAGAAAGAGAGAGAGAGAAAGTACACAAGCAGGCAGAGAGGCAGGCAGAGAGAGAGAGGCAGGCTCCCTGCTGAGCAAGGAGCCTGATGCGGGACTCAATCCCAGGACCCTGGGATCATGACCCGAGCTGAAGACAGCGGCTTAACCCACTGAGCCACCCAGGCATCCCTGTATTTATTTTTTAAAGATTTTATTTATTTGACAGAGAGAGGTGCAGCAAGAGAGGGAACACAAGCGGGGCAGTAGGAGAGGGAGAAGCAGGCTTCCTGCCAAGCAGGGAGCCTGATGTGGGGCTCGATCCCAGGACCCCAGGATCATGACTTGAGCCGAAGGCAGGCAGTCAACAACTGAGCCACCCAAGTGCCCCATAAATACTCTTACTCTTAAATATTTCCTCTATTTGTGGTTAGGCCTAATTTCTGATTTTTAATCTTGTCTATTTTTGTTTTATCTTTTATTATTTATCAATCTTGCAAAACCTTTATTTTTTAGTCTTTTCAAAGAACTAGCCTTTGTATTTTTTTATGCTTTTCATTACTTTTATTTTCCATAACATTACTTTTTACTTCTTTATTTGTTAATTTCCTATTCCTAGTTTCTTTTTGTTTGTATGTTTTTATTTTGCAGTTTTCTGAAGGGAGTACTTAGTCCTTTTATTTCTCATCTTTTTTTTATTTAATAATAAAATCATATAAGGGAATAAGTTTTCCTTTAAGTAAAATTTTCTCTATGTCATATTTTTAATATGAATTATTCTCCTTTTCAGTGCTGTCTAAATACTGTGTAATTTCTAATTTTTTTCTTTGGTGAAAGGGTTATCTAGGAGTATATTTCTTAATTTCTGAGTAGTTAATTATTTGGGGAAGGAGTTACTTTCTTATTTATTTAACTTGGGGGTATTCTGAGTAAATAATGAGGTTTATAATACCTTTTTGAATTTGTTAAGCTTGCCTTTATGTTGTGTACATGATCAAGTGTTATAAATGTTCCTTAAAAATACAAAATAATTCTCAGCTTGATGGATATAAGTTTATCTCAGTTAAGTGTAAGATTATTGGGTTCTTTTCTTTTAGACTATAGATGCTCTGACTTCTAGCTTTCAGTGCTACAAATGATAAGTCTACTGTAGCTCTGATCCTTTTTCATTTAAAGGTAACTACTCATTCTTTTTCCTGAAAGCTTTTGTTAGATTTTTCTTTTTCTTGTTTTTTTCTCTTTTTTCCCATTGGGCCTCAGTTGGATCACTCATAATCCTTGGGTCATGACACATATGTACTGGCTGGGACTTTATATATAATCTTGAATAGAAGGAGAATGCAGACACCCTTGTCTTATTCACAGTTTTATGAAAATATACTGCAGAATAACTTTGGAGTTTAAGTAGAAATTGAAATTAATGTAAAATAACTAAAGAATGACATTAAAAAACTATATTATCAAAATTTGTGGGGCACAGCCAAAGAGGTGTTTTGAGGGAGATGTATAGCTTTAAATAGGGATATAAAAAAAAAAAGAAAAAACTCAAAATACATAGAAGAAAAAATAATAATAAAAATAAGAGTGGCAATCAGTGAAATAGAAAACAAAAAGGTGATAAAGAAGATAAGCAAAATAAAGCATTGATTTTTTTTTTTTTAAACTAACAAATTAGACCTTTGACAAGTTTGGTCAGAAGATGAAAGAAAACACAAATGAAAAATACAAGCAATGAAAGAGAGGCAATGTCTACAGATAAACAGTAAAAAAATAAAATAAAACTGGATGCTGTTAACAGTACACCAACAGCTTTGAAATCTTAAACAAACATACTATTAGAAAAATATCTTACCCAGACTTACTCAAAGCAATTAAATGGCCCTATAACTACTAAAGAAATTGGATCAATGTCTTCTCACAGAGAAAAGACCAAATTTTTTTTCAAGTAAATTCTACCAACTTTCAAGGAACAAAAGTTCTTAATTTTATACAGGCTTTTCTAAACAACTGAAAACTGGGGACTATTTCTCAAATAAGTCTAAAGGCCAAGGCAACACTGCTACCAAAATCAGACTAAGAAATATTAAAGGAATATTATAAGCCTATTTATAATATGAATGTCAATGTAACAATTTCAACTGTATGATATTTGTAAAAATATTTTGAATCACCTAAGTGAATTACTTATTTATAAAATTAAATAAAGTTAAATAAACAGAAAAAGTTAAATAAACTCTGAATGCCATGCTACTTATTTTAGACTTGAAGAGGACAAATTTAAGATACATTTGCTAAAATGTGCATTTCACACTTATAATAACTTTCTTCAAAATGCACGGTTTTGGGGCACCTGGGTGGCACAATTGGTTTAGCATCTGACTGTTGGTTTTGGCTCAGGTTGTGATTTCAGGATTGTGAGATTGAGCCCTGCAGGGGTCTGCACTTAGTGTGGAGTCTGCTTGAGACTCTCTTCTTTTCCCTCTGCCCCAGCCCTTGTTCCCCACACTGCCCCACCTTTCTCTCCCTTATAAAAACAAAACAAAACAAAACAAAACAAAACAAAAAAACGCAATTTTCCTTCAAAACAAAGATTTTCATTTTTGCTTCTCTTTTATTTCATCCTTTTAATCTGGCTTAGAAAGTAAGCAGTTTCTTGAATATTATAATTTCTTAGAAGAACAGTAAAACATTAGAGAATGTGATATCTTATATTCTTTTAGGAAACTGTAATGTATATATGTTACCTGATCCCCTTACTTCCTCCTCTGGTTCTGAATACTGGTTGATCTTGGAATGAATTCTTAAAGCTTCTGTTGCTTGGTGTCAATTGTTCTTGGGTCAACTCCTGGGAAAAATATATTTTAAAAATAGTCTGAAAAGTAAGAACCATGTTTGGCCACCTAGCCCTAGCATATTAGGTATGTTATTATAGGAATGTGTTGCAGTTTTAAAAAATAGCAATGTATATTTTTAGAACACAATACCAAATTCAGAAGGTGAATCAGATTTTAAGGTAAGAATCATTATTAACAAATGGGGAAAAGCAAAATTATGTGATAAGTGGCATAGGGATAACTAAAACAAAATAAATCAAATACTCATAAATCAACCTCAAATTCAGTAAGAAAAAAAATAACAGGATAAACTAGTACCAAAAAAAGGTTACAGAACTTATCCAAATCATGGAGTGATAAAACAACACTTTAAAAATTACAAAGGGTAAGATAGGCAGATTTTGCCTTTAAAAAATATAAAATCTCTAACTTTAAAACTGCCAAACCTCTTTGTTTTGTTGACTGTTTCCTTTGCTGTGCAGAAGCTTTTGATCTTGATGAGGTCCCAAAAGATCGTTTTCACTTTTGTTTCCTTTGCCTTTGGAGACATATCTTGAAAGAAGTTGTTGTGGCTGATATCGAAGAGGTTACTGCCTATGTTCTCTAGGATTCTGATGGATTCCTGTCTCACGTTGAGGTCTTTTATCCATTTTGAGTTTATCTTTGTGTACAGTGTAAGAGAATGGTCGAGTTTCATTCTTCTACATATAGCTGTCCAATTTTCACAGCACCATTTATTGAAGAGACTTTTTTCCCACTGTATATTTTTTCCTGCTTTGTCGAAGATTATTTGACCATAGTGTTGAGGGTCCATATCTGGGCTCTCAACTCTGTTCCACTGGTCTATGTGTCTGACAGTACCATGCTGTCTTGGTGATCACAGCTTTGTAGTAAAGCTTGAAATCAGGTAACATGATGTCCCCAGTTTTGTTTTACTTTTTCAACATTTCCTTAGCAATTCAGGGTCTCTTCTGATTCTATACAAATTTTAGGATTATTTGCTCCAGCTCTTTGAAAAATATCAGTGGAATTTTGATTGGAATGGCGTTAAAAGTATAGATTGCTCTAGGCAGTATAGACATTTTAACAATGTTTATTCTTCTGATCCAAGAGCATGGAATGGTCTTCCATCTTTTTGTGTCTTCTTCGATTTCTTTCATGAGTGTTATGTAGTTCCTTGTGTACAGATCCTTTACCTCTTTGGTTAGGTTTATTCCCAGGTATCTTATGGTTCTTGGTGGTAAGTGGAATCGATTCTCTAATTTCCCTTTCTATATTTTCATTGTTAGTGTATAAGAAAGCAACTGATTTCGGTACATTGACTTTGTACCTAAAGATAGAAGATGGACAATAAAATGTGTGTATCATATATGTTATGCAAAGAGTTACAATCTGTATCATATAAAGAATTTATTTAACTATGTGTGAAAACTCCCAAGACCTCAAGCAGGCAAATGACTGAAAAACAGAAACAGAGGAAATATAATAAGCACAAAATGCTTGATCACTAATAATTAAATAAACAAAAAATTATCTTTTTAAAAAATTAGTACAGAGACTTCAATGATAAAGTTTCCCTTCATTTGATGACAAAAATTATGTATTTTTATAACCCACAGAAATGTTTGTGATCAAGTAATAATCTTATTGAGAATCTATGCTTGGGAAATGGAAGACAAAAAATCATTTATATGTAAAGATCATGTTTTTAATAGTGAGTGATTAGAAATACTTTATCTGCAACATTAATGAAATGGGTAATAAATTATCATATACCATCACCTAAAACATTATCCAGACTTATAAAATGACAATATGAACATGGGGTATCAACATGGGAAATACTATAATTGTAATATTACATAGTAAAAGAACTGACAAAATTATATGTACCTTACAATTATGTCAAAATACATATATTCATGAATGGAAACCAGAAAGCATCATGAAAATATTATTTTTATAAGTTTTAGAGTGATAAAAATATAAATGATTCTTCCCCTCTTTTAAATTACTCTGTTATTTTAATTACCTTTCTTCAAAGACGAAAAAAGAACTGTACACATCTTTTAAGATTTAGCTCACATTCCACTTCCTACATTAAAAAACCTCACCAAAACATTGTAGTACTAATTAGTCATGGTTTCTATACTCATTAAAACCTCACCTTCATTTAAGTACAGCTATATTCAAATCAAAAGTGCAGCTAGAGACTCTGATCTGTTCAGTACTGTATGTATAGGTTGTTTAGTTATGGCTGCAATATAAGCTCATCTAAAGGACAGTGTAATTGCAGAGCAAAGTGGCACATAATTTCAAGACTAAATTAAGATTCCATTTCTGGTGCTGCTGAATAGGTTCACTCCATGGGTAACACCTGAACTATGTTAACAGAGAGAGAAAGCATGTTAAAAGGCTGTTACATCTCTCTTGGTTGAAACTATTTAAAATTGGCAGGTCAGAGTAGACAGGATCATTAAAGCTATAGATGACTCTAATGATCTCAACTAGTGATGACAAATAGAACTTCCTATGAAACTACCTATGAAGGGCACTGGGTTTGGGGGATTTTGTTTTGTTTATTCATTTGTTTGTTTTTATCACCCCCCCCACCACACAATCTTATGCCCATTTTAGAAATTGTCAGAACATTTATAAAAATGTTCATAAATGTACCTCTTGCTTTATCCACAAACAGCCTTCTAGTGAACTGATTGTACCAATGTATCCTTTTTTCCTAATTCATTTTTCCAATATGGTTACAATGGTTTAAGAAAACTACAAGTACAGGAGAGACAGTCAAGTTTCTGTCTCAAGTCTTAGCAGTGTTGTATCACAAATCTGGTAAACTTTCTTGGGGTTTTTCTCAGGTGTCCTCACCTCCAGGGACCCAAACCTGCCCTCTTGCTCTCTTCCTCTCACTATTTTCTATTTGGGATCATCTGATTTTATTTCTGTCCACTGTCCATGAACCTAGTCATTAGCCTCTTCCCACACCTCATCTCTTGTCCCTGGGCTGACCATGCCTCTGAGTTTAACTTTATTTTTTCAACAAGTGTTTACTGGACATTGACCATATGTGGCCAACTGGCCTCATCGTTGCTTTGACTTCTGGTGTACAGGTATTCTTCATCTCTTCATGGGTCTTCACAGGATTTCTGACTTCCTAACTCCACACTGGATGCATGTGCTGGCACTCTTTAACTTTAGCCATTCTTGACAGATATTTTTCTCTTCTATATTAAGAATAGACTACAAATTTCTTTAGCTCCAATTTTGTTGTCATTCAAATTATTTTTAGTTGTGCTTTTTCTGCCATCACATGGCATTTACTTTCATAATTTTCATGAACTTTAACACTCTTACTTTTTATTCTGCTTTCTTTTAAATGCATGCTTAATTTTTCTCTTACTAACCAACTAATGTCCTTAAGATTTTCTCCTTTCTACATAATCATCATCTATAGCTTTTCCAACTTATTAATGTCTTTTCAGAAATCATGTCAACCATTTGCAAAGAGGCAAAACCAGCATATCACAGTAGATATCTTCTCTCCAGATAAATGACTGAATTAACATAATGGGCATAGCATTTTAAATTTTCTTTGGGCAAATTAAAATAAAGGCAGACTAATATATCATTCATCTCATAACTCTTTCTGTGTCTTATTTTTAAGAAATGTAATATTTTCTCAAGGAAACAACAGATAGTATTTAAATTCAATTTGGGTGATCGCTGTAAATGTCTTATTGTTTATAATCCTAAATGAAGTTCTAAGCATTTGCATGGTTTATGATCCTTTCTGTGAATCATTTTACTGGGCCTCCATTGCTGCAGAACTAGCTTTAAATGATAATCGTCACAATACGGCTTCCTTTCTAGTACTAGTTGAACAACTTCCCTCCTGTATTCCTTGCCTAATTCTCTGCTCCACCTTCTGCTTTTCATTATTTCCTTCAGAGCATTCATTCAGACCCTATACTATATATTCTCCCTTATCCTTCAATCAGCTTGTTATTATCCATGCTCTTAATAGTTTCTTATTCTCTCTTAGATTCTTTCTCTCATTAAATGAGCTAACATGTTATACAGTAGACCTTTGAACAACAGGTTTGAATTGCACAGGTCCACTTATATGCAGATTATTTTTCAGCCAATATTATTGGAAATATTTTTGGATATTTGGGCCAATATGAAAAAACTCACGACAAACTGTATAGGCTAGAGATATTGCAAAAAATACAAAAGTTAGGTATGCCATGAATGCATAATAGATATAGATATACATACGTAGACAATAGTCTGTTTTATCATTTACTACCATAAAATGTGCACAAATCCATTATAAAAGATAAAATTTATCAAAATTACACATACAAACACAGACCATATATTATCTTTTCATTTTTGATGTCTAGTGTTAGTAACACATATGACATCTATGGTCTCTTATAGCATATAAGAAAATATTGAAGTGGGTACTGACAGATGACCATTTTGCCAACAAATAATGTAAACTTATGGTATCAGTAAATACAAGTGCAGTACTGTAAAAGTATTTTCTCTTCCTTATGATTTTCTTAATTTTTTTTCTTGTTTCATTGTAAGAATATAGTATATAATGCATGTAACATATGAGATATGTGTCAATTGCCTGTTTATGTTTTTAGTAAGGCTTCCGTTCAGCAACAGACTATTAGCAGTTAAGTTTGGGGGAAGTCAAAAGTTATACACAGATTTTCAGTTGAACAGAGGGTCAGTGCTTCTAGACCCCATGTTGTTCAAGGTCAATGTACTTTTTTGACTGACTAAACATATTCATATATTTGAATATATTTTAGATTCCACACGTAAGTGAGATCATACAGTATTTGTCTTTCTCTATTTGACTTACTTCATTTAGCATAATGCCCCCAAGGTCCATCCCTGGCAAGATTTCATTTTTTTTTAATGACTAATACCACATTGTATATGTACCACATTTTCTTTATCCACTCATCCAGGAATGGGTACATAGGTTGTTTCCATATCTTAGCTATTATAAATAATGCTGCAATGAACATTGGGGTGCATATTTTTTTTTAAGTTAGTGTTTTAATTTCTTCGGATAAATACCCAAAAGTGGAATTGCTGTACCACATCATAGTTCTATTCTTAAATGTTTCAGGATGTCCGTGCTGTTTTCCATAGTAGCTATACCTCCACTTTTCATTCTCATTGATAATACACAAGGGTTCCCTTTTCTCCACAGTCTTACCAACACTTGTTACCTCTTGTCTTTTTGATAATAAGCATCTTAACAGGTGTGAAGTGAAAGGTCAGTGTGGTTTGATTTGTATTTCCATAATGGTTAGTGATGTTGAGCACCTCATCATGTGCCTGTTGACCATCTGTATATCTTCTTTAGAAAAATGGCTATTCAGATCTTCTGCCCACTTTTTAATCTGATTGTTTGCTTTATGACTGTTGAGTTGTATGAATTCTTTATGTGTTTTGGATACTAATCTCTTATCAGATACATAATTTGCAAATGTTTTCTCCAATTTGGTACATTGCCTTTAAATTTTGTTGGTGGTTTCCTTTGCTATTTGGAAGCTTTTTAGTTTGATGTAGTCCTAATTGTCGATTTTTTGCTTTTATTGCTTTTGCTCTGGATGTAAAATCTAAAGCATCATTGCCAAAACCAATATCAAAGAGGTTACCACCCATGTTTTCTAGGAATGTTATGGCTGCAGGTCTTACATTCAAGTGCTTAATCCATTTTGAGTTAAATTTTGTGTATGGTATATGATAGTAGTCCAGTTTCATTCTTTTGCACGTAGCCGTCCAGTTTACCCAGCACCATTTATTGAAAAGAGTGTCTTTTCCTTACCGTCTATTCTTGGCTCTTTTGTTGTAAACTAATTGACCATAAATGTTTGGGTTTCTGTGCTCTGAGTTCTGTTCCATTGACATATATATTTGTCTTTATGCCAATACAAAAGTTTTGATTATCATAGCTTTGTAAGAAAGTTTGAAATTAGACAGCATGATGCTTTCAGCTTTGCTATTCTTTCTCAAGATTGCTTTATCTCTTCAGAATCTTTCGTGGTTCTATACAAATTTTAGGCTGATTTGTTCTATTTCTGTGAAAAATGTTGATGGAATTTTAACAGGGATTGCACTGATAGTTTTTTGGGTGTAATATGGGCATTTTAACAATTTTAATTCCTTTAATCCACGAACACAGAATGTCTTTTCATTTATTTGTGTCTCCTTCAGTTTCTTCCATTAATGTCTGATAGTTTTCAGTGTTCAGGCCTTTTTCCTCCTTGGTTAAATTTATTCCTAGATATTTTATTCTTTTTGATGCAAATGCAAATGAAATTGTCTTCCTAATTTCTCTTTCTGATAGTTTGCTATTAGGGAGAAACACAACAGATTATTGCTTATTGGCCTTGTATCCTATAACATCTATTTGTTCTTAAAATTTTTGGTTTAGTCTTTAGGGTTTCCTATATATATAATATTATGTCATCTGCATATAATGACCATTTACTTCCTTTTTAATTTTGATGCCTATTTCTTTTTCTTCCTTAATTTCTCTGGTTAGGATTTCTAATACTGTTTTGGGTAAAGTAGCAAGAGTAGGCATCCTTGTCTTATTCCTGTATCTTAGAGAAAAACTTTCAGTGTTTCATCATCGAGTGTGGTATTAACTGTGGGCTTGTCACATATGGTTTTACTATGTTGAAGTACTTTTCTTCCATACCTATTTTATTGAGAATTTTTACTATAAGTAGATGTTGAATTTTATCAAATGCTGTTGCTGTATCTGTTTAGATGATCATATTATTTTTATCCTTCATTTTGTTAACGTGGTGTATCATATAGATTTATTTGTGGACATTGAACCATCCTTGCATCCTTGGCCTAATTCCCACTCAATTAGGGTTTATGATCCTTTTTAATGTATGGTTGAATTTGGTTTGCTAGTATTTCATTAGGATTTTTGCATCTGTGTTCATCAGGGATATTGGCCTGTAAGTTTCTTTTCTTATAGTGTCTTTGTCTGGTTGATATCAGGGTAATGAGGACCTAGTAAAAGGAGTTTGGAGAAATATTATGCTTGCAACTTTAGATTTATGCTCACTATTATATCATTATTGTGTTCCCTTAAAAATAAAATTTAAAAATCATTCTAATATTTTGTATTCCCAGTTCTCTTACTTTTAGAATTCACCTTTAGATAAACTTACTTTCTCCATTTTAAAATATATAACTATCTCTTTGTTATGTTTCTCCACCTACCCCCTATTAACATTTCCCACTAATCTTGTATTAAATGAAAGCACATTGGACCAAGAATCAGAAGTTGATGAGTAGACATTAGTCATGTGACTCTGACATGCCATTTTCCCTGATGAGTTTGTGTCCACATCTAGGCAATGGGTGGGTTGGACTAAGGCCTTGGAGGCGCCTCTGGGCAATATGTGCTGTAATTTGATTCTAATTCTGATGCCATTTGCTTGTTTCCAAAGTTAAATAAATGTTCTTATTTTTACATTTTAATTTTTTCTTTTAAATCACCATTAAACAATTTCAACTTTGATTCAGGTTTAGAATTTTCATGATCATTTTTCTACATTAAAAATTTTAGCCTTGTTTTTTCCACATTTCCCTTTATCTTTTAAAATATAGACATTCAAAAATTGAAATTCAAGTGATAACCCTGGCCCATATAGTTTAATAGTAGTTTAAAAGTAAATAATAAGCTATTAATAGCAGCTTAATTCTTTTTTTGAAAAGATTACTCATTTATTTATTTGACAGAAGAGACAAAGATAGTGACAGAGAGCACAATCATGACCAGTGAGCGTGAATGGGGAGGAGAGGGAGAAGCAGGCTCCTGGCTGATCAGGAAGCCTGATGTGGGCCTTGATTTCAGGTCCCTGAAATCATGACCTGGGCTGAAGGCAGATGCTTAACAGACTGAGCCACTCAGGCGCCTATAGCAGCCTAATTCTTAATGTCAAAATTTAATCTTTTTTACAGGAAAGTAAACATATAAAATTTTGAAGACTAAATTCTTGGCTCTTTTTTAAAGATTTATTTACATAAGTTTTGTAATTTTATGTTTAACTTATACAAATATAACCTCCAAAGTGCACAATTTATCTAAATTGATAATACTCTTCTCAGAGGTCATTGTGACCCACAAATCAGTCCCTTAAATGATTTTCCTTTCACCTGGCAGGATAAAATGTCCTTTACTTTTTGTCAGTATTCACGAATATTGGAAGATGGAGTTCAGATAAATCATTTCAGCATTATCGTCTTTCCTAAAATTTATTTGACCAATTCCTAATTTATTCCAAGTGAGTAAACTTACATTATTTTTCAGTAAGCTTTTTGGTGTAATAAATAACACAAGTATTTTAATAAAGTTATTTTGCATATATTTTAACATCTTCATTGCATTTTTTAAAAATAGCCTTACCAAGAAATAATTTAAATACCATAAAATTCACCCATTTTAGGTGTACAGGTAAATAGTTTTCAGGATACCTATAGAAGTATGTGACCACCATCAAAATCTAGAGTCTTTCTATCCTCCCAAAAACAAACATCATGGTCTTTGACAATCCCTACCTATACCTTGCTTCCCTTCCCCCATCAATTATTAATTTACTTTCTGTTTCCATAGATTTACCTGGTATGGACATTTCATGTAAATAGAACCATATAATATGTAATCTTTCATATCTGACTTCTTTGACTTAACATATCTGTTGTAACATGTGGAAATGCTGTACTCCTTAATTAGCAGCTTCTCTATTAAGGCAAAAAATAGTCATAATGAGCAATGTGGCTCAGTTAAAAAAAAATAGTGATCCAGCAGTCAAATACTTCTGCTTTTTGGCTCTGTAAAAACAGTCTTTTTACGGGACTTTGGATAAGTTATTAATTTCTTTGACTCAATTACTGCACCAGTAAAATGGAAACATGACCTATCTTAGGAATGGAAATATGACCTATCTTAGAGCTCTAACCTATCTTAGAGCATTAAGAGAATTAAAAAAATAAAATGTAGTAACCCCTAAAGAACTACACAAATATAGAATATTTAACTACATTTTAAGTTGGTTTTCCTGGTATAATAGTCAACCAAATTATTATACTTGAGCTGAAGTATTAGAATTTAAAAAGTACTCTTTTAATAATAAAGGAAAACTATGAATTTTAATTCCTGTTTGCTCAAAGGTCCATTTGCCTCCACTAATTTATATTCTAGTCAGCCTTGGTTAGCTTTAACAATACTAGTCACTCTTTCATTCATGGACTCACCCAGGCACACAACCTACTGCTCATAGACATATACAGATTATCCACTTTCTGGGCCAATAGCATGAGTAATAGCTACTCTGTCAGAATGAGAAATAAATGACTACCCCACATGCCCTGTGTCCAGTGTCTCAGCTCTTACCAGCATCCCTCTCCTCCTTGCTAATCACTAATACTATCCTTACATCATTAAAAAACAAAAATCATTCCTATGCATTCAGGTAGCTTTCCTACAACTGTCTAAATAGCTAATATTCATGAATTACTAACCACGTGCCATGCACAATATAGTCACAGTGTACTCACTTATCATTACCCTCCTGCCCTCCTAGATTAATCACTTTTATTATCTCTAGTTTACTGATGAGATTACCAAGGTTTTGAGGAATAAAGTCATTTGTCCAAAGCCACACAGTTACAGCACAATTGGAACCTGACTCTAGAACTGTGCTGCCAAAACTTGGGCTCTTAACTCAAATTCCACCACATGGGAGCATTAAAATATATATCTTGTTATCATTAATTTATGCTTCAGGAGAGCTATTGTACCAGACCATTTCCAGTACTGGTGATAAGCACAAGTTTCCATACGGGGTAGGCAGAAGAGGACAGTAGACACCTAATGATAGGTTATGGGAACTCCTGATGGGTTATGTAATGGGTGATGAGATGGGTATTGGGTATGTTTTAGGCTACTTTAATATGATTCTTTTGTTTTCGGTTACCCAAATAAACCATGTTCACTATTGATTGGGAAATCTCAACATTCAGAGGGAGTTCTAAACATTTGATGCATATCCTCCTAGACCCTCTGTCTTGAATATATTTTTTATAAGAATAGAATAATAGAGTTTTATAATCTCTAGTCTCCCATTTCCTCTCTTCTGAAAATTTTCCATGTCAAAGTATTCTTGGTATTTTGATTTAGGGTGAATCATAACTTATTTAATTGTATCCTAGTTTTGGATGGTTGTTTTCACTTTTTTTTCTATTAAAATATTGTGATACATATCCTTATAGTAAATCTTTTCACATATCTGAGTGTTGCCCTATCATCTCTTTGTCTTCAAATTATAAGCTGTCTTTGTTTTTTTGTTTGATGCTTTTAAATTATGTAATTGGGTGGTAGAATTTGTTTAATGCAATTAGCACAAAGTATGAAAGCAATCTTTTGAAGAAATTCTTGCCCTTTGCCTATTTTCCTGCCATCCCAGCACAGCAAGGGGAAGGAGGGTAGCAAGAATCAGAGCCCTGTGTGGCTGACCATGTACTTCATCTCTTTCATAGTCTTGCATAAAACTGTCCTGCATATAGAAATCTCTGTAAGCATTCTGATTGTGAAATACACTGATTCATTAAAGAAACGGATGTTTATATGGTTATATGACACTATTTGAAAATGTCTTAAATATTTTTAGATCCAAGCTTCTCTATCTTCCATGTATTCGTTTCCTTTATTATTAAACCTAAGTATTTTCCTTTTTATCCCATAAATATTTTTAGCTAATACTGTGTTCATAGTAGGTCCCTGTCCATATTGATTACTAGTATTTTCTAGTCTTGAAAAAAAATCTCATTAAAATATGTATGTATGATTTGTGAATTATATGTACAAATTTTTCAGAAAACAGAGTACTATTCTAAAGTATTCAGTAGTTTCTAAATCCATCAGGATTATCCCTATGAGATAACTGATGTATTATCTTTGTTTGCCAGTTGAGAGAGAGAGTAGTTTTAATCAGGGTAAAAACATTATAATTAAGCTCCCCTTATCTTATCCATCCATAATTTGTTTGTTTGTTTTTTTAAGATTTTATTTATTTATTTGACAGAGATCACAAGTAGGCAGAGAGAGAGAGAGAGACGGAAGCAGGCTCCCTGCTGAGCAGAGAGCCCGATGTGGGACTCGATCCCAGGACCCTGAGATCATGACCTGAGCCGAAGGCAGCGGCCTAACCCACTGAGCCACCCAGGCGCCCCATCCATAATTTGTAATATTTCATAAGTGCCCCATAAGTTAGAGTTATTTTCATACTATATTGGATTGGTTTAATGTTTAGAATACACTACAATGAAGGTTTAGAAGCACTTTATTTTTTTGCATTCTGAAGTAAATTTTCAATTCTTATTATTAGAATGTAATTCACTTCCAAATTTTAAATATCTGATTATCTCCTTAGCATGATTTAATGCACATTCCTATTCTCTCCTACCCATATACTCCTAGCGAAATAATTTTCTGGGTTTAATATAACTACATCTGGACTGAATTACACTTTTTAGCTGTATATCCACACCTGTTCTAGCATCTGATGTATTAAAATCTCCAAATGTTATTTCAGTCCTTTCTGGCATTATGTGGAAAATGTTAATGTACATCAAGTATACTTGTTGCAAAATAGATGTGAATCAAACCTCTGAAACATAAACCTTAAAATGAAATGAATTTTCTAAGTGGCTGTATCACCATCTGAGCTTTGTAAAATGTTTGCTAAAGTTAAAATATGTTAATTTGCAATTGATACAGTTGAATACTCATTATAGAACTTTCTTCTATTATTGGTATATATTCTTACATCTGCCAAGGTTTCCCCTGTTAATGCTCATTTAAAAAATTTTCAGTGAGATCTTACTTTTGTAAAAGTCTAAGCTCATTAAACGATGGTGTAATAATGTATACATATAAATACCCTCTAAAAGCAACATACTGAGTATGTTCATTCACATCAGTTATATCTGATCAAAAATCCCACAATTTCAGCCATATAATTAACCACCTAACTAAATAAAGTCATTTAAAATATTGGAGAAATAAAACAGTTAGGATTAAAGGGGTTATTGATTTGTTATCTAAAACATCATTCCTCATCTTGAAGGCAAAAGGAGGCACTTCATTATAATTTCTCTAATGACAGGGGAATATATCCTATTGGTATTTATGGATGAATCCAGTTTGCATGGACCCTACCTATAATAGAGTAGATACTCAATGAGTGTCTAGTGAAGTAAAATTACCTATTTATAAGAAAGTTTGCATTTTAATGCCAAGATACATATTAGATATTATCAATGAAAACTGCACAACTCTTTCTGTTCCATGCCTTTTAAACCCTAGATACATAAATTTAAGCATTTAATTGTAGGCATTCTTATTTCTTCTATCTACAACATTTCATTTATTCATTCAAAAATTATTTTTTGAATACCTTCCATGTCTCAAATACTATGAATATAACAGATAAGATTTCTGCTCTTGCAGAATTTACATTCTAATGACTTTGTATTGTGAAGATTAAATTAGTGTAATGCACATAGAATGTCATGCCTGGTAGTGTAAGTACTCAGCCCTTAGTTGTGATAATGATGATGATGAAAGACACCTTTATATGTGTTATTCAAAGCCATGAGACTAGATGAGATCCACTAGTGAGAAAATGCACATAGAGAGAAGGGCTAACAAACTGAACCCTGGAGTGTTCTATGAATAAGGATCCTCAGCAGAGACAGAAACAATTAGCCAATGAGGTGGGAAGAAACTAGAGAGTATAGTTTATACTTATAGTATAGAGAGGAGTGTTTCAAAGGCGAAGTAAACAGTTGTGTCAAATGCTGCTAAAAGGTTGAATTATATAAGAACAGAGAATTGAATTTTGGAATTGCCAGGATAGTATGTCGTTCATAACTTTAAAAAGAGCTATTTCAGATGAACATAGGGGAAGGGAAGGAACATAACGTAAGATTAAAAACAAAGAGGGATTAAAAAAATTAAAAAAAAAAAAAAAACAAAGAGGGAGTCAAAGCTTAGAAGATTCTTAACCACAGGAAACAAACAGGGTTGCTGGAGGGGAGATGGGGATGGAGTAACTGAGTGATGGATATTAATGATGTAATGAACACTGGGTATTATATGCAACTGATGAATCACTAAATTCTCTGCATGAAACTAATAATACACTATATATTAACTAACTAGAATTTAAATAAAATCTTTAAAAAAATTTTTTTAAGAAGAGCTGTTTTCTGTGGAGGAGTGAAGAAGAAAGCTCGATTGGAGTAGATAGAAAAGAGACTGGAGGAAAAAAGGCAAATCATGAAAAGAGAGACAGGAATGACTAAGAAGTGTAAAATGAGATGATCAATTTCAATAGTGAGCAGAGAATTGCAGATTAAACCAACAATGAGACACTATTTTGCACCCTGTGGATTGACCAAAAAAAAAAAAAAGGTAAATAATTCTTTCTATTAAGTATTAGGAAAGCAGGTGCCTTCATTTAGTGAGGTGGAAATGTATACTGGTGCCTCCATCCTGGGCACCATTTGGCATTAATTAAGTGTATGTATGCCTATGGCCTCATAAGTTTGTTCTGGGGACATGCTGCAGAAAAACTCCCCCATAAGTACTCAAGTACTTTTATCACAGGATTATTTACAGTGACACAAGTTGCAAGCAACCAGGTTCCATCACTATAGGCCTAGATCAGTAAAATGACATGTACACACATTAGATATTATATGACAGTCTGAAAGAAATGAATCACATTTATATATGGTTACATGGGTAGGTCTCAAAATAATGTATAGTGAAGACAAGTAAGAATTAAAATGAGATGCAGAGCCTAACAACACTTGGGTAGTTTTTAAAAACACTTGCAAAAAGTATTCTCTTTCCACACATAAGCAAATTCACGAATGCCCTAGAATGGTTCTCTCTAAAATGGATCATTCCCAAATCCAAATAATATGTCCCAATGTCTTAAAAATTAAGCTAACAGACTTCCTGATTACTATATAGCCCTCTAGCTAGCTCTTCACAGAAGTGAATACGTTGTCTTTAATTTTTCAACTTTGTCCCCCACTTCACATCAAGTTCTCTAACCCTTGTTTTCTTTTGTATTTTGACCACAGAGAACTGAGTTGATTCGACTCCTTAGTACAGAGCATACTGCCATCGATGACTGTGCAAGCAAGACCCCTCCCCAAACAATATTTTCATAAAATATGCCAAACACAGAAAAATACAGAGAATAATATAACAAATGTGGGTGAACCCATCACCCATATTTAACAAATTTTAACATGACTGTTGTTACTCTGTATATTGTTAAAGAAAAATACGCAGTTAAACCCTTCATTTTCACCTTTCCCCATACAAGCATAACGGCTGGTGACATCTGGCCCAGCGCAAGAATAAGGTCCTCAAGGTGAAAAATGCTGAGATTCAGAGAGGAAGTGAGGGTGGGAGCCAGGTTCTGGCCTCACTACTGCCACGGATGATAAGAACTAGCAGGGAGTGCTCACTACGCGCTTGCCACTCTTCTCTTTACATATTTTAAATCTCTTAATTCTTAGTCCTATGCCGTAGTCACCACTTTATAGATAAAAAACTAATGTACCTAAAGTCACACAGCTCATAGAAGCAGAGCCCATGTTTGAAAATAGGTGGTCTGGCTTTAGAGATCCGTGTACTACATGTACCTTATGTTACCCTGTCATAGGAAGGTATTGAGAATAGCGAACTTCTGTTTTTCCTCTTCCTCAGTTATCTCTACCATTAAAAAAAAATACAGAGCCTTCAATTTCTCATTTAAAAAAATTCCCCTGATTGGGATCTCTGGGGGCCAATTTTGCTTGCTTATTCTTTCATTCTGCTTCTTGAACCTGCCATCAGTTTCCTCTACTTTGAACCAGATTTTTTTTTTTTTTTTGGTGTTTATCCAGAAAGCTTTAAACTTGAAATATCTTTCCACTATAAAGGTTTTATTTATTGTTTGCTCAAATGTTATGCTAAATATATTCTCCAAGTGTCTGTAATGTTTTATATCCTTCTATAAAATAGCTAACTATGAATACCTTTTGTATTTGTAGTTTCTAGAAACCTTTTGGAATAACAGCATTCTCTTAAAAGACTAATTACCCCAAAGCTGATGCCTGTGTAATGCTATCCAGCAAGCAGCTGGCTTCATATGAAGAGGGGCTAAGAGCTCTTTTTTGTCTTGTTCATTTAAAATCATTTGCTTCTTATTTAATATCTGCAAAGAACGCAGTCACATCATAGTAGAATTTGCTGTTGTAAATTTTGGATTGTTTCCATGGGTTCCGCCTTACATCTGCATGGTGTTTAAAGCCAATGCTTCCTTTCTTTTTGTAGGCAGTTAGGGCCTTTTGCCTCATAATCCAATGTCATGCTGAATGACAGAAAATTGAAGTTGAATTTATTTAACTATACAGAAGGATTGCACAGAACAATACACTTATTTAAGAACTCCTTGCCTCAGGAACTGAAGGAGCTGTCTTATGCAGGTGGCTTAATCTCTCTGGTGCTTATCCTAACTGTGTTCCTTTATTGAGGACAGAAACTAGGCACTCTGCTTCTAAAAACAAAACGACCCTGCTAGTCTACTAGAACCAATAATAAACCAGTAGCATGCTTACTCCTCATTCAGAACAGTAATAATAAGTTCTGTGTATTTTTGAAATAATTCTTAGTGCTTCTTTTTTGGAGAACATGAAAATATATTAACTCTTAAATTATACACTGCTGGTCAGTTTACATTATGGATTATTTATAATGAATCTTTTTTTCCCTCAATTCTCTGTGGTATCTTCTGTTTATATAAAGTGATTTCTTTGTTGATATAACTTGTATTTTCTGTTTCTGTTTACTTCACATGGTTTCTGTGTTGTGGAGTAAAAACATTTATTCCCTTTCCCTATTTTGACTCAGAGTTGCTGTAAATACATAGTAAATTTTCTGAAGGAAGTGACTTCTTTACTTACTGGACACTGTGAATTAGACTAAGCTATCTATGCTTATCTTGAGCCAGGGAGAAAGGGAGATTTGAGTGGGTATGCAGAGAGAATAATACTGGAAAGTACAGTAGCTTTTTCTTTCTTGAGTGGGTCACGATTGTGTAATTTATTTTCCTTTAAACCTAGTAAATTCTGGAACTGTGATGCACATTTATATTCAAATGTGAGCTTAAGAATACTTTCCAAAGCAGGGCACCTGGGTGGCTCCGTTGGTCAAGCCTCCAACTCTTGATTTCAGCTCAGGTCATGACCTTAGGGTGGTGAGATCAAGCCCTGCATTGAGTTCCACTTCAGATTCCTTGCTCAATGGTGAGTCGGTTTGAGTCGGTTGCTATAAATGCTATAAAAATAGGGATTTATTTAGCTACCATTTTTATTATCTACTATTATAATTTTGGGGTGATTGAGAATTAACTGTATATAATTCACATATCAAGTACCAATTATTTGGAATTTGTTTTCAAGATAATCAAATCTTCCTCTTAACAATAGCTATATTTGGAAGTGATAACGTGAAATTTGTTACATGGGCTCAGACCTGTGCTTCATCTAGTTTAACATTATGTTTTGCGAAAGCACCAAGGGACATTAATAAAAAGGCATAATTGTTCTCTCTGAAGTCAGTCTTATAAAACTGGTCACAATAATATCATGTTTGTCTTAGTATCTTTCATTTATTATATTAATTTTTAAAGCTTTCAAAAATTAAATCTAAACCCTCTTGGAGTTAGACATTTTGCTAATATACTACATATTTTATGTAAAATACTTTTCATCCATCTTAAGTATGCCTTTTTAACAATTCTTAGATATGTTAAACAGATCTGTAGCTACACTAACCATACTTTCAAGGACAAATATCATATCCCCTTGTAGCTTTTGTAATTTGAGAGCCATGTAGGAGAGTTAGAAAGATAAGGACTTCAGGATGAGTCTAATCTGAGTTTTAATCATGGGAGCACTTCTTACTAGCTATGTCACCTTTGATAAGTTAGTTAATTACTCAGCTTCTTAGAGTCTATATTAGTAAAAATATGTATTTGTTTTTTATGGTAGTTGTGACTATAAATGAAATGATATAGGAAAAAGCATTTTGCAGAGTGCCGCAGAGTACAACATCAACAAACACTAACCACCTTCCTTCCTTATTCTTCAGAGGGTGGGCTGAAATCTTTTGGCTATGCCTGTGTGAATAGAACCCCTTTGCAAGTCCATGTGAACTTAATGACAAAACAATCCATCGAGCAGTGTTCATAAGAGATTGCTTTATTTCAGAAGGTCACATTCAAAAATAAATTATCTATATGTATATGATCTTTTCCCACATATAATGATATCACTTGATAACTGGGGAAAAGGTACCCCAAAATATTATCTATGAGTTAAGTCCTTATTGGCGTTTACTTTGAGGGGCCATTCTTTCAAACTGATCCCCTCAGTTGACTTAAAAACATTCTGTCAGTTTAACTGTTGGCTAATGCATTAATTCATTGTGAGATATTAGGCAAGCGGTACGTGGGTGCCTCAGTGGGTTAAGCAGCCAGCTCTTCATTTCTGCTAATGTCATGATCTCAGGGTCATGAGATTGAGTCCTGCTTTGGGCTCCGTGCTATGCAGGGAGCCTGCTTAAGATTCTCTCTCTTTCTGCCCCTCCCCTTCTTTCAAAAACCGTATAAATAAATAAAAATAGAAAGCATACCTTGGAGCACCTGGGTGGCTCACTGGGTTAAAGCCTCTGCCTTCAGCTCAGGTCATGTTCTCAGGGTCCTGGGATCAAGCCCTGCATCGGGTTCCCCGCTCAGCGGGGAGCCTGCTTCCTCCTCTCTGTCTGCCTGCATCTCTGCCTACTTGTGGTCTCTGTCTGTCAAATAAATAAATAAAAATCTTAAAGACAAAAAGAAAGAGAGGGGAAAAAAAGCGTATCGTAAGATACCAGGCAAGAGAATCAGAAAGTATCTACTTTTTCCCCTTATCTGAAAAATGGGCTATTTGCACCTGGATAGAGGTTTGAGGGATAAAATTAAGAATGTATGTGTAAGTCCTGGGTAAACATGAAGATTTATACTAAATGTCTGGCAAATTCTAATTAAAACATTCATTTAGAGTAATTTTGTTTTCTGATTTTTGTTTTGGTTCCTAATTTAAAGGCACTGGCTCTTCTTCATAAAACAAAGAAGGCAGATTGGCGATATATATAGAAATGTTGTATATGTGTATGGATACATAAAGATTTTAAAGTTTACTATTAAAACTATGTTATTAAAACATATCTGAGCAGGAGTAAATAGACTTTTATAGTTCCAGTGTGTTAAATTATTTTCTCCATAGAAACCAGTTAGTCCATCTAAGTTTGTTTTCTACCTTTCTCTCAACAAGAGTGCCAACAAGGGCTGTCATTGCAGTGGGGATTCGAATCATAGTTCCCACACACAGGCTAATGGTAGGACCTACTTCATTCAAGCTATTTGTTCTTTCTGCTTTAGTTTCAGTTCTGCATCCACACACATTAGACACGGCTGCTTGAATAATCTTTCTCAAACACTGCTTGAATTCCCCAGTCCATGGAAGCCAATTTCCTGCTTGTATTTTCTTAGCTTCGAAAGTCATTAAAATGCCTCTTAGATGCTACCCAGAGTTAACAGATTCTTTACTGGGAGCCTCTCACATGGTTTGTCTATTTCAGTTCTACAGGGAGGCCTCAGTGATCCTTCTCAGTTCCAGGCCACAAGGGCCAGCTCAGGCAGTCAGATATATCAGAGGTGAGCCACATGATCAAAATACATGTGTGTGTCAGCAACATAAATTTACTTTAAAAACATTAATAAAATTTAGCCTATTCACTATAGGCTAAATTAGCAAGATGTTGGGGGCAGAAAGAGGCCAATAAATTAGATCTGTCAAAAACCATTAATTCTGAGGGGCTTCTGGAGAGATGGGCTGCATATCTTGGCAAACCAGAGTAAACAGCTGTAGCATGCTGCAGGAACTGAGTGGCAGTTCTCAATATGGTTTACATTCTGAAACTATCTGGACATTTTGAATGTACTAATCAGATGAATACATTGTGTCATTTCAGATTTACAAGGTCAAGTAGAGGCCCTTGGGCTAAACCTTCAGAAGGCAGTGACCAAGATTGACAACTATAAAGAAAAGCTCATGTAAGATGGTAAACATTGAACAACCTGTAGATTTTAGAAAGAGCTCCCCCACCCTTACCATCTGTTCTCTGTGACTCTTTTGGCAGTGATTTCATTGTGAGTGTGGTCTGCTTTTCTCAGGCACTTTTCTGGCTTGTCTTGTATATTAAAGGACAGGTAAATATTTTTAAATACATGAAATAAGAATTTCACTCAATAAGAAACTTAACCTAGTCATGTATTAAAGCTTTCCCTGATTGTTCAAGTGTAACTCAATGTGAAGTATCCTGATTCTTTCTCTCTCTCTCTCTCTCTCTCTCTTTTTTTTTTTTAAGATTTTATTTATTTATTTGACAGAGATCACAGGTAGGCTGAGGCAGGTAGAGAGAGAGAGGAGGAAGCAGGCTCTTGTATTTTTTTTCTCTTGACGTGTCTCTTTATTATCCATTCAATTACCAATTTCAAGTTCAAAAAAAGAGTATCTTTGAAGAAGTATCTGAGTATCTTTGAAATGCTGGAGTGCTTACACTTTATATAAGTGAGAAAGAAAAATTTGAAAACAGATGACAAGAAAATGCCCTTGTAAAATATCCAGAGCACTATTGCTTTTAGAAATGGATTTACTTCAGAAGTTTCAAAAATTACTTTATGGTATTGGGGCGCCTGGGTGGCTCAGTGGGTTAAAGCCTCTGCCTTCGGCTCAGGTCATGATCTCAGGGTCCTGGAATCAAACTCTGCATCGGGCTCTCTGCTCAGCAGGGAGCCTGCTTCCTCCTCTCTCTCTCTCTCTCTCTCTCTCTGCCTGCCTCTCTGCCTACTTGTGATCTCTCTCTGTGTCAAATAAATAGATAAAATCTTTAAAAAAATTACTTTATGGTATAAATATCATACATCTATAATTACAATACTAAAATAGAATTTATGTAATCTTTGAAAAAATTTTTTTTTTTACTTTGTGGTATGTTATCTGGTAGCTCTGGTTTTCAGTTCCTGTATTTTGGAAGCATGAACCTCATCAGACATATAAATATTTAGAAAGCTTAGCAACGAGATGTTGTGTTGACTATGGACTACTCCTAAGAACAATGTGTTTAATAAAATGCTTAGCAGCACAAGGAAGAACAAGTTCCAAAAATGCCTTACCAAATTAATGTATACTTGAATTATTTGTAGCAAAATAATTTGTCTTTGGAAAACAAAAGAAATCAAATATTCTAGCTTTATAGCACTGTGGTTAATAGTACAATAAATACAATAATTCAACCATCAGTGTATAGTGGCTGAGGTTGAAGGAATGAGTGGACAGAAGGCCCTTGAATGATTCACTGGACTCAGGAAGAGAACAAGTATGAAAGAAGCAAATGCTATTACCTCCCCCCCAAAGAACCCCATTGTTCCCCACCCTCTAGTAACATTAGGGAGGGTTTTGGCTATATGGATGTCTCTTGTGGAGGGCAATCTAATCATGTCATGGCTACCGCATGACTTTGGTTTCTTAGATCTCAATAAGTGACAAAAGCACATTCCAGGAATAGAGGAGTAGGGCTGGTACCTGACTCAACTCAAAGGGAATTTGTGGACCCACCAAGACTTTAGCATATAGAGTGGAGTCCTGGCAGTTAGGAGAGATGCTAACTACAGAAATAAGCATACTGAGGAAAAGGAATAAAGCTAAGTGGTTATGACATGAATTGATTTACTTGATAAATTGGCACAGAATTTTCTATATATAGAAGGCACATTACCATTTAATATTAATAACATACTTTGCGATATTTTTCATTACTCATATATATGTATATATATTTTAAAGATTTTATTTATTTATTTGACACAGAAAAAAAGATAGCCAGAGCGAGGGAAAAAGAGCACAGGTAGGGGGAGCAGCAGGCAGAGGGAGAGGGAGGAGTAGGCTCCAGAGCCTGACTTGGGGCTCGATGTGGGGCACAATCCTAGGACCCTGATATCATGACCCAAATTGAAGGCAGACACTTAACCAACTGAGCCACCCAGGTGCCCCATTATTAATTGTTTTTGACATAATTTATAATATAAATTTTGAGAAATGACAAAAATCAGAATAGGTTGGAGTTGGAGTAAGAAATACAACATCACTAAAGTCCATCAAACAAATTAGCTGGAGGATATCACTATACAATTGCAGGTATGCTAATGCTTTTGTTTCATTTTATAAAACTGGTGCTTCCTGCCCTATATAAAAACTTCCAAAAATTAGAAAATAGGCAAAGTATCCACTTTTAGAAAACTGAGTTATGAAAGAACTACTAAGTCCCTTGTGATTACTAGATGGTACCACATCCAGATGGAACTGCCCAGAGACAGGAAGGGCCTGTTTTTCTGGTGTCTCCTTAGAAATGAGGAAAAAATGTCCCAGAGTCCCTCTCTTTACATCTTGTTAGCTGGAACCTTTTACATACACTCTTCTAAATGAATAACTGGCAAGGGGAACAAGACTAACACAATTAGTATAGACCAAGCAGCATAAGGATAATGGAGCTCTGATGGCCAGGAAGAAAGCTATAGTGCATGTCTAGAAGGCAACCAGTAATGCTTGCTAACATGGTAGATCATTTATGATGCTTTGAAAAGTTATGACATGAGGAAGGCCCATTGAACTTGCTGACCAAGGTCAAGACATGAGGAAAGCCAGTTGTGATAGACAGAAAAATGGTACCCAAACATTTTCATGGCTTAATCCCTGGAATCTGTGAGTATATTATTCTATATGAGAAAAGGAACTTTGCACATGCAATTAACTATTTTGAGAGAGGGAGATTATCCTCGATTATCTGGGCAGGCCTGATGTAATTGCAGAGATAATTATAAGAGGAAATACAAGTATAATTGCAGAGATACTTATAAGAGGAAAGAGGGTCAGAGTCACAAAAGTAGTTGTGAAGGTGGAAGCAATGTTTGGAATGTTGTGATCTGAGGTTAGAAGAAGGGGGCACAAGCCAAGGAATGCCTGTGGTCTCTAGAAGCTAGAAAAGGCAAGGAAACAGATCTTCTCCTGGACCCACCAGAAGGAACACAGCCCTTGAGATACCTTGATTTTAGGACTTCTTACCTTATAACTGTAAGATAAGTTTGTGTTGTCGTAAACCACTAAGATGGTGGTAATTTGTTATAGCAACAATAAGAAATTAACACACCAGTTCAGAGCCTAGTAAGGATTTTGGATTTATAATGGAGGGCAATGGGAAACTATTAGAGGATGTTTGACATGAGAATGAACTCATCTGATTTGTGTTAATGGGTCAGCATGGCAGCTACCTGGAGAGTGGACAGGAGTGAGAGTACAAGAGCAATGGGGAGCCCAGGTGGGAGGGCATGAGCTCATGCAAGTGAGAAGTGACTGGTTGAGTGTAAGGCTGTATGTAGTGGGGAGATGGAGAGAAATATGTGTCAGTTCAATCTGACAAGATTTATTGGTGGAGTGGATGTGACTGAGGAGCAAGAGGACTAGTAAGGAAAGATTAAAGGATGAGATTTGGGGACTTTCAGCATCATGGTAAACAGTTGAGAGGCGCTAGAGTAGAGTGACTATGAGCCTGGATTCTGGATCCAGACTGCTTCCCACTCTGCTGTTTACTAGTATGTCACCTCACGTGCGGCACTAATCTCTCTAGACTCCATTTTCTCAATTGTAAGAAGGAAATAAGGGCTATCTTGTCATTATTGGGTTGGTGTCCTTGATTAAAGTGCGAAAATTGTAGAAGAGATAGATACAGGGGGAGAGAAATAAAAAACTGTGCTTTTTGATGGTATTCGATTTAGAATGCCTTTTGGACAGCCAGGTGGAAGTATCAAGGAGACAGTTAGAAAATAGTTATTTCATATGAAGCAGTGGAATGGTATAGAAACTTGCCTTTTTAAAAAGATTTTATTTATTTATTTACTTACTTATTTGAGAGAGAGTGAGCACAAGCAGGGGAAGGGGCAGAGGGAGAAGCAGACTCCCTACTGAGCAGGGGGCCCAATGTGGGGCTCAATCCTGGGACTCTGGGGTCATGACTTGAGCCAAAGCAGACACTTAATGGAATGAAGCACCCCAAAACTTGCCTTTCAAATCAAGAAAAACATCGAATTATTTCACCTTATTTCCTTTATGTTGATTAGCAGGGGCCTTCCTGAAGGCTTATTCCAAGCCCTAGAAAAGATTGACATTATTTGCTGAGAGTAAGGAAGGAATGCAGTGTTGAAAGAGATACAGGCTTTCTTTCTATTCCCTCCAGTTCCCCCTCTCCTCATCCTAATGAAGGTGAAGATAGCCATTGTGTCATGAAGAGTAAACCATAGAAAGAGTGGCTTAATAGGCATGGGGGTGGGAGCAGACCATGGTGAGGGGAATCCTTGGAATAGTAGGCTCTCTAGATTAATTGTCCATATAGTTAGCAAAATAACCACTAAAAGAAGTTCTACTGTCCCTGCCTCTAGATTAGAAAAGTTGTATGTGAGTCTGAACATGGAGTGAATGTCATGGTGGGTATACTGTACCTCAGAGGATTTTTCAAAGTTTTTATTTTTGTTAATTTGCAGTGTTATATTAGTTTCACATATATGATACAGTGATTCAACAATTCAATATATCACCTTGGGCTCAAAGCCCTTTTTTTTTTTTTTTAGAGAGAGAGAGAGAAAAAAAAAGCATTCAAGTGGGGTGGGGGTGAGGGGCAGAGGGAGAGGGAGAGAGAATCTTAAGCACGCTGAATGTTGAGCCTGACACAGGGCTCAATCTCACAACCCTGAGATTATGACCCCAGCCAAAATCAAGAGTCGGACGCTTAAACAACTAAGCCATTTAGGTGCCTCTGAAAGCATTTTTTAGGTTAAAAAAGATTTTTTTTATTTCAAAGCAAATAAATAAAACTTGGAAAATACAGGAATATGTAAAAAAGAATATCATAGTTTTATTTTGATAAAGCCTTCTAGTCCTTCTTCTAAGAACTTTTTCTTAAAGTCTTCTTTTTCTAAGTAATGTCTATTTTTTAGCATATTTTCACTTAGAGAGATAATGTATCATTTTCAGTTAGTGATAAATATATGACATGTTCTAAAAAATGATATTTTTCATGTCATTACATGATACATTTCTAGATAACTATTAAATGGCTATACAATATTTCATGTGTAGATGAATCATAACTACTTACTAAGCTTTTGTTTTTGTAGAATTTGGATAGTTTTTGCTAGAATCAAACTTAAATAATTTTGATGCTTTTAATACATAATGACTTATTGCCTTCCAATAAGATTATACTGATTTATAATCTCAGCATTGTTTGTAAATACCATTTCTTCACTTCCTAGCTAATGGTATAATAACTAAACAAAGAAACAAACTAGTTTGATTGATGAAACACTGTACTCCTGCATATTTGACTCTGAATTCTTTCTTTTGTGACTCACCTGAACATAATCTTTGCCCAGTTTTCTAATGGTATGTGAAACTCTTCCTTATTCCTTCTTTTCTAATATTTTATTCAGAAACAACTTAAAACTTTAAAAAAGTTGTAAACATAATAATAGTATAAAGAACACCCAAATAACCTTTACCCAGATTAACATTTTAACCCATTGCTTTCTTCCTCATCCTTTCCCTGGCCCCATCCTTTCTCTCTCTCTCCGCACACGTACATACACACACACACACACACACACACACACACACACACACACACTTTTCTTTCCTGAATCGTTTGAGGGTAAGTTACATACAACATGACCCTTTACCTCTAAGTACTTTAGCCTGCCTTTCCTCAGGATGGTGATACTTTAATATGGAAGCACTGCATGGAGCCCTGGGTGTTACATGCAAACAATGAATCATAGGACAATACATCAAAAACTAATGATGTCCTGTATGGTGACTAACATAACATAACAAAAAGCACAGTAATCTGTGTCATAAATTTATATAAAGCCCTTTAATCTGCCATCCATATTCTAATTTTGTTAGCTGGCCTTTGTAGCATTTTCTCCTCTAGTATAGGACCAGTAGAGTCAGCCTGTTTGGCATGTCTTTTTAGCCTCCTAATTCTGGAATATTTCCAGTTTCTCTTTTTTTATGACATTGACGTTTTTTGAAAAATGCAGAACCCCTCACAATTTTTTAAATAAAAATTTTCATTTTATATTGGTCTGGTGTTTCCTTTTGATTGAATTAGGGGCATGTACTCTTAACCAGAAAACCATGTAAGTGAGGATTTGTCCTTCTCAGGGTATGACTACCTGCCTGCCTTCACTAGTGATGTTAATTTTGATCACCTGGTGAAGGTATTGCTCAATTTTTTCACTCTCTTATTCCTGGGTTTGTTGTTGTTGTTCCTTTTCAACTAGTAAGCAGTCTATAAGAGACACTTTAAATATACTGTGAATGCTATCCTCCTCATCAAAATTTATCTCTCAATATAGCATCCAGTAATGATTTTTACCTTATCTAAACTTTACACAGTGGTTGCTAAATGATGATTTTTCTGACTCCAGCCCTCCCTCCCCATTTATTAGTCCTCAGCATCCTACTTTAAGCAAGAGCCTCCACTTCTCCCCATTATTTATTTATTTATTGTTGGTGTGAACCTATGAACTCTTATTTTTTCAATGGTTTATAATTGATTGCTGTATTGAATTGCTTTGATACATAAATTATCTAGGCTTAGCCAGTAGGAGTCCCTTCAAGCTGACTTCTGTGAACTGGAATGTGGTTTCCTCATCTTATATAAGTATTTGTTTACCTTCTGACATAACAAGATATCTCAGATGTACTTACTCTGCCTTAGTCTTGGAATCAGCCGTTTCTGAGTACTCTTGGTTCCTTTGAATAGGAATGGCGTTAGAGACCAAGATCTAGGCTTTGAGTAGGCTCGTCTGCTGCTTGATTCTGTTGATGGTTTCATGGGCTTGTATATATGTCAGACATATCAAAGTATATATGTACTTCATTGTGTGTCAACATGATACGTTCATCGATTTTACAAAAAGCGGATAATGAAAATAACGTGTTTTAAGAAGACATTTTTTGAGAAGAAAAAGTTAAGCTAAAATGTAGTGTTCAAAGATAAAACTTGAGTAATAAAATGCTAAGGAAAATCAAAGTGATTACTATGAAATTCATGAAAATGGTTATTTTAGGGAGGATGGGGGTTGGCTGTGACTGGGACCAGGGATATGAAGCTTCTAGGGTAGCTGGTCAGGTTTTATGTTTTTACCTGGATGGTAGTTATAAGAGTTTTCTCCTTATAATAATTCATTATATAATTGTTTTATGTGATTTTCCTATAGCTTATAATTTTATCATATTTTATAATAAAATCATTTTAAAAATAAATGAATGTTATACATATTCATTATGCAAATAAATGATTACTTATTAGAAATTAAAGTCATTCTACAAATAGGGCAAATTCATTGGCAATCTAACATATAGTTATTGTAAGGTTTATAAGCTATTTTAAGGTACTTTCAGATAATGACTTATTAATAAATAGCCTATATAAACTTAAACTGGAATATTACTTTTTCTTAATATATTAACTTTTCGAGTTTTGTTACAAGACCCAATTACATAAAATCAAGACATATGTTTATTTCAGTTTTAGAATTTCCATTTGGTTCATTTTAATGGTTTATTTTTCTGCCGAAATTTATCATCTTTTCACTAATTAGAGTGGATTTTTTTTTAATGTCTTTAAGCAGAGTTATAACTGCTCTGAAAAGTCCTTATCTGCAAATTTTAGTATCTGGGTCATCTCAGAGGCAGTCCCTATTAACTGTCTTTTCTGTTAAGAATAGGTCATGCTTTTCTGTTCTTGCTTGTGTTGAGTAATTTTTATTATATTCTGGGCATTGTAAATGTTATATTATAGAAATTCTGGATTCTATTATATTTCTCTAAACACTCCAAATACTATTGGTGGGGGTGAGGGTGTTGCTGCTTTAAGCAGATTGTTAGTTTGGTTGGCCTCAGACTGTAAACTCTGTCTTTATCGCAACAGCTCAAATCTCTGTTTAATTGTTTTATCTTTACCCTAATTGGAGTATGCCCTGTGCATGAAGAGTTCAAAGCCCAGCCAGATGTGTGTGTAGCGTCTGTATGCAGTATTGGGACTTCCTGTGTTTGACTCTCCTATTTTGAGTCACTCTTCACTTTTCAGCACTGTGGTTGACCCGAACACTGTGCACTAATTCTTTAGGCCAGACTATGTTTTCTTTTATTTTCTTTTTTATTTTATTTTATTTTATTTATTTATTTATTTGACAGAGACGCAAGTAGGCAGAAAGGCAGGCAGAGGGGAGAGGGAGAAGCAGGCTCGCCACTGAGCAGGGAGCTTGATGCGGGACTCGATCCCAGCACCCTGGGATCATGACCTGAGCTAAAGGCAGTCGCCCAACCAACTGAGCCACCCAGGTGCCCCAGACTATGTTTTCTATTAGAATGTTAGTTCCCCTAAATGATGCACACTGGACTGTCATGTTTGAAATCATTAACACACATACACACACACACATACACACACACACACACAAACCCTGACCCCATGCTATCACCTCATTCCAAGTGTCAGCTTCCCTCCAAAATCTTCTTGTTTTTGTTCACTTTCCAATGCCTTCGAATAGAGGTTTTTCTTTTTTTAATGTTCTTCAAAGTTTAGACTTTTTATTTGTATGCAGATGAGTCTGACAGGGGCCTACTTAGCCATCATAGAAGTGACCTAAATGTTTATTTCTTTAAAGAAATAATAATATAAAGATGCTAAGAAATTTCTCCTAAAGATGAATAAAATAATGATATAGAAAAACACATTGTTGGACTAACAGATTGGGTGATTTTTTGGCAAAGCAAAACCCCTTGACTTTATATATCTAATCTCAAGGAAGTACACATACATAATCACAAATAGAATATAAAGAAAAGAAAAGTAATAAAGGAAAAACATGTTTTTAAAAAAGGAAAACATTTATACTTGAACTATTTTGAAATAAAATATTTAAACCTTTTATATTATTCTAGGAATAAATCTAATGAAGCTGCTGACTGTCAAAGAGAACTTAGAAAACTGAAGTTTGAATCCATTATTTCTGAATCACGGTATACATTGCAAATTTTTAAATTAATGTTTTTAGTCATTGAATTTGAAACCATACCTTAAATAACATTTTATTTGAGATATATTTAACTTTTCTTACTATCTTATTTACACATATACCTAACTCATGTTTGTAATATCTTGAAGTTGCTCATTTATTTTGCTTCTCCCTAGATGGGAAAGTTTTAATATCACAGAACTATCTATTTTCTTAGTATTTTAAAAATTTTTCTTTTAAGTTAAAATTACAGTCTTTGATTTCAAATGAGATTTTCACATATCTTTGATAAACATAAAAATGTAGTGTCTAATGTGTATTGGTGAGCTTTTTTTAAAATCCTGTTCCATTTTAGGCATACCAGATTGCTTAAAGAGAAAGAGGATTCTTTAATGGCTTGTCAACAAATATATAAAACTTTACAGGAAGAACTGACTGCAAAAGAAAGACAAGAAGAAGACATGAAAAAAAGAATTAACCTTGCAGAAAATGAACTACAGATAACCAAAACTCTTCTGACTCAGACAAAGGAAGAAGTTGTAACACTGAAAAATGAAAGGTATAGTCCACAACAATTTCTTCCAAAAATATCTTATTTAACTCAGTGTTCCATATATATTTGAAATATCAAGGTCTTATGTATATTAATGACAGTGAAATTATGGCATTTAGGACTTATTTCACGGGAAAGGTCATCACATCCCACCACTTCATTTGATGATGATTAAACTGAAATCCAAATGTGTTAAATGAGATGCTCAAAGTCATATAGTGAAAGTAGAGATGGAATCCACATTATATTTGGTGTTAGATTTTTATTGAAAAGTATCAAAAAGACCATGTGTGATCTTATACTACTGAATTTCACCTAGGCCAATAATTGGTGGATTCTATCATTTTCCAACAGAAAAACATCTTTTTGTATCACTTTTTCCTTTCATTTGCTCCTACTTTTCTTCTCTGTTACTTATCAACAACCTCTTCTTGAGGGCTCTCCTCTGACATTCAGGTAGTAACGGGAAACTAAAAAGCATGTTCATTTAACCTCCCTAGATATTGTTGCTCAGTTAATTTGTCTTTAAATTAACCTTATTTATACTTAATATCTCAACCCTGCTTTCTTTATTTTTTTTTCATTTGCCTGGTATGTCTTTATTCATTCTTTTCAAGTTCTTTAGTTTTAAATGCATATCTGATATATACTACACATGTCGGGCTTTTATTTTATTAGTTTTTGTCAAATCTGGGAGTCTTTAAGGGAGATATTATCCCATTTACATTTATTGATATAACTGTTATATTCCAGAAGAACACAAGTCCCATAAGGGCGAGAATTTTTGTCATAGCTTTTTTTGTCAAGTTTTGTCACTCTATGTGTACAGAATCCAAAATTGGCTATTCGTTTTTCATTTTTCTAGAATTTTTTTTAGTTTATTTTTTATTTTGTTAATTTCATTTTATAAGTATTAGACCATTTTCTAACTTAGAAGATTTATAAACTTTTTTTTCATTCTTTACAAAGGCAGCTATTTGCTCCCAAAGGAAAAGTCTACATAGAATTAAGTTGTCTTAGAACATTCTTATCAACTTTTTGCCCTGGGTTACATCTGTCTCTAACTCCAAGCTAGAAGGAGTTCTGTCCACTTCATAGGGGAACAAGTCTTATTTCTGGTCCATCCTGGGATAAGATGAACAACTGTAATGCTAATTGCCACCCACCATTTCTTCCTGACTCAGCCATGCCAACAACCTGTGTCTTGCAAAGATGGTATACCTTATAGTTATAGGACTCTTCACCACCTCTGCCCTTTCACAATTACATAGTCACTCAGCCCATAGTATATTAGAAACAGCAATTTCATAAGCAGGATATTTGCAAGGTCCAAGCTTACTAATAACAAGAAGAAATGGCAACTGAAAGATTGGTCCAGAATAGGAAGAAAAAAAACCCCAAAATCTAAACAAAAACATGAAAAGCATTGCAATTTGACCCAATATGCAATAGAGACAGCCCAACACACATCAGTAACTTAGAACGTTCCTGTATTTATTAACATGGGTTAATAACTGGTGGCCATGATGATGACCCTGAGTGAGAAAAATAAAAATCAGTTTTATACTCTACATAAAAAGTACAGAATCATATGTCCTAGGACACCATGAAATAAATAATTTTTTTTAAATCTTCTGCTTATAACTTTGGTTATCTGAACAATTTTCTTATATTCCTATATTACCTATAATACCCCATTTCAAATGATGTTAGATTAATTATATTTACTTGTTTATCAGAATTAATGCCATCTTCTTTACAGTGGTCATTGAAAAGATCCTGTCTTTGCTCAAACATTTCTGGAACTCTTTTCTGAGGATTGACTGAAGAGCGTATGTTTTAGAATTTTCTCTGTATGATGAATCTTTGCCCTTTAGGAATGAATTTGATTTTAAAAACCATCTCAAAAAGCAAGTCCAGTGAATATGGTAGGAAGCCAATCTGGGAAATACCATGTGGGATAAAAAATGAATTGTATTTTTTCTCTATGGTTAGTAAATTATCTCTTGCTGCAATTTGAAAAAAGACAGTCTTATGAGTGTTTTGAGGATTGATGGCATCATTAGAATAAATATAGAACTTCCTTGGAGGATTGCTTTGAAATACACACTCACCTAGATGATTATGTTTTGCCACATTTTAGTATGGTTCTCATCTTACCCTCATTGTAAGTATTGAATGAGAAAGATAATTCTTTAAGTTTTCAGAAAATAGAGACATCACTGAGCTACCACCTTCTTTTCCTCGTTTTTTCTTTCATATACTTGCCCTGTTTTCTTCTTTGCTCTTTACACTTTAGTCTATCCAGAAGTAGGCATGATATTACCTAGTCATTTCACCAAATGACTAGGTGACACTAAGTTTACAGTCTGCCACATAACAAATAAAAATGTGCTTATGTATCATACAATAATCATAGGATTATTCCTACACATAACCTATTGTCCTTTTTCTTTGTCCTAGGCCACCTTCAAATTTGGTCTGTCTTGTCCTCTGTTGTACCCTCAAAGTCTAGCATGTATTCACTCAACAAATATTTGTTGAGGGAATGAAGGACTTGCTTTGGGTAATTTAATCAGTCAACAATTATTTGTTGAACATTCACTATATGCCAGGTACTATGCAACCTGGGGATATAATAGTGAATCTGAAACATCCCTGTCCTCAGGAAGCTTACATTCTAATGAGACACAGTTTTAAAAAGTGAGTAGTAATTATAATAATTATAGATTGTGATAATGGATATAAAATAAGTAGAAGGGTATAGTAGCAGAGACTGATAGAAAGGGGACCTGATTTGGAAAGAGCAGTCATAAAAGTGACTTCCAAGATGATATATAAAGGAAGACAAGTCAAAGTAACCAGGCCAAAAGTCAGGAAGAGCTTTACACCCGAAGAGCAAGCTTGGTGAGTTCTCAGAAATGGCAGCATGACTATAGGCCTAACAAGTGTGAGTGAGAGAAGCAAGGACCAAAGCATGCAGGGTCTCCCAGGCCTTTGAGAGTTGTGTATTACATACAGTGCAATGAAAAGAAACCATTGAAGGGATTTTAGCAGAGGAGTGACACTGTGGCAAGATCATTCTGATGCTGAGTGGAGAAGGTGTGGCGATAGTGGGAACAACTCAGGTCATTTACTGTTTTGATACTAATGAAAGGACTTCATATGTGGTTAAGCCTAATAGACAGGAGAAAAATAAAAATCTTCAGCTCCCACCTCTTGCCTTTGTGCTAGGTTATTTAAATGTCTGGACCAACTGGATAGTGGCAAAATAGCCAGAGTTCACTCCATTTTGAACCAAAAGGGATATATGAAAGCCAAGTTAGGAGTGCCTGGATGGCTTAGGTGGTTAAGCATTCAAGTCTTGATTTAACTCAGGTCATGACCTCAGGGTCATGATCTTGGGGTCCTGGGATGGAGCCTCGCATTGCATCAGGCTCCATGCTACGCAAGGAGTAGTCTTCTCTCCTTCTTCCTCTGCCCCCTCGCCATATACTCTGTGTCTCAAATAAATAAATCTTTAAAAATCTTAAAAAAAAAAAAAAAGAAAAAAAAGAAAGCCAAGTTAAAAAGATATCTTGGGGCCTCCTGGGTGGCTCAATGGATTAAAGCCTCTGCCTTCGGCTCAGGTCATGATCCCACGGTCCTGGGATCAAGCCCTGCATCGGACTTTCTGCTTGGCAAGGAGCCTGCTTCCCCTTCTTTCTCTGCCTGCTTGTGATCTCTGTCTGTGAAATAAATAAATAAAATCTTAAAAAAAAAAAAAAGATATCTTGAAGAATAATGATCCTTTGGAAGCTTTTGACACTTCTGTCCAAACCTACCTTGAAATTTTTGTTGACAAGCCAATCAAAGAATCCTCTTTTTAAGCAATCTGGTATGCCTAAAATAGAACAAGATAAGAAAATTTTTTAAAACCATCAATATACAATAGGCAGTATATTTTTATGTTTATCAAAGATATATGAAAATCTCATTTGAAACTAAAGACTATAATTTTAACTTTAAAGAAAAATTTTAAAAATACTAAGAAAATGGATAGTTCTGTGATACTAAAACTTCCCCATCTAGGGAGTAGCAAAATCAATGAAAACTTCAAAATATTATAAACATGAATTAGGCATTATACATGTAAATAATACAAGTCTTCCTTTCACTGTGGGGGCAATCTGTTCACCTGCCCCCTTCCTGTCTCTGTTTGGTTCTTTTCCATCCCTCCTGACTGCGGACATTCCTTAGCTTCATGCATGCTCTTGGCTTTCCTTTCTCCACTTTCTTCCCTTTAACAGGAAACTGTCTCTCAACTGAGCAAGGTTCCCTGTAAAGCTTTGCTTTGAACTGCCAAAGGGACCTCTAAATAGAGATGTCCCTAAAGCAGATGGAGATGTGAAAAGTCCCTCCAAAGAAGAGGTGATAGAGATACTGTTAACATTCACAGAGATGCTTGTTTAGTAGCACAGGGTGGTGCCTGGAATTCTGCCACACAGCAATATCCCAAAACACCATCATGGAAAGACTTGCAGCCCACCAGGCTGCCAGATGTGCTCTCCAAAGGCCAAAACCCAAGTTTCTCTGGGTGATGGCATGTGCTTCTGTAAGCTTGGGCAGACTCATGTGCACATCGCTCTTCCCTCAGCTCTCCTGGTATAGAACCCCTGCCAAAGCTCCCATGGGACCAGTATGAGAAAGGCGCAGTTCAGATGCAGTGTAGATTCAGAAGAGGAGAAAAGGAAGACATCAAAAGCCAAAACTGACCCCAAGGGAAAAAGGGGTAGAACTGAATTGGGGGCAGGAAGGGAAATGGTAACTAGGAAGTAGTTGAAGTATTAGGACAAATTACTCTATTATGCATTGCTTTCTTCCCCACACTCAGGAAGCTCTTTTAGGAGACGAGGCTCCCCTGGAAGGAGGGAAAGTAGGTCCTTAGAGATCACGGATGCTGGGGGTCGAGGTCTGGTCAGCTTGGTCACAGACACCCTGAGGCTGGAGAGAGACATCTCCTGGGTGGAACAGGAAGAAGGCACAGTGGATGGCGCCAGAGAAAAGGGAGCAGTTTTCTCAATTCTATACAAAGAGCTTTCTGCTCTCATGCTTCTGGACTGGGAGGTCTCATCAGGCAGAGCTAGAACTCTGCTCAGACTGTACATTTGTGACAGTGCTTCAGGCCTACAGTGGATTAAACAGGGTTCTGTTGGCTGGCCTGCAGGCCTGATTCCATTTTTGTAGAAAATTATTTCTATGGTAAAATGTGTTTGGAATTCCCTATAACTAACTTACAAATAACGTTTTATAAGGACATATGTGTTTAAGCTTGGAAACTGCCCACACATAACACTTAAGAGAAATTTATGCACTAACATGTGGGCTACAACCAGAGTGCCGAAACCCACAGCTGTCTGTGACAGCTCTCGTACTCTCTGCATTCCCAAGAGCTGTATTAGCACCATCTTGGTAAATTCCAAGAACTATAGGAAAATACTTATTTGACTGACTTGCCAATAGCAGGATGGGATTAGTGAAGAGCATTTGTTGGAAGAAAAGCTTAGTTGTAACCGAAGTTAGGTGCAGGTTGCTTAGGTGTGATTTCTTCTGTGAAATAAATAATATACGTCTGTATCTCTTTATCTGCCTAACTCAATTTTTTTTTTTAAGATTTATTTACTTATGTATTTGAGAGAGAGTGAGCACGCAAGAGCGCGAGAGCACAAGAAGGCGCACAAGTTGGGATGAGGCAGAGGGAGGTTTGAGATGCAGACCCCCCCAACCCACCACCCCATGAGTGAGGAGCCCAATGCAGGGCTAACCAACTGAGCCACCCGGGGGGCCCCTCTTTATCTGTTTTAATTGAAGTTTACTTAAGTGCTCCCTATCCCTTCAGAAGGGTATCTTTTAGACTGTAATGAAGGGTTTTACTCTCCCTGCCCCACACATGTAACCTTAACTTCTTTCCAATTCCCAGATCCTCTCCTCTCACTCTTTGTCTTTGGTTTTTGTTTGTTTGTTCCTATTTAGTCAAAAGCTACAAACCCTCACCCCAGAGGAATATATACAAAATCTAACAGTTTTTTCTCAGGAGCATCTATATGTGACATGACCCCATAATTAAACGTGTGCTTCCTCATGCTCTCTCTCCCATCTCCCTTTCCCCCAGCCTCACCTCCCTCTTTCTCCCTCTCAAAGTCTCTCACACACAATTCACAGGTATCACAATTGTGGGGAGCCCTCTAAAGGCTTCTGGGATCATGTCCTGAGTGAGAGGCATCCTTATGTGGCACTCAGTGGAAGGGGTAAGGGATCTACAAACCAGTCAAGACTCTGCTGTCCTCGCCACATGCCACAGGGGAAGAAGCTTAGTGTTCTTGCATAAGTATGCCATTCCCTTCTCCCCTTACCATGCCTTCTGTCTTACCAACCCAGAGGGGAAGTTATTTCCAAATTTGCCCAAAGGCATGGTTAGCAGATCTGGGAACTTCCACCTGTGAAGCAGGTCATTTTCCCACATTTTCTACATAAGGAAAGAGGTTAAGCAAAGCTAAGTTTCTCACTCAGGGTCACATAATTGGCAAAGATCGTAATCAAGCTCTGCTGTGTCTAATCTCATTACCCATGTTCCCTCCACTACAGTTCACATAGTTCCCTCAGCATCTGTCTTGAAAGGCTGTTTTGTCAGCTCCTCTCTGTGTGACTTCTTTCTCAACCCTGCTGTTAACACTGAGCCTTCAGGGGACTCCCATCCCTGAGAAAATCAGCAGAACCCTGAGTGTTCTCTTTCTGTCTCCTCTCCCCACCCTCTTGCTTTCTTACTCCACCTCTCTACTCTTTCAGGATTCTTCCATTCACTCAATAAATATAAGATGGTGACTTTTGTCTTCTACTCTCTGGTGTCTTGGTAAAATCAGAAATGGAGCTATATCTTCAGAATGAAAATAGAATAATATTTCACAACACATTCTAGACCAAGAGAAACTTACTGTTCAGTTCCTTTAATGAGGCTTGTCATATTTTCATGAAGGTTAAAAAAATGAGAAATGTAGATGCCTGCCTGGGTGGCTCAGTCAGCTGGGTGTCTGCCTTTGGCTCAGGTCATGATCCTGGGGTTGTGAGATCGAGTCCTGAATCGAGCTCCCTGCTTGGTGAGGAACCTGCTTCTCCCTCTGCCTGCTGCCTCCGCTGCTTGTGCTTTCTCTCTCTTTCTCTCTCTCTGTGACAAATAAATAAAATCTTCTAAAAAGTTGCTTTGAATCTGAAAAGATTCAGAAGCAGTGTAGAAAGAGTCTGTTACCTCCTGGTACTGTGGCTTAAGTTTAAAAAACGGACTGTAGAGTTAGGCAAATAGGTTTAACTCTCAACTTGACCAGTATCAAATTTGGACAACTCAGCCACTTTAAGGATCATTTTCCTTATCTGTAAAATGGGTATACTAATAATAGCTATCTTCTCATGAAGACTGAAGTATCTAATATTGTGCCTGGTAGGATATAAGTGCTAAGAAAATGTATTCCCTCTCTTTCTTCTTTTCTTAGGTTGCTAACCCCTTAAAGCATCATATCTCATTAATGTTTACACCCTACATTGGTGATGTAGCTATTTATTAAATGTCTATTCAATCCAATATTTTCTGCTTTACTCTTCAAGTTGTAAAGATTAGACCATGAGTGATTCAATTTGGATGCTATCCTATTAGTTGAAAGTATTATGAAACAAAATGTTCCAAGTAACATCATTCTAAAATAAAGAACATTATTATTCCCCCCCAAAACTCACCTCTTTCTCTGATTTCCTATCTGTCAGCAGCTCTCAGAACAAGAGGCTTGCCAAACTTCTTATGATACCAGAGAGTTAACTGCTTTTAACTAAGGCAGGAGTTGTGGCAAAATCAAAATTATCTCTTTGATTGACAATGTGAAGACATCTCTAAAAGAACAACTTGTGAAATAGAATTTAAAGCTGTCATTTGGCATTATGGTTTGACATTTGTTTGCAGTTACGTTTTTAACTACAATTAAGGGAATCTAGATTTTTGCATGTATGTAAGGAATTAGATTCTCATTTTCTTTCGGGTCTAAGAATTTAAAAGTTAAAATTTTAAAAATAAATACTCCTAATTGAGAGAGATCCTAATTTGCCTATTGTGCCAACTCCAGAAACGTTATTTTTAAGCAATATTTCATGAAACTGCAGGGTAGAGTGCTGCAGATAGCCACACCTCCCTCTCAAATATAAAAAGCAAAGACAGCATACCACTGCAGAGAGCTCAAGGCTGATATGAGCGTGAGCCAGAATTGCTGATGAATTCTCTCACTTTAGATGGTCATTTACTACTTTGGAATCTTGTTTCTTCTAAAATTCAGTCAATTGCCTTAGGTGTATCAACAAAAAAATGGCGAGAAAGAATCAATCCCTAGAGACTAAAACAATGCCTGACACGTAATGGATATTTGCTGGATAGATGGATGTATGGATGAGAATTAATTTAATCCCTATGAAACCACTGATTGCATGATTTAAAGTTAGATGTTTCTCTCAAGTCCAGAAAGTCCTGACTTGTCAAAAATCAGAGGTGGGATCCTTTGTCAGATTCTTAGTAATATCCAAATTTAGGACCTAAATCTGTATTGTTTCCTATAAATCTAAGGCATTTTTACCTCCAGAATGGGTTCAGAAGAGGAAATTAGATGTCTCTATAATATTCAAAAATGGCTATACATTTTCAACTTTTTACAACATGGAAAAATATGGAATATGCATCTAACAATGTTTTATTTCTTATCATTCCTCTAGATTTCTAGCAGAAAGGCTCACAAGAGTCAAAACTGATCCCTTTTAGTTTCTTTGAACACAAGCTTGTTTTTCATCATCAGTGACTTAAATGGTTTTGTATTCCTGAACAATGGGTATAGTGTGAAAGTGTGATTTTTGTTTTTAGAATTGGGATTATCTTTTTCACACATATAATCATCTCTGTTTACATTACTCAATGCCCATTTCATGCTAATTAAGGGCAGTAAGTATTTGTACAATCACATATGATTATTCTTTCTGCTTTGTCCTACTAAAGAATCACACAAAAGTCTCAGAGTCTGGGTCAGAGGCTCAAAAGGAATCAAAGCGATCTGAAAGCCCTTCTCTTTTCTAGAGCCATAGGTAAATCAAGCAGACTTACCACTGCAGACTTTAAGTCCATGATTTTTTAAAGAGTTCATTCAAAACACCTTAGACTTTGTGGAAATGTCATAGGGAACTTTATAACTCTGAAAATCCAGTAAATAATTATCATTTCCTTAACATTGTTTAAACCTTGGTCTACTCTATTTTAGTATCTATAATCTAGACTTTCAGGTTTTATTCTAAAAGGAAACATGTTAACAGCAGTGGCGTTTTGTACACAGTTCATCAGAGGAATGTATATGGAATGGATTCCACTTTGGTTGTATCTAAATTATATTTGTCTTCAGAGAGGCTGAAATTTGAGCATCTAAATACTCTACCACTCATTTCACACACAAAAAAGGTAACTTCTAGTGTACTGACAGGCACCCATCTGAAAATACCTGTTGGAATTTTCTAATCAGTAAGGCCTCTTTTCAAATAAGAAACCGGGCTTAAGAAATAAAATGGACCAAATTGCCAAGACTGTGCTGTCTGCTATTTCTAACAAGTGCATAGCCAGCCACATCCATTCTGTATACTGGTATTTTAAAAACCCGGTCAAGTGCTACTTCAGTTTCCATCAACTGCCGTTCCTTATTTGATTAAGTTTACTATTATAAGATTCTAATCTCATACCTAAAGTTGTATAATAGCACTTGAAAGTAGACCATGGCATTAGTTTTCTATTGCTGCTATTACAAATTGCCGCCAATCTAACAGCTTAAAACATCACAAATTTTTTATCTTACAGTTTTGCAAGTCAGAAGTCCATAGGAGTATTAAGGGACTAAAATCAAGGTGTCCCTAGGGCACGTTCTTTCTGGAAGTTCCAGGGGCAAGCCCATTCCTTGCTTCTTCCAGCTTTAAGAGGCTGCTGACATTCTGGCAGTCTTTGCATCCTAGCCACATGAATCCAGTCTTTGCTTCCTTTGTCACATCATCACCTTCCTCTACATTAATGCATTCTCCTCTTTCTTATAAAGGCCTTGGTAATTACCTTTAGGGCACAACCAAATAATCCAAGATAATCTCCCCATGTCAAGACTCTTAATCACATCTGCAAAGTCTCTTTTGGCATATAAAGTAACATACAGACTCTGTAGATGAGGACATGGATATCTTTGAAGGAAATTATTCAGTCTACTGCAACTGTGTTAAGTTAAAGATGGCCCTTATTACTCCTATAGCAAATACTAAAATAAAACTAGACAAAAAATTTATAGCTAAACAGCCAAAAAAGTGGATAAAGTTGAATCTTAAGACATATGCAAAATCCAAAAGAAGGCAGAAAAAAGAGGGAAAGCACACAACAGATGAGGCACATAGGAGACACATAGCAAGAGGATAGATTTAAGGCTAACCATATCAACAACTGAATTAAATGTAAGTTGTCTAAACATTCCAATTAAAAGATGAAGATTATATAAGAATCTTTGTATAAGACTGTATAAGAAAAAGTAAGATTCAGCTATAAACTGCCTGTAGGAAATTTATTTTAAATGTAATGACATAAATAATTTAAAAGTAAAACAATGAAAAAAAAACCACCAAGTTGATGCTAATCAAAAGAAAGCTGAAATACTGTAGATATCATGTAAAATAGATTTTAGACCAAAGAATATTACTAGGAATAAAGAAATTCATTTCAAAATGATAAGTGGGTTGGGACACTTAGGTGGCTTGGTCAGTTAAGGATCAGACTCTTGATTTAGTCTCACGTCATGATCTCAGGGTCAGGAGATGAGCCCCTCCCTCTTCCTCTGCCCCTCCTCTCTCTCTCTCTCTCTCTCTCTCTTTCTCTCTCTCTCTATCTCTGTATCATAAAAAAAGAAAAGAAAAGATTCAGGGCAATCACAAAAATTCCAACAGAACTTATTGTAGAAATTAACAAGCTAATTCTAAAATTCACATGGAAATGCAAAGGGCCTAGAATAAGCAAAGCAACTTTGGGAAGAAACCTGTATAGTCACTACCTGACTTCAAGACTTGTAAAGCTACATATTTAATAGGACAAGTTGATCAGTGGAACAGAATAGAGAATCCAGAAATAGGCACATGTATATGGTTTATTGATTTTCTACATGTGTACTAAAACAATTCATTGGAAAAAAGATAGTATTTTGAAACCATTGGTATTGGAATAATTGTATATACGTATGTGAAAAATGAACTTTGATTCATACTATGAAATATATTTATATAAATTCAAAATAAAGATCTAAATATAAAACCTAAAATCATAAATTTCTTAAAGAAGACATGGAAGAACAACATTTATGAGCTTGAGTTGGGCAAAGATTTCTTGGATTCTACACCAAAAGAACACTCCACAAAAGAAAAAAAAATAACGTTGATAAATTGAACTTCATTAAAATTAAGACTTCTGTTTCTTAAAGGACAGTTTAGAGAATGAAAAGGCAAACTGTATACTGGAATAATATATTTGCAAAATATATGTCTCATAAAGGCCTTGTTTCCAGAATATGTAAAGAACTTCAGAAACTCTGTCATATTTGAACAGACACTTCACCAGCTTCACCAATGAAGACATATAGGTGGTCAATAAGTACACAAAAGGACACTTAACATCATTAGTCATTAGGGAAATGCAAATTAAAGCCATGGTGAGATACTACTACACACCTTCAATGTCTAGAATTAAAAAGTCTGAGCATAAAGTTGACAAGGATGTAGAGAAATGAATTTTCATACCCAGCTCATTGGAATATAAAACAGTACAACCTCTTTGGGAAACAGTTTGGAAATTTCTTAAAAAGTTAAGCATTATACTTACTTGCTACCCCAGTGTTTTACTCAGGAGGAATTAAAGGGATTATCTATATAAAAACTTGTACAGAGGTATTGATAGTAGCTTCATTTGTAAGAGCCCAAACCTGTGAAACAACCTGTATGTCTGCCAACAGGTGAGTTGATCAAATTGTGGTATAGCCATACAATGAAATACTACCCAGCAACAAAAATGAACCTCAATGTAAGCAAGGAATATCCCCTGCCTCCAGGATAGAGGTCCTCAAAGTGGCTTCCAGGGGAATTTCAGAATTTTGATGGGCTCCGCTCGGTGCCAGGTGCACACCTCCCAGTGAGATGCCTGACCGTGATCAGACTTGGCCACTCGACTTGTTCTTGCCACTGAAATGTGAGAGAGTGCACCAATTCTGAGTAGAAGCTTTAACAGACCCAATGTTTTGGAGATTTTTCTTTTCCATCTGCCAGACGCTCCCTGGTGATCTAGTGGTTAGGATTCGGTGCTCTCTCCCTTTTCCATCTGCCACTAAAGTAGCATTCCTGGGTAAGAATTGCTCCTTGAGCTACACCCTGGAACAAAACATGGGGAGCAAACCAACAGGTGACACATAGCCTAAGCAAAACAAAATAAACTCTAGCACTTTAAACTCTGAGATTACAGATATGTTAAGTTTGGGATGTCTCTGAAATATAAAAGTAGAGCAGTCAGATGGTGAGTTGGATTCATGAGTCAGATACTCAAGAGAATACGGAGACGAGATCTGAGCCAGAGATAAAGTTTGGGAGTTGTCAGCATCTAGTTTGCATTTGAAGCATAGGAGTGGATAAGATCATCTAGAGAAACAGGAGAAAGGAAAAAGTGCTGAGTAGCCCAAACATTTAAATGACAAGTACAGGAAGACGAGTCTGCAAGGCCGACAGGAATGGCTGAGTATTTGGAGGAAAGCCAGAAATGAGGTTTCTAGTGCAATCCCACTTGTGCTGTCCTTGCTCCCCTTTGTTTCTTCTGCTTCACCTCCTTTTCCTTAACCTGGAGACTGCTGAGCAAGGGTCAGAACCTGCTGGATGCACCTCACACTCAGCAAGATAAGTTTTTCTTTTACATTACTGGATTTTGAGCATTGGATTTTGAGAATTGGTGCACCCTCTCATTTGGACAGGGATCCTGCCTTCCTAATTCACCTCTGTGCTTCCAGGGCCCAATGACACTGCCTTGTCCCTAGTGTGCATAGCTGACAGTCAACTCTACCCTACTGGTCACCTGCCTGGCCCTTCACCTTAGTCTTTCCTTTTAATTCCTTTTCCTCCACATGCATGTGCTCAGGCTTTAATCACTATTTTTAAATAAATACTGAATAGATAAAGAGGAAGTGAACATAGGTGTAAAGTACGAAGAAGTACACTACGATGAACATCTATGTGTCAACCCCTCAGTTTAGAAAATAGAACCCTGCCATTAGCTTTGAAGTCCCTTTGTGTTTCTCCATATTTCCACCACAGTGCCTCATTCTGTGGAGGAAACCACCAGCTTGCATTTTGTGGTTCTCAGCAAACTAGGAATAGAAGAGAACTTCTTCAGATGGATAAAGAGCATCTATAAAAACCTGTAGAGAACACCTGATGTTTCTTTGCTTCACTTTATAATTTTACCGACTTGTTTACAGTCCTTAAAAAAGTTAGAGTTTGCGTATATCTTCATAGAAATAAAATCATACTATAAGGGTTACCCAATTTTTTTTTCTTTGTGCTCAAGATTATGGTTCTGGGATTTGTCCGTTATGGTGCATGTAGCTGAAAAGCATTCATTTCTTTATCTGTATTATATTCTAAACTATACCACAATTGGTTTATCCATTCTGCTTTAAGTATATTCTGTAAGGTTTGTTATGTAGCAATTTCACTATTGTTCAATTCTAAGTATTTTTAAATATCAATTGTGATTTTTTTTTTTTACTTGACCCATGACTTACAGAAATACATGTTTTAAATTTCCAAATACATGGACATATTTTATGTGTCTTTTGTTACAGATGTTTGTTTTCTGAGCATATAGACTCTAACAGTGCTGTTCAATAGTATAATGTGAGCCATTATGTAATTTAAAATTTTTCAATTGCCACATCAAAAGAGAAAAATAAACAGGTAAAATGTATAACATATTTCACTTAACTCCATGTGTACAAATTATCATTTAAATATGTAATCATCTTTAAAAATTATAATAAATATTTTAGATTTTTGGGAGGTACTAAATTTTAAAATCTGGTATGCATTTTAAATTTAGGCACATCCTAATTTGAGCCAGTTACATTTTAAGGGCTTAGAAACTACATACGGTTAGTGGCTACCATATTGGATTATACAAGTTAATCAGACAACAGTTGTTTAAAAGTTACTTTCTGGCCTAGGATGTCCATTTCATGTGAACTGGAAAATGATTGTGTGTTTTCCTACTAATCTGGCACAGGGTTCTATATAGGAGCCTTAAATCAGTCTTATCTGCATTGCTAAAATCCTCTATATTCTGAATTATTTGTCTGTTTGACCTTGGGTTGCTGCATTGCACATTACAGGAGGACCTCTCACATTAGGCTGGAGTTGTGCAGTATACATTTCCATGGCCTTATGTGGTGATCCCAGAGACTGACTTACATAATTGAGGGAACTGTGTTGAAATCTAACTGTAGTATGGATTTTACAGTTTCTCCTTACAGTTCTATGAAGTTTTGCTTTATATATTTGGAGGCAATTTTAACAGGTGCATACAAATTTAGACTACTTATGGTGAATTAACCTGTTGTCACTGTAAGTCCAAAATAATGATTTTTGTCTTTAAGTTTACTTTGTCTAATATTAATATAGTTGCATGCTTCTCTTTCTTTAATATTTCACCTTTTACATCCTTTACATCTTTTACATAATGTTACATCTTTTCCAAAAAAAGAAAAAGGAAATCTTTCCATGCCCTTATGTTTTAGGAATGCATCTTATAAAGAACATACATGTTCTTTATGCTCAGTGTCTTTTTTTTTTGCCAAGACTATTTCTCTATTTTAACTTATGAGTTTAATTTATTTACCATCATTGTGATTGCTACCTTAAGCATTATATTTTTTCTTTTTTTCTGCACTGTTTCTAACTTTTGGGTTTTGGGGTGGAACGGAATTGTTGGAGTTTTGTTTATTTTCTTTGCACTTTTTCCTCTAATGGTTATTCTATTTGTATTTTTTTAATGGTTACTTTAGAAATTTTTACTAAGCATACTTAGTGAAGTCTAAGATTAATATCTCACAGTCTCCTTGAATCATGCCAGGACCAAAGAATACTTGAGCTCAACACTATATTTTATTCAGATATTTGTTTATAATTACCTGCATCCAGGTCTGGTTGCATAATTTTCAGGGCCCAGTACAAACTGAAAATGTGGACCTCTTTGTTTCTCTGCCTTCACAGTACCTCCTTCAACCTGACATGGTATTTTCTTTTCTTTTATTTTTTTTTTTTAAGATTTTTATCTATTTACTTGAGAGAGAGAGTGTGAGAGAGAGCATGAGAGGGGAGAAGGTCATAGGTAGAAGCAGACTCTACTGAGCAGGGAGCCTGATGTGGGGCTTAATCCCAGGACTCCAGGATCATGACCTGAAACGAAGGCAGTTGCCTAACCAACTGAGCCACCCATGTGCCCCTGGTATTTTCTTGATTACTATTGAATGTTGTGCTCCCTTGGGCATGGGGGAATCGTGGAGTGGATACAGGCTTTCACAAGCACCCAGTATTTTTCCCCATGATTCAGAGCAGGGGGAGTACACATGCCCAACCCTCACCCTCCCCATGCAGGTACCTACACCTGAGCCCACACCCAAAGCAAATGGTGGGCAAGGCTGAGAAACAAGGGGCTAGAGAACCATCCTAGAAAGGCAGGGAGTTGATAGGAGGTAGGACTGTATGTGAACCAAGACTCTAAGCCAAACCCTTGGTTCATGCTCAATTTTTCCATCAGACCTCACATAAAACACAAATTTAAAGATAAAATTATTAAGAATTTCTTGTTGGTGACCATAATGCATTAATTCTGAAGCACAGGATCCCCTTCTGAGGTTGCGCCTTGTACAACTCTCTTGATCACATGCTCAAGAAGTCTTCCCTGCATTTGTGTTTGCCAGTTTCTTTGCTCACATTTCTTCTTGCATGCTTGACCTTCCTTCTAAATCTTACCCCTCCTATAAAGCATAGTCTTTAAAAGGGTCTTTAGTAAAAGTCTTTTAGCTGGTAGTAAACACTCTGATTTTGTTTATCCACGCATATTTTATTTCAGTCTCATTTTGAAAGAAAGTTTTGCTGGGTACCCAACTTTAGTTGGTGGTTATTTTCACATAAAATTTTGAACATAATATTTTGCTTTCTGACTTCCTTTGTGTTGGAGAATAAGCTTTCAATATGTTTGGGTTCCTTTGAAGATATTGGATTTTTTCTCTCCAGCTTCTTTCAAGATCTCTTTAACTTTGATGTTCCTCATGTTCACTATCAGATGCCCAGATGGGAGATTTATTTTTATTTATCTTGCTTGGAATCCATTTGGCTTCATAGATTTGTGAGTTAGTGTTTTTCATCAATCTGGAATAGTCCCCTCAAATATTGTTTCCTCTTTCTTTTCTCTCCTCTCCTTCGGAAATAGTGCATAGATATATATTAGATATTTTCCCTCTGTCCTCCATATATCAACTTCACTTTTATATTTTCCATATTTTTCACTTCCTGTACTTCAGTCTGTATAGTTTCTTTAAATCTCCCTTTTAGTTTATTGCTTCATTCTTTAGCTGTGAATAATTTGCTACAGGACCACCCACTGTTTTTCATTTTGATTATTATATTTTTAATTTTTGCAAGTTTGATTTGATTCCTTTTCATATTTCATTAGTTATTTAAATAACTTTTATTTCATTGAACATCCTGATTTTATATTCTATATCTTAAAACTCAACACTTTAGAAAGTATGAGTTTAATTATGTTTTCATTTGTGTCTGCTTATTCTCTCTCTTACTGGCTTTTTTTTTTCTTTTCTAGTTTTGTGATTTTTTAAAAAAATCAGGATCTCATAGGTCTTGACTTTTTATCTGTAGAAAACCTTTGAGTCCCAGGATGAAGATAGGTTGCTCCCTAAAATATTGGTATTTTTTCCTACCAGACATCTGGAGATAAAGTTAACCTATTACTACCTTAAGATATATTTTCAACATGAAGCTTTTTGAACCACCTTTGAACTGTTGTATGAATTCACGATAAAAACCTGAATTAGGGGGGCGCCTGGGTGGCTCAGTGGGTTAAGCCGCTGCCTTCGGCTCAGGTCATGATCTCAGGGTCCTGGGATCGAGGCCCGCATCGGGCTCTCTGCTCAGCAGGGAGCCTGCTTCCCTCTCTCTCTCTCTGCCTGCCTCTCCATCTACTTGTGATTTCTCTCTGTCAAATAAATAAATAAATAATAAAATCTTTAAAAAAAAAAAAAAACCTGAATTAGGGTTAGTTTGTGTTTACAGATTCCTGTGAGAAATTTATATTTTTCCCTATATCTAGCACCACAATTCAAAACCAGTAATTTTCTTTTGTACCTTGAGAGATGTTATTTGAATTTTACACATACTAGGTGTGAATTCACACATATACTGCACGTGCAGCTCTTTGAGATGCAGCTTCATGCAGGTGAGTTTCCACTTAGACCTTTTCTCTCCTGAGCCCTTCATGAAATTTAAAGCTCAAGTTCATCAATTTTGGAAGGTACCTTCAAGTTGAGAATTGGTTTCAATGCTCCACCTATTGTTGGGGGTTCTTCCTTTTACTTCACTTTTTTAAAGATTTAGTTTGAAATAATTACAGAAAAGTTACAAAGACGGTATAGAGAGAGTGTATGTTTCTCTTTGGTCCACTTTTAATAACAATGACACATCTGTAAAAACTAAGAAATTAACATTGGTATAATACAATTAACTATACTATAGACCTTATTTAAATTTCAATAGTTTCCCACTCATATCCTTCTGTTCTTTCATTTGGGTTTTGTTCTCTGCATCCTTCCCACTTTTTGTCCAGCTCACTGATGAATTCTAAGATTTTTTTATAAGTTAAAAAAATGTTTACTAATTTTCAGTACAAAAGTTGTCAAAGAACCTAGTCCAACACACTTCTGGAAAGAGAAGTCTGGGGAGTTTTAAATTTTTTAAATCAGTTTCCCTCAAATGATATTCATAATCCTAGTTACCAAGTCCAACATGTCTTCTTATGCTTGTGTCCTTAAAATTTTCTAGCCTAGAAATGTCAGCATTATTTTTATTATTTTATTTATAATATATTATTATTTATAATAATTTATATTTATTATTTATATTTATAATATATTGTTTTATTTATAAAATATTTATTGTTTAATTTTTATTATTTTATTAGAAAAAAGTTTAATAATATTAAAAGAGTGAGAGTAGAAGAGAAATTAAGAGAGAGATTGAGAGTCCATAATAATAATATAGGTGGGAGAAAAAGTCAAGAGCCTTAACAAGGCTGTTGGTAGTGGGAAAGGAAGAGAAGGAATAGTTTGGGGTCCACTCAGGAAGTAAAATACAGAATTTGGTATTGAATGGATGTGGTAGAACAAGGAGAAGAGAGAGAGAAAACTCAGGGATTTCAAACCAAAGATTTGACTCTTAAAGATTTTTAGAAGTCAAAAGGAAAAGCAAGATTGCAGATGATAGTAAACTTGTTTTTTAATGGATCTGGTATTAATGGTTCATTAAGGTGGAGATGTCCAACAGGCAGTTACAACTGAAAGTCACAATTTTGAGAAAGGAGTCAGAGCTACAAGGAACAGGGTGGTGATAGAAAACAGATAAGAATTAGGAATAAGCAGTGGAGAAGAATCACCTACATCGAAACTAAGGAGGGATGTGGTGATTATGGAAGAGGGAGAGTCCTATTAACAAGTGTGCTTTTGGGATCAAGGTGATGCTGGCCTCATAAAATGAGTTTGGAAGTTT
>NC_081558.1:137511872-137552039 GCF_022355385.1 Mustela nigripes | reverse complement strand
TGAGGGTTGCCGGGGGGAGGGGGTTTGGGAGAAGGGGGTGGGATTATGGACATTGGGGAGGGTATGTGATTTGGTGAGTGCTGTGAAGTGTGTAAACCTGGTGATTCACAGACCTGTACCCCTGGGGATAAAAATATATGTTTATAAAAATAAAAAATTAAAAAAAAAAAAAAAGATGCTATAGCCAGATCCTTAGTTGAGCTTGGCACTACTCCCAAATAAATTTGAAACCATCTACAAAAAAAAAAAAACAAGTGTGCTTTTGCCACTACTTGTGATATTCAAAAGCTTAATTTCAGTGCCTCTGTGAAAAGCTCTTATGAATCTTCTGCACTTACCCCACCCAGAGGATTACAAACTAAACTTCAAGATCCATTTATGTGGGTTAAAATATTAAAATGTTCTTTGTGTTTTCTTTTCAATTTTCCAATATGTTTTGAACTATACCATACCTCAGACATGAATTTCTACTTAATTTGGTTTGTTCCTATCAGTATAAGTAAAAGAAAAATAAATCTAGAGAGAACCACAAATGTGTTGATTTTATGGCATATCCAAACATATTTTCCTTTTCTTTAGGAAATAAAATATTGTCTAGTGTTAGAATTTAGACATTAAACTTTGGAACCATAATGTGCAATGTTTTATGATATTTGTGACTCTACATATGTTGTTACTATTTCATGCAAAAGTAATAACATAACTTATTAAACAAAAATTAAGGCTGGAAAAATACTTACCTTGTTTGTAGTGTTTGTAAATTGCTGTTAACGGTAAAGTAGTATCTAGTGGTAGTATATATATTGCTAAAGAGAAAAAACAGATTAAGTTGTGAAATACTATTCTCTGAGCAAGGAACTGCAATTTAGGAAGAGTGTCAGGGTCTTGACTCATTTGTTGGGTTTATGGTTTTCAGGGAACTAATGCTGATTTCACATCAGAAAAGCATTGAACAGCTGCAGGAAACCCTTAGACAGAAGCTGCTGAATGATGATAACTGGAGAGAGAAGGTAATGATAATGTCACTTTCATCTGCATGTGTCTATTTTGCTTTTTAAAAATTCTGTCTGTTTGGAGCACCTGGGTGGTTCAGTTAATTGTCTGCCTTCAGCTCAGGTCATGATCTCAGGGTCCTGGGATCAAGCTCCACATCAGGCTCCCTGCTCAGTGGGGAGTCTCCTTCTCCCTCTCCCTCTGCCTGCTGCTCTCCCTTTGCTTAATCTCTCTCTATCAAATAAATAAATGCAATCTTTTGGAAAAAAAAAAATTCTGTTGCCAGAATGCTATCCCAGATATCTTGGCTTCTATGCACATTTTGATTCCTTCTGGAATTTCTTAGACCAAACATGCTTATAGTGTATGTCTTTTCCAAAATATTAGACAACATAATGGGAAATGAAAAGGTAAGAACAGAATTTAAAACCTTGTAAAATCAGGATAGCCCTTAGTACTCATGTAAAAGTGTGCTTTTTTATTTTTAAGTATTTAACTTTTTCCTGTAAAGGGACAGAATCTGCATTTGACTACATCCTTAGAAGCAGGGGAATATTAATTTATTCTCAAAATTTCTCTGCCTAAAAGGAAGATACTAAAGAGAATGGAAAATGACAAAATTACTCAGTTATGAACTTTCGGCAAAGCAAAATGAATAAGTATTTAGCTCACTATTTACAAAGAAAGTATTTTCTCTCCCCATGCTGAAAAATGCATTAATTTCTATCTTTGGATTTTCCTAAATTTTTCAAAGCTTCAATGATAAATATGTAATACTTGTATAATTTTAAAGGATACAAATAATATTCTAAAAATTATTGGTCCCTACCTTCTCAGGCCTTGTACAGGTCTAGTAATTAAGGCTACTGCCATCATCTCCCTGTCATAAACTTCTGGTACTCCTTGATGATCCCAGGATCTTATCCTGAAGAATGCCCTGAAGCCTTTCCAACTCTTTCTCTTGCCCAGCTAATGCCTGCCCTAGCACTAGTCTTCATCCTTGGTTTTCTGATAACATTGTAAATTTGCATCTAGAGGTAGAGCTGGCTACTGAAATTCAGATTGCTTGACTAAAGTCCTGACAACCTGTTTGCTTATTATCAGATTCTTCTCTATGATGACTAGACCCCATAACTTGTAACCTCAAGCAACATGAGTGGCCACATCAGCTAATATCTCTACCTGGACTCTTCTACCCTACCACCCACCCAATTGAAACACTTTTTAGATATTGCTGCTGGCTCAGGTCAGTTCTAAATTTTTCACTTTCATTTCCATTCTTTACTCATCTGACCATACTCAGGCATTATTGGTCTTCTATAAATCAATTCCTCTTTCCTTGTCCCTCAGGGATAGCACACTCGGGCTAAAAGAGAAATGAACACTATAATAACAGTTCCATAGAGGCAACAATCAAAAGTTGAGAGTATAGACTAAAGTTGCTCTAAATGGCTCATTCTTATTTTGTTTTATTTTGAAGTATGGACTTTTTCTTTTCCTTCTTCTCTAAAGCCTACATTTCTTTAATTCTTTCTCATTTTTATTAGCTTTGGGGTATTCAATTGACTAGCCCATTCTTACTTACTTCCTCCATCCTTACCAATCCATGTTTGAAAATACAAAAAAAGATGACTAACCTAACCAGCAATCCAAAAAAGTGCAAATTAAAACAATGAGATTTTTAAAAAATCAGTCCAGTTAATAGAGTAGTTTTGGCATTGTGGTAAGGTTTTGTGAGATAATCTTTCACACTCAGTCTTTAAAGGGCTGGACGTTACAGCAACTCTTTGGAGAGCAATTTGGAAGTATGTATGAAGAGATACTGTAAATACCTCATTTTTGATGCAAAAATTTCAATAATGGAATTAATGTGAATAGAGATTCACAGATTCTTCCCTTCCGTTCAAATATCTGAGCTTCGCTTAGACTGGTATTATCTTATCTTCATGGTCACACCCCGTGAAGGACTTTGAGATACAATCTACTAGAGAAGGCTTTGCATTTAGAATCTTCCCTATTACTGCTGCTTACTGTATCCTGTCTGTGAGGTGCTAACATAGCAAGTGGACCAAGTTAATGTAGCATTTGATCATATAGAAGCATTGTAGTCTTGCTTCATGCTATTAATCTGATGATGAAAATAAACCTGTGTAAAATTTTCTAAGTTCTTGCTAAGACCGTGATATCATTCTAATAAATTAATTATATCATAAATGTATTTTAGCATGTATAATTTTCTATGATATAAATGGGCATTTCATTTTGTTGAGAGGATATAACTTGTTAATAAATCTTATCATTTAGCTTAGCAGTAAATCAAGATCCAGACCAGTAAAGCCAAGGAATGATAATTATGTCTTGGCTGTGCTCATTATTGAGACTATGAATAAAAAGTTCCCTTAAAGTCCTCTCATGAGAAAGGAAAATCACTAATATGACATTGTTATCTCTTTCTTGGGTCACTGTGCCTTTATGTAGGAATGAAATGTTCCCTTTACAAATATATAATACACATATTAGAATAAACTTCATAGCTTAAATGCTTTTAACATTCAAAAAAAGTAGATAGCAATTTGTGCCTGTACTTAATTATTTTAGAGTATATAAAAAGCACATAATAGAATCAATAGTTGCTATGCAACAAGGATGGCACATTTAAAAATAAACTGCATATTTACTAATTGTCATAGATTTTTATTTATTTCAAGTATTCCTTTGATGTGGAAAAAAATGAATTAATGTGCATACTGAACATTTAAAATTGGTCCCAAATACACAGTGTTGTTACTTTTCAGTTAAAATTTTTATAATTAAAAAATTTTTCTATAACCAGACTGATGACATTAAGTGGTAGTCGTGTGTTGACTATTATTTTGTAGTATAATAAACAAATTCTAACAAAATATTTTGTTAGATTATTATTAAGATATCATCCCATTTAGGAACATCTTAGAATTGTACTACTATTGACTTCATTTTAAGTAGCACATAGAGCTTTTAAAAACCAATAGTTCAAACAAAGAGAACCTTACTTGCTGCCTGAGGAATTGGATTAATAGTGAAAAAGTCAAAAAGTCAAATCCAGAACCAAAGAGAAGCAAACAAAATCTCAAATTCTTCTTCAAAATAGAAGAGCCAAATGGCTGAATAATTCCTAATATGTTTAAGTATACTATTAATGGAATTTAAAAGGACAAGTTGTAAAATAACAGAATTTGACAGGGATGAACCTGTCATAAAATAATCAATTTTCACTTATGTATAATTGAATGGCCAAAAAGAATAATGAGAGCACCTTTTAATTTATAAAATTATGATGTAATTTTCAAAATTGAGCTAATAAAATCACAGAATTATAGATCTAGAATAGCCTGCAAATATCATCTGATTTAAACCCTTAATCAAGATAATAAGAATAGTCTCCATTATTAGAGTGTTTATTATATGCCAGGATTTGTGCTTAATGCTTTCCATAAATGTAATTTTAATTATTATAAAATTATTATTGCCATTTGCACATGGGAAAAAATAAGGCTCAGAGGAGTTAGGTAAGTTGCCAACGTTATTTAGCCAGGAAATAACAACTGATACAAACCTAGAAAAAAAAAAGAAGAACTAACTACAAAACCCAAAACTTACTCATTTGGCCTAGATGGACTAATAAGAGCCAGATTTACTCTCCCTCACTAACTAAACCACTGGAGAAAAGATCGAAAACAATGGTTTCAAGATACTCAGTATCAGACCACAAAGGACAATTATTCTTACAGATAGGAACAAATGAGGTGAGCTCCGTGATTGCCCAAATGTAGTTCCTTGAAATAAATTTAAGGCCACAGTGCAGGAAGTGTGAATCTAGGAGGTCTGTCAGGTTTTTTGAGTTAAGGAAACCAGAGAGATCAAGATAGCTACAGTTCACAAGATGGTGTTCTCTGGGAAGAGCTAGCTGCACACAGAAGAGCTACAAAGAGTTAAGTATTAATATACATATTAAGTATATGTGTGGTTAGTGCATATGTGTGGGGAAACTCCCAAAGGCAGAGAAGGACCTTTCTGAAAAGACTAGGGAGGAGTACCAAATGCTTACACAAGGCCAGACTGGAAGACCTATAATTCACAGTGCACTGGGTAAACTTGTCAGAAGGGCCTTGCATCAGTAGTAGGAAAAAATTAGCCCTAGACTAAATGCTGAGCTGATTCTGCCTAATAAATGTTAAAAGGGAGATGTATAAAAATCAAGCCGATTCAAATGCATCCCAGAACAGAGTTCAGTAATACTCATAGGAATACAAAAATATCCAGCATCTAACAAGGTAAAATTTACAATGCCTTGCATTCAATAAAACATTGCCATCCAAAAGGAAAGGGAAAATATGGCTCAGAATGAGATAAAAATCAATGAATAAAAACTGATTCAGAAAGGCACAGATATTAGAATTAGCAGACAAGGACCTTAAAACACTTGCAATAACTATATTCCATTTGCCCAAAAACTAGAGGAAAAAGTGACCTTGTTAAGTAGAGATATAAAAGACATTAAAAAGATCTAAAGTGAACTCCTAGAGATGAAAAGTACAATATCTAAGATAAAAAGCACACTGGATAGGATTAATGACAGATTCAACATTCCAAAAGAAAAGTCTGGTGAACTTGAAGACACACAATTGAAACAATCCAAATGAAACAAAAATAGAAGACTTAAACAAGAACATCAGTGAGCTATGAGACAAATGCAAGTGGACTAATATATGCATAATTGGAATTCCCAAAGGACAGGAAAGAGAAGAAAGGACAGAAAAAATATTTATCCTTAGACCTTATCCTGTCTTTGATGAAAAATCTGCTGTCATCCTTATCTTTGTTCCTCTCTATATAATGTCTATTATTTTTTGGTTGCTTTTAAGATTTCTTTCTATCACTATTTTTGAGCAATTAGATTAGAATATTCCTTGCTGTGTTTGAGGTTTTGCTGAGCTTCTTGAATGTTTGCTTTATAGTTTTCATTAACTCTTAATTTTATTCTGCTATTATTTCTTCAAATATTTTTTCTGTCCTTCTCTCTCCTGTCCTTTGGGAATTCCAATTATGCATATATTAGTCTGCTTGCATTTGTCTCATAGCTCACTGATGTTCTTGTTTAAGTCTTCTATTTTTGTTTCATTTGGATTGTTTCAACTGTATGTCTTCAAGTACACCAGACTTTTTTTTTGGAATGTTAAATCTGTCACCTGGGTGATCTAACACAGACTGCATTAAGTTAAAGATGTAGTCTATAAATTCTAAAGCAACCACAAAAATAGAAAAAGAATCATAGCTATCAAACCAGCAAAGGAAATAAAATTGGATTAAAAAAAAATTCAGAAGAAGACAAAAAGAGGAAGAGCAAAAAGATGAGATGGGCCAAATAGAAAACATATAGCAAGATAGATTTAAAGCTAATCATATCAATAAATTAAATGTAAATCCTAAACCAGGGGTCAGCATACTTTTTCTGTAGAGGACCGCAAAGTAAATATTTTTGCTTTGTGGGGATATTGAGTCTTTGTTGCAAGCATTCAACTCTGCCCATTGTGGTTTAAAGGCAGCCATAGAATAAGCAAATGAATGGGTGTGGCTGCATTTTGTCTGTGGCCACAGTTTGTCAGGCCCTGGCCTAAATATCCCCATTAAATGACAGAGATTGTCATGTTGGTTAAAAATGCAAGATTCTACTATATGTTGCCTACAAAAAAAAAAATACACTTTAAAATAAATATTTTAACAAATAGATTAAAAATAAAGGATGTATAAGACCAAGTATATGCTAACACAAACAAAAGAAAGAGGAACTAGTTACTATTAGAAAAGTAAATTTTGGAGTGCCTTGGTGGCTTAGTTGGTTGGGCAGCTGACTCTTGATTTCTGCTCAGGTCATGATCTCAGGGTCCTGGGATCGAGTCAGGCTCTGCTCAGCACAGTCTGCTGAAGGATTCTCAGTCACTCTTTCCCTCTGACCCTCCCCCCAGCATGTTCTCTCTCTCTCTCTCAAATAAATGAATAAATACTTTTTTAAAAAGAAAAGTAGATTTCAAAGATAAGAGAATATTTATTTATTTTTTTTAATATAATTTTTTATTTTTTATAAACATATATTTTTATCCCCAGGGGTACAGGTCTGTGAATCACCAGGTTTACACACTTCACAGCACTCACCAAAACACATACCCTCCCCAATGTCCATAATACCACCCCTTTCTCCCAGACCCCCTCCCCCCAGCAACCCTCAGTTTGTTTTGTGAGATTAAGAGTCACTTATGGTTTGTCTCCCTCCCAATTAAAAAAAAAAAAAATGTCTATGCTACCTAAAGCAATCTACACATTTAATGCAATTCCTATCAAAGTACCATCCATCTTTTTCAAAGAAATGGAACAAATAATTCTAAAATTTATATGGAACCAGAAAAGACCTCGAATAGCTAAAGGGATATTGAAAAAGAAAGCCAGCGTTGGTGGCATCACAATTCCGGACTTCAAGCTCTATTACAAAGCTGTCATCATCAAGACAGCATGGTACTGGCACAAAAACAGACCCATAGATCAATGGAACAGAATAGAGAGCCCAGAAATAGACTCTCAACTCTATGGTCAACTCATCTTCGACAAAGCAGGAAAGAATGTCCAATGGAAAAAAGACAGCCTCTTCAATAAATGGTGCTGGGAAAATTGGACAGCCACATGCAGAAAAATGAAATTGGACCATTTCCTTATACCACACACAAAAATAGACTCAAAATGGATGAAGGACCTCAATGTGCGAAAGGAATCCATCAAAATCCTTGAGGAGAACACAGGCAGCAACCTCTTCGACCTCAGCCGCAGCAACATCTTCCTAGGAACAACGCCAAAGGCAAGGGAAGCAAGGGCAAAAATGAACTATTGGGATTTCATCAAGATCAAAAGCTTTTGCACAGCAAAGGAAACAGTTAACAAAATCAAAAGACAACTGACAGAATGGGAGAAGACATTTGCAAACGACATATCAGATAAAGGACTAGTGTCCAGAATCTATAAAGAACTTAGCAAACTCAACACCCAAAGAACAAATAATCCAATCAAGAAATGGGCAGAGGACATGAACAGACATTTCTGCAAAGAAGACATCCAGATGACCAACAGACACATGAAAAAGTGCTCCATATCACTCGGCATCAGGGAAATACAAATCAAAACCACAATGCGATATCACCTCACACCAGTCAGAATGGCTAAAATCAACAAGTCAGGAAATGACAGATGCTGGCGAGGATGCGGAGAAAGTGGAACCCTCCTACACTGTTGGTGGGAATGCAAGCTGGTGCAACCTCTCTGGAAAACAGCATGGAGATTCCTCAAAATGCTGAAAATAGAACTGCCCTATGACCCAGCAATTGCACTATTGGGTATTTACCCTAAAGATACAAACATAGTGACCCAAAGGGGCACGTGTACTCGAATGTTTATAGCAGCAATGTCCACAATAGCCAAACTTGGAAAGAACCTAGATGTCCATCAACAGATGAATGGATCAAGAAGATGTGGTCTATATACACAATGGAATACTATGCAGCCATCAAAAGAAATGAAATCTTGCCATTTGCGACAACATGGATGGAACTAGAGCGTATCATGCTTAGTGAAATAAGTCAAGCGGAGAAAGACAACTATCATATGATCTCCCTGATATGAGGAAGTGGTGATGCAACATGGGGGCTTAAGTGGGTACGAGAAGAATAAATGAGAGAATATTTAGAATATTAGCAAGGATAATGAACATAAGTTCATAATGTTTAAGGGATTAGTCCACCAAGAAGACATAATAACCCTAAATGTTTATTCACCTAGTAACAGGGTTTTAAAATAAAGCAAAAATTGATAGAACAGCAAGAAGAAATAGACAAATCTATAATTAGAGTAAAAGATGTCAGTAATAGGCCTTTTTCAATAATAACTGATAGAAAAATACCTGGAAAATTAGTAGAGATATATTCTATGGAAAATAATATAATAGTTTTTTAAAACAACTTATTTTTAAGGAATGCATTGACCAACACTATTAACTAACATGACCTAATTGATATTTATAAAATGCTCCATTTAACAGCAGAATAAACATTCTTCTCAAGTACACATGGGACATTTACTAAAATAGATCATATTCTACAGCATAAATTACTCTCAACAAATTTAAAAGTATTCAAGACATATAAAATATTTTTTTCTGACCACAGTGAAATTGAAACAATTTATTAACGAAAGGTTATCTGGAAAGATCCCCAAATATTTTGAAACTAGATAAATACCAAGTCTATGCCCTTAATGACTATGCTATGTAGATGTGTGGAGAGTCAGGCTACATGGAAAAATGAAACATGCTGAGCCATGGGATCTACCAGAAACATCTAAGTGTGCACACCCCCTCCATCTCATAATACCTCTGTGATCTTGGTGAAGGTACTTAACCTCTCTGAACCTATTTCATAATCTATACTATTTCATAATAATATAATTATTATTATTCACACTGGAATAATATTATTATAATAATATAATTATTATTATTATATGTTATAAGAATTAAATGGATTAACATATAAAATGTGTTCTGTACCATGCCATCCCAGCCTGTATTGGTAGCAAGTGAATATTCTCTCCTTTCATCCCGAGTTTACACAGTTCTTGGCAGGACTTCAATATATATTCTGATTCCTTAGCATTATTTTTTTTACTGCAAAATCTATGTATTTGAATAATCATCTACTTTTGCAATATATTTATTCATCAGTTAATTCATAAATAACCTGAAGAATTAGTGTTCAACCAGCATTTTTTTAACTTTTTGAAAACAGCAAAATAATTTCTTTTTAGGAGATATATTTTTTAATATTATATACATACATCAAATATAAACAAATGACCTAATTACTACTTCCTGAAACTCCCTTGCTTATAGGGATTGTCAATAATGAGTGATTATATTACAACATGGTGTTTGGCTCTATAGACAGAAAATAATCGCAGAATCAATCACAAATATCTGACTTGGAAAATAATTCAAAGAAAGAATTTTGCACATCAGTGTTAGACACAGGTGTTATAAAATACTAATTATGCATTTCAACACAAATACAAAGGGAATTAAAAACAACATACTCAGAGTCTTCTAGAGTCATCAGTAAGTCTTCACCAAGGAGGGGTTTGAGGTATTGGGCAATCTAGGTAAATAAAAAGCAAAATAAATAAATAAATAAATAGAAACCAAAAAATGAAATGTGTACGGAGATAACAATTTATTTTACTTTGTTTAACTCCTAAGATCATATACTATTCATGCTTTGGTTTTAGAAATCAGAATTTCCCCATGATTATTAAAATTGCTATCAGTTACTATATGAAGTGGTTTATATTTTATATAAGCACCATCACCACATTCATTTATTTTGCATAGACATAAGTTCTCCCACCTAAGTTTTTTTTTAATCTAAGGTATTTTTTTTCAAGGTTTTATTTATTTCTTTGAGAGAGCAAGCCAGTGAGAGAGAGAGCAGGGGGAGGGGCAGAGGGAGAGGGTGAAGCAGACCCCCTGCTGAGCAGGGAGCCCAGCTCCATACCAGGACCCGAGGACCATGACCTTAGACTCTTTGTCAACTGAGCCACCCAGGAATGCCTCTATCTAAGATATTTTAAAGAGCTTGTATCAATATATAAGAAATATAAACACAATAATTTGGCATGAATTCATCTCAATGACAATACACTGGCTTAAAAAAATCATTATGGGGGCACCTGGGTGGCTCAGTGGGTTAAGCCTCTGCCTCTGGCTCAGGTCATAGTCCCAGGATCCCGGGATCAAGTCCAGCATCGGGCTTTCTGCTCAGCAGGGAGCCTGGCTTCCCCGTCTCTTTCTGCCTACTTGTGCTCTCTGTCAAATAAATAATCTCTAATAAATAAATAAATAAATAAAACTATTTCTAAAAAATATTAAAAAAAATCATTATGTTTGTTTGCTCATCATTTTGTTCAAACTGTTCACATTATGAAGGAACCAGTAGTATCACCTTTCTATGCTACAGTGTCAACACATTCAGATGGCCCTTTGCATGCATTGCAACTTCCTTAAATGTTTAGAAATCCCACCTGAAACTTGTTACTTTGCTTCTCTTTCTCTGGTTGTCCAAATTAAAAATCAACTCTGTAATAGTAAATCACTCTTCTCTTTTCTATCTACATGCTTTTTATTTCCCACCTTCCTTCTATTCCTTTTATTCCTAATTTTTAAAAGATTTTATTTACCTATTTATCAGAGAGAGAGAAAGAGCACATTTGCTCCCAAGTAGGGGGAACAGCTGGCAGAAGGAGAAGCAGACTCCCTGCTGAGCAAGGAGCCCCACATTGGACTAGATCAAAGGACCCTGGGATCATGACCTGAGTCAAAGGCAGACACTTAATCAACTGAGCCACCCAGGCTTCCACGTCTTCCTATTTCTTCACCCCCCCCCCCCCGCCCCCCCGCCGCCCTTTACCTATAGTAGTTGGTTCCAAGGAATAATTTAGGGGCAAGAAGGACTTGCTACCTGATTTGCTACTTGACTCGTTCGGTCTATCAGCTACTTCCTTTTCTTCCCTGAATACTTTCAGGTTTCATCTTCTTCTAGGGATTCTGATTTCCTACACAGCCTCCTCCCCATAATAAACTAAAAAAAAAAAACATTTTAAAGAGTCCTTCTAAAGTCTTTCCATCGTCTAATTTATAGTTCGTCCTGTCCCGTCTAGTCTGCATATATTCTTATTCTCTTAATTCAAGCAATTGGTCCATATTCTGAAAGATGTCTTTTTGTCCTAAAACAACTATTTGGCTCTACCAATTAGCCACACAAGGAATTTTTTTTGGAATGCTTGATATTTTAGTACCTCAGCTCACATTTTTCTTCAGCTTCTCAAAAAATGTTTTAATTAGTTGTGTTTTTTAATAGTGTCAAGGTATCTTGTAGGCTATTAACTGTTTAAATTATACTTTGCAAGTTTTTTTTTTTTTTTAATTTTTTTTTTTTTTAAACATTTTTTTTAAGATTTTATTTATTTATCAGAGGGAGAGAGCAAGCACAGGCAGACAGAATGGCAGGCAGAGGCAGAGGGAGAAGCAGGCTCCCGGCTGAGCAAGGAGCCCGATGTGGGACTCGATCCCAGGACGCTGGGATCATGACCTGAGCCGAAGGCAGCTGCTTAACCAACTGAGCCACCCAGGCGTCCCTGCAAGTTTTTTAAATGTTTTAAATTTGATATCCTCCTTTCATATGTTCTTATCTATTCCAGTGTGGTTGGAGCACTGTGTCTGAATCACATGGGGAAAGTGCAAGTCAGGTGGGAGAAGTCCAGGGCTGCCGTAGACGGTGTGCTTGCCCAACACAGTCATGCGGGCCAAGAGAGAAAAGGGAGCTGGAATCCAGCCAGTGCTCTGCCCACCAGGTGCCGTGCTCAGCATGAGGCTATGTTCGTCTAAGGAAGGGACGCTTTGTCAGTTCACACAAAGGTGTCACATGGGCTGGTGGTGACCCAAGAGCAGATCATGTATAGGAATTTTTATTTTATACTAACACCCTGAGAAACCACTAAGAGGGAGTAATATAATCCAGTTTGCATTTTGTAAAGAACACCCTGCTGGGTGGATCATGAATTGGAGAGAAGGAATGGAAGTAAGGAGGCCAGTGGAGAGATGATGGTGGCCAGAACTAGAGTGTTAGGAATGGAAATGAGAAGAAATGAATGGACTCAAGGCATCTTTTGGAGACAAAGTGAATAGAACTTAGTGTTGGATTAAGGGTAAAGGATAAAAATGATGCCCCAGTTGCTGACCTGAATAACTAGATGGAATGTGGCTACTGTGTCTTGACTGGGGAAGGAACAGGTGGGGAGGGATTGTATCTAGGTTTCTGGTTCAGACCGTTTATTTGAGACACCTGTCTCCATGGCTAGCAGAAGCTGGGTAGATGTAAGTACCTGGAATTTAGAAGAACATCTGTTTTTTGTTTTTTTGTTTTTTCCTGAGTGCCCCTGAGGCTTCCCTTGCCTTTAGGAGTTTGAGAAAAAACACATTTGAGCAATGCTATCATGTTCCTAAATGATCCTTAGTATCCTTTTTCTCAAACAATCCAGAAACTTATTTTGAAAGAGCCAAAATAACTCCTTGCACTGAGTGCAAACACAATTGTTTTGCCTTGGAGGAAATGCTTAGTCCTATAACGGTACAATAAATGTGACAGACCCCACACTGGGGCTAGTCTTTTATCTGTATTTTATTTAATTTGAAGGACTTTATGTAAACTTTCTTAGCAAATTTTCTGTTTCCTGGTACCCTGGCTTCAGTGTTTCCCTGAGAAATTCACGTTGACCTCTTTCTTCCTCTCGTAGTGGTATGAATCACAGTAAGTCAAGTTTGACAATTATTCTTGCCAGTTATCTGGCATTTACTCCCTCTAGGAATTTATAATCATGGCGCAATGTAAATCTAGAATCAGCCTGTCACTGAGATGCTCTAATCTCACTAGATGAACGACCAGGCCTGAATGACTCCAGTACTCAGAGATTTGTTCTCTCTTGCTAGGCAGAGCCAAAAGCAATGGTTAAAAACCACAGGGAGAGAGATGTTGGCTCAGCTAAAGGAAAAACTGCCTAATGCTTAGCACTGTCTGAAGATGGAAATGCTTGCTGGGAAGGAGTGAGTTATGGTTTCTAGTGGTGTTGAGGCATAGGGCGGACAATCATTTGATGCAGTCAGTCTATCTGTAGGAGAGACTGAAGAGTCAGAGCACAGAAGTCATCTCCACTGACTATTGAATCCCTGCTCATGCTAGAGCTTTATATAGATGTTTTGTCCCGTTTATCCTCATAACAACTCCCAAGGGAACGAGTTATAACTCTACCAGGAGAGGTTACAGTCACAATTTAAGATTATATAGTTAGAATGTGGCAGAGCCAGGTTTCAGAGCCAGGATTTAAACTCAACTTCATTTGAATCCAAAGCCCTTGCTTTTCTTTCCACAATTCACAGAAGCTTAAGAAATGGAACCAGAGGATTTCTAATACCCCTTCCAGTGCTGCGGTTCTGTATAAGTACAACATGAATACAAGGCATCCCCAACTTGACTGTGTTTTCCTTAATCTTCCTTTTGGCCTCTATCATGTTAAAATGATAATTTGTGACTCTCAAACTTTCTGGGATCACCATCAAGAGAAGGCCATTCAAAAATCAACATTTGTACTTTGTATCCCCACTGAGCTTTCAGTGGAATGTAGTCTAAGTCCTCCAAATCTTTTTATTTTTTTTCTTATAGGGTTTCTGGGAAGGACTGAGTTTATAATACAAATATACAGAAGACTAAGCTTTTAATATTTCTGAAAACTGTCATAATATATGGTCCTAACTTCTCTACTCATTTTATAGGCCTTAGAAGGTCTTAGAGGATCTTGAAATATTTGACCTAAAGTCAATTTTTCTGGCCTAAGTTCTGAGTCAGATTATTTTTAAATATTAGAATTTAAAAATTAGATTCATTAAATAATTAATATTAGAATCTTTTTTTAATTAGAGTCTGAAAATAAGCTTGATTTACTCATCTTAAGGTCAAATGCCTTTATATGTGTGTTAAATGCTGTTTTCTAGATTGAAGCTGAGCTGGCCAAGGAAAGAGCCCGACACTTAGTTGAATTTGAGGAGCAAGCTCTGCTTTTTAAGGAAGAAGCTAAACTGGAACTTGATATTGAAAAGGAAAAACATCAAGAAATAATCCAAAAGTATAAGAAAGAACAAGAGGAACTACAAACAAAGGTCTGTGATCATGATATTCATTGTTATTTAATGGGTTTGAAACTATAGATGTTGGTTATTTCCTTCTGAGAACATTGTACAGTATTTTTAACTCAAGGGGCATTCCTGAGGTTCATTGTGCCTTGGTTTTAACTACATAGGTAGAATGGTTTGGATAGTCTACAGAAGGAATAGCTGAGATAAATCCTATAAGCATATAATACAACTACTAATGGAATTTTTTCTACAAAACTTTTTAAAAAGATTTTATTTATTTGAGAGAGAGAGAAAGATCACAAATGGGAGTGGGAGGAGGAGAAGCAGACTCCCCGCTGAGCGGGGAGCACAGTGCACTAAGGGCTGGATCACAGGACCCTGGGATCATGACCTGAGCCAGAAGTCTGATGCTTAACCTACGGAGACACCTAAGTGTATTTTACTTTTACTTTTACTTTACTTTCAAAACAGCATAAATTAGGGACATCAGGGCGGCTTAGTCAGTTAAGCATCTGACTTTGGCTCAGGTCATGATTTTAGGGTCCTGGGTTCCAGTTCCAGGTTTGGCTCAGCTCTCAGTGGAGAGTCTGCTTCTCCCTCACTGTCTGCGTCTCACCCCACTTCATGCTCCCTCTCTCTTTCAAATAAGTAAAATCTTTAAAATAAATAGATAAAAATAAAAGAGCATAAATTACATAACTAATAATTAGCATGGTTAGATATTCCAATACCTCAAATATCCAACATCAAATGATAATGATAATGATAATTAACATTTTATTTACAACTAAAGCTAACAACTAAAGCCTATCTTTTTCAATTACGAATATTTCCAATTCTAGATATTTTTGACTGAAGGGAAATATTTTAAGAACATAATCCTCCTTCATAATTTCTGAAACGGTATGTCCTAAACATAATTTTTTTGAAGATTTCATTTTTAAGTAATTTCTACACCCAACATGGGGCACAAGCTCACAACCCCAAGATCAAGTCCCATGCTCTGCCAACTGAACCATCCAGAAGCCCCCTAACCATAATCTAAGGTTTTGTTTAGGTTGCCATGTTATTATAAGACCTCAGTGTCATATATATGCATGTTTTTGTGTATATGCATATGTTTGTGTGTGTGTATTAACCAAGACCCAGTGGGTAAACTCACTAACAGTCTGTGTAAATTAAGTATCAGATGAGAATTAATGGCCTCTACAGGTATACAAGACATAACAGTACAGCCTTGCCTTCTCTCTTTTTTTTCTCTCTTTTTTAAAGATTTTATTTATTTATTTGTCAGAGAGAGAGGAGAGAGCACAAGCAGGGGGAGCAGTAGAGGGGGCAGAGGAGAAGCCGACTCTCCACTGAGCAGGGAGCCCAACACAGGGTTCGATCCCAGGACCCTGGGATCATGACCTGAGCTGAAGGCAGACACCCAGGTACCCCGGTACAGCCTTTTCAATAGCACTGTGAATGATAAGCAGGGCCAGCTATGTGAGTATATGACCAGTATAGTATCTCAGGGCCCCACACTCAAATAAATGGCCTCATGCCACTTGGGTTTAATCCTCTGCAAATGTTGTCTTGAAAATCTTAATAATTTTATCTTTGAATTTGCGTTTTGTAAATAATGTTCTATTGGGACAATGGTGCATTTGCTGGGAGCTTAAAGTCTCAGCTCACCCAAATTTCTACCTCTTCTATACTAGTTTTCTCCAAGAAGGGGCCTCTTAAGGCAGGGGTTGCCAAGGGTTATGGTTTTTCAAAAGAAGTCATAAACCCAGATTTTGTAAGTAAATTCTCTTGATTTTTAAAAGCTGAGTCCCTTTTTGAAGAGATCAAAACACCTTTGTGGCTCTGTGAGTCTTCTCTCCTGAGGATAACCTGATCTAGTTCAGCGTCAACTCTCCTCTTAATAATGGAAACTACTGCCCAGACCTAGCAATGATCCTTTTCTTTCCTGGATTAATTGAATATAATGGAATATTAATTTAATTTTTGAAGTTAGTAAGTGTGAATAGATTTCTTACCGAAGTTTCTCTTAATGTAAATTTAACATTTGAAACAGATTTTGGATACATAACACTTAAGTAATAGTTCACAAAATCCTTGAAACTTTGTTCTCCGAACGTTTTCCAGATTCTTCATGGATTGGTTTCTGGTTGTACTAATATTTATAATATGATGATATCCATAGCATAAATAATTATATATTTCATCAGAAGCAACTTTGCTCTTCCTGTTTTGTTTTCTGTTCTTTGTTTTGTTTTTTAAGGAGAAAGAAAACAAGCAGCCTTTTCTCTTCTAAAGCTCCCATGACTCTCAGGAAAAGCTGTTCATCTTCTCTCATCTCTTTATCTCTCATTCCCTCATCTCTTTATCTAGAAGTACCACCTACAGAGACAGTATATTTTCAAACTGTTCTGGTAGTCTCTAGAATTGCACAGTCTAATATGTTAGCCATGAGTGGCAACTATAATTTCAATTAATTAAAATTAAACAAAATTTAAAATTTGGTTTTCAGTCACATTAGCCACATTTTAAATGCTCACCAGTTAGTACTGGCAAACCAAAGCCTATTGAGTGCCTCTCTTCCCAACTCAGCAATTGGTGATGTCACCTTGGAATTGGCTCTGGTGAGAATATTTATACCATGGAGACTAGATACAAATCTGGCTTTTGTGTGTATGTGAATCATTTGCTAAACATATATTTACACAGTACTGTCATTAGGCACCTGTGGCTAGTGGCTACCATATTGGACATCACAGAGTATCTCTATCATCACAGAAAGTTCTACTGGGCAGTGCTGCTCTAGAAGGTGTAGTGTCTGGGGTACCTCCAGTCATTTTTTTATAAGAAAAAAATCTATCAAATGAAACTTTATTGCTATGGTATGAGTAGAATTTAACTGTGGTGCTCACTACATGCATCCCCAAACATCAGGCATTTCTAGGTCCCAAAGCCACCCCATACTGAATCCAGACCTGGATCAAGACTTGAGCTGTGCTTGGTAGCTCAATCCAGACACAGATATTTTTATTTCCAAGGATGCCCAAGTGATTAATATGCAATTCCATTTAAAGTGATAAAAATACATTTTAGTCTTAACTTTTAAAAAGAAAATCTTGGAGGCCTACATAATGTCATAGGATTTATTTTCATTTGATCAGACAAGTACACTGATTACTTAGAATAAACCTCTTAGAACTCTGTGGTTACCTAGAGATATTGCCTACAACCTAATAGACGATATTATCTTACAGATATCAGACTTAATCACAGGTGCTACCAGAGAGCTAAGGCTGGAAGTGGCCACCCTTGAAGAAAAACTCCGTGAATCTTGTATCCGCTACACTGAAGATTCTGAGTCAAAAGAGAAAGAAATCAAAAACCTGAAAAATGTGGTTGCAGAATTTGAATCCCGCTTGAAGAAGGAAATTGCTAGTAATGATTCTGTTTCAGAGGACTTGAGGAAGGAAATGCAGCAGAAGTCAGATGAGCTAGAAAGAGTAATGCTGGCACAAACACAACTGATACAGCAGTTTAACGAGTCCCAGGAACAGGTAAGGAGCAGAGGACAGTGGCATTGCCATTAGTGAAAGAGCACACATTCTTTCCCAAAACTAGACAAGCAGACAGAAACATGAAAGGCAGCTTGGTGTCACTCAAAGAGTTGGGGACTATGAGTCAGGGACTTGGAATTACATCCTGGTTGTGTTCTTATCTAGGCAGTCACTTAACCTCTCTGCACCTCATTTCCTTTTCTATAAAATGAATTCACTGGACTTCATAATCTCTATGGTTTCCTGGCACCCAGTTCTACTTTGTTGTAAATGACCATTTAAAACTTCGGGGACTAGAAATATTTGTGTATGTATGTCTTATTTGTTTGGACATTAAATCTTTGCTAAAGAAACTTTTAGAGCACCTGCTGCTTAAGTTCAGAAAATAATTTGGACAATATATTTTATTTTGTTTTTTAAGATATTTATTTGTTAATTTGGGAGAGAAAGAGAGCATGAGCAGGGGTAGGAGGAAGGGAGGGGCAGAGGGATGGGCAGTCTCCCAGCTGAGCAGAGAGCCTAGATGTGGGGCTCTATCCCAGGACCCTGAGATCATGACCTGAGCCAAAGTCAGACACTTAACTGGCTGAGCCACCTGGGAACCCTAGGACAATATATTTTAAAAATAATTTCTTTTGGGGCTTTATCTTTCTGTCAACCTAAACTATAAGGTAATTTACATGTATTGGTCTTCTTTCTTATGTATGCATGATTATTTCAGCAATGTTTTTATTTAAACTGGAATAGACTTATTTTGATTTGAGTTTTTTTCCTAAAAAAGTCTTATTTCTGAACTGCTAAGCAGTTTGGGTCACACAGCATAAAGGAACCAAGATTCATATTTGAATTTCCACGATACAATGTTTCCTATTTCAGGAAACCTGAATTCTAGTGATTCTGCTTCTAAATTTCAAAGTGACCCTCAGGCTCAGCACTCAGCATCTCCAAGTTTCATTTCATTTCATTTCCTTCCTTCCTTCCTTCCTTCCATCCTTTTCTCCTTCCTTCCGTCCTTTTAAAATAACACTAAGCATACTACTTACCTCTCCAGATGTTTAGGGGGTCAGCTGAGAGTCTTCTGCTGACACGCAGCAGCATAGCCTCCCTGATAAAAAGAGCTGCTTCACAGGCAGGCAGGAGGGGAAGGGAGAGCACACATGGACTCAGTTCCACTGAGGAAACCTTAAGGAGAGAGGCAATGTGGGTTTGCTTCAAGTGAGACAGCAGCAGTGAAGCTCTAGAGAAGGAACGGCAGGTTAGGGAAAGAAAGGTCAAGGCAATTAGACCAGCAGGTTTTGTAACTCTTAAATCACCAAAGAATTGGCAATATGGAAAGTAAGGAGTATCCTATAAACTAGGACAAGCAGAAGAAATAGAAGGGTTGACTCCAGTAAGTATATACTGAGCCTCGTGTAGGCACCAGGCACTGTGCTAGGCCCTATCTCTGCAATTATGAACAAGACTAACAACTGCCATTTCATGCTTTCAAAGAAAAAATTTAAAGACAATCTTATATGAGTAATTAAATTGACATCCAGGGGCACCTAGGTGGCTCAGTTGGTTAAGCATCTGACTCTTGATTTTGACTCAGGTCATGATCTCAGGGTCATGAGATCGATCCCCACATCAGGCCCTGTACTGATGTATGTGCTTGCTTAAGATCCTCTCTCTCCCTCTGCCTCTCCCCTACTCCCTCTTAAAAAAAAAAAAAAAAAAATTGACATCCAGAGGAAAGAATGACCTAAACAAAGATTTAACATATAAAAAGCATAGACTAAGTCTTAAAAATTGGCCTTAAGGACCTGTATTTGTTATCTCTTGCTGCACAATAAATTATTCTCAAATTCAGTAGTTTCAAATAACAAACACTTACTATCTCATAGTTTCTGTGGGTCAGGATCTGAATGTGGCTTAGCTGGGTACCTCTGGCTTAAAACCTCTCACAAAGTAGGGATCAGTGGTACAATTTTGTCTGAAGGTTGAACTAGAGGAGAATTTGTTCTCATGCTCACTTTGTGGTTGTTAGCAGGATTCATTTTATTATGGCTGTTGGGCTGAAAGCCTTAGCGCCTTGTTGGCTATTGGTCAGAGGACTCCCTCAGTTCCTCGCAATAAGAACCTTCTCCATAGAACAACTTACACATGGAGCTGACTTCCCTCAGAGCAAGCAAGCTGGCAAGACTGAGAGTGCAAGAGACGGTGCCACAGTCTTTAACCTAATCTCAGAACTGACATCCCAGTGCTTCTGCTAAATTCTGTTCATTATAAATGAGTCAGTTAAGTCCAGCCTGCATTCAAGGCAAAGGGATTGCACAAGAGGGTGAATAAGCAAGAGGGCGGGGATAACTGGGGACTATTCTGGAGGCTGACAATCTCAGAGGCACTAGACGTAACTTTGGCAAGAGAAGCTAGATTAAAAGTGAAGAGTGAATTTCTTTTTCAGACAAAGGGAGCTGGATGTGAAGCCCTTCCTGGTCATTAATTGTAAAAGGAAGCTCCTTAGAGATGGAGTTTGTTTGTTTGTGTTTTTAATGCACAGTTTTGAAATATACAAGACACTGGTTTGGCCCATAAACAATCATTGATCATTACTGGGGAATAGAAAGGGATCATTCTTTTTCTTTTTTTTTAAAGATTTTATTTATTTATTTGACAGAGAAAGATCACAAGTAGGCAGAGAGGCAGGCAGAGAGAGAGGAGGAAGCAGGCTTCCTGCTGAGCAGAGAGCCTGATGTGGGGCTTGATACCAGGACTCTGGGATCATGACCTGAGCTGAAGGCAGAGGCTTTAACCCACTGAACCACCCAGGCACCCCTAGAAAGGGATCATTCTAAAAGTAAAGTTACCTAAGGACAATCCTGGGAACAGACTTCCTTTAGCTAGGGTGGGAGGAAGGAAGGTAGATTAGATTTTCCATTAGAAGTTAAATAATTACCATTGAACTGTAAGAGTAAATAACTAAGGCTGGTTCTCTGATTAAGCATGCCAAAGTCCAGAATATTCTTATAAAAAAGAGGAAATGAGACAATAAAAGTGATAGGATTTATGAGCCAGAAAGAATAGAGGTGGTAGTATGTAAAGTGAAAAACACTATTATTTTGAGCATACATTCCAGACACTTGAAATTTCTCAGATTCTAGAGAAATAAACATTTAAGTGAAGAGCAAATTCTCATTAGAATGAAGATAAATTAATGGTCTAATAAGGAAGCTAATTAAGGACAGGAAAGCCCTATTCTCTTTCAAGGGGTCAGACAATGGGTGGACTTTGCTTTTAATTGTTTGAAGAATGTTCTCAAGGATAGGAGGAAAGCCAGAGCCTCTAAAGGGCAAATGGGCATCCCTGCATGAATTATTGGAGAGTGTCCACAGAGACAGCGGGGGTCAAGAAGGTGAAGCAAGGAGAGGTGCAGGTGAATAAGAGGAAAAAATGGAACATAAAACTGAATGGGAAATGTGAATGAGAAAAGAGGGCCCATGAAAATTTTTCATAGGGAGATGACACACACAAAAAAAATTGAAATAATTTTTTTAAGATTTTATTTATTTATTTAACAGAGAGAACACAAGCAGGGGGAGCAGCAGAGGGAGAGGAACAAGTAGGCTCCCCTCTGAGCAGGGAGCCAGATCCAAGGCTCCATCCTAGGACCCTGGGATCATAACCTGAGCTGGAGGCAGAGGCTTAACTAACTGAGCCACCCAGGCATCCCTGAAATATTTTTTTAAGGAAGAAAGAAGTCAGAAGAGAAATTTAATTTGTTAAAGAACAGAACATCATCATTTAAAACCAGGTTAAAATAGATCACATGCTTCTTGCTGCCAGTTTTCCTTCCTACTAGCTTTATATGAGTCCTGTCAAGACAGTGTGCCCCCACCCCACCCCACTGTCAGGGGTCTTGTTGTAATCCAGAGGAAGAATGTGGTAAATCCAAAAGTTTTAAAATCTATCAATTTCTCTAATCATCTAATGATACTCAAAGACACTCAAAGATAAAAAGGAATGTTCTTGGTTAAACGTGAAGAATTGAGTACATATGTTTATCTATGCTTTATCTCAAAACAGCACTAAAATGACAGTGTGAATATATCCATAAGGAAAAGAGAACAGGAGAGGAAGGAATTGACATCAGATGAAAGAGATATTGACTGGGGCGCCTGGGTGGCTCAGTGGGTTAAAGCCTCTGCCTTCGGCTCAGGTCATGATCCCAGGGTCCTGGGATCGAGCCCCGCATCAGGCTCTCTGCTCAACAGGGAGATTGCTTCCTCCTCTCTCTCTGCCTGCCTCTCTACCTACTTGTGATTTCTGTCAAATAAATAAATAAACAAAATCTTAAAAAGAAAAAAATAGAAGAAAGAAAGAGATATTGACCAAATTTTGGAAAATAATTCAGAAGTAATTGGAAAATAATTCAGAAGTAATTAGTAGACTGTAGGATGTTGAAACCTAATGCCTGTAGGGATTGGGGTGAACCCCTAAAAGGATTATGTGACACAGCCCTGGAAAGGCTCAAGAACTGCAGATACCAGAACCTTCTGAAAGAGAGAACAGTGGATCTGAAAATGGGGTTGTGTGAATGTAAAAGGAACAGATAGATCCTCATATGTCCTCCCTAACTCCTAAGCAACCCTCACTCAACATTCTGGCAGGATACCAAAGATTTACATTCTAGAAAAACTGAATGTGAGAGGCTTTGGACCTGAGGTTACAGAACAGCAGAATGTGGGAGAAGGCTGGAATGAACATATTTATTTAGAAGAATGAGACCTCCTCTTCCACTTTACCCATTTACTTCCCAGAACACAGACAACTGGGTTTATATATCAACAGCTAGGAAATTGAAAGTGCCCTCTCTGGAGAAATGAGATGGCTCAAAAGACAAGACAACACCTATGGATCCTGATAATTGGGGTCTCCCAGTGCAATGATGATAGTCATGTCTTATCTACCCACTAAGAAGTATAGCAAATCAATAAGCCCCCATGTAAACTCTCATGTAGCTTCCAATAACATTTTGGAAACTCATTTTTAAAAACATGAACAGCCAAAAGACCACCAAAAGTTTTAGAAATACCTCTAATCTGAGACAGAAACAAAGATCAAACAGATAAGCAAAAAAGAACTCAGAAGAAAAAGATACAAAATAATGCAGGGAGCAAGTGTGAGCTTCAAAAAAGAGCATAATTAATATCCTCAAAGAGAAAAGAAAAAATATTGCATCCTTAGAATGTGAGGAGGAGGCCATGAGTAAAGAGTAAGAGTTACTGTTAAGATATAAGAGCTGAAGTAAAAAAGTCAATACTTGGGTTAGGTGATAAAGATGAATAAATTTTCCAGAAAGTAGAAGAAAGCGAGGATGCAGGGAAAGAGGAACCCTCCAACACTGTTGGTAGGAATGCAAGCTGGTGCAACCACTCTGGAAAACAGCATGGAGGTTCCTCATAAAGTTGAAAATAGAGCTACCCTACAAGCCAGCAATTGCACTACTGGGTATTTATTTACCCTAAAGATACAAATATAGTGATCCGAAGGGGCACGTGCATCCTAATTTTTATAGCAGTAATGTCCACAATAGCCAATCTATGGAAAGAACCTAGGTGTCCATCAACAGAAGAATGGATAAAGAGGATGTTTTATATATATATATATAAAGCAGCCATCAAAAGAAATGAAATCTTGCCATTTGCAATAATGTGGTTGGAACTAAAGGGTATTATGCTGAGTGAAATAAGTCAATCAGAGAAAGACAATTATATGATCTCTCTGATATGAGGAATTTGAAAGGCAGGGCAGGAGGTTGTGGGGCGGTAGAAAAGGAAAAAACGAAATAAGATGCAATCGGGAAAAAATGAAATAAGATGGGATTGGGAGACAAACCATAAGAGACTCACAAACTGAGGGTTGCTTGGCAGTGGGGAGGTAGGGATAGGGTGACTGGGTTATGGACACTGGGGAGAGTATGTCCTATGGTGAATGCTATGAAGTTTGTAAGCCTGAAGATTCACAGACCTGTACCCCTGGGGCAAATACTACATTATTTATTAATAAAAATAAAAAATAAAATAAAACTAAAAGACAAAAAAAAAAGTAGAAGAAAGAAGCAGAAATGGAGAAAAGAAAAGAAAATTAGAAGAGATTTGGAAAGAGAGAACAGAGAAAGTAAAAGAAAGTTATCCAGAAACTAATCAAGATCATTTCCACATACTGAAGGATATACATTTCTATAATGGATGGTAAAGCAACCACAAAAGCACTTCATCATGATATAGCAACACTTAAGGATAAACATGAGTACTTAGAAAGTTTCTGGGCTGGGGGTTGGCAGTTGCGGAGAGTTGGGGGAAGGGTGTCACTTAGAAAAGATCAAGAATCAACATGGCCTCAGCATTCTTAACAATAGCAGTAGAAACCAGAAGACAGTGGCTTCCACATTCTGAAGAAAAGCTATTTTCAACCTAGAATTCTATAGCCTGCCAAATCAGTCAAGCAAGTGTCAAATAAGGATATTCTCAGATATTAGAGTTCTCAAAAATGGTACTTCCCTTTGCAGCCTTTCTTGGGAAGTTATCAGATGATATATGACATCACAATGAGGGAACAAAATAAGAAAGGAGCAGATACAGGAATCAGGAAGTAAGAGTTCCAGTATAGGAGAGAAATGGAGAGAATCCCTAGGACGATAATAGGGAGAAATCCAAGAATTACAGCAGGGCACCAGACTTAGAGAACAACCAGGCTGGGTTCATCAGAAGAACAGAGGGCTTTTAGAAGTATGTTTCCAAAAACAAAAAGAAGCTGCTGGATTACCTGGAGAATTTGAACATGTTGAAAATATTTACATTTCTATAAGTGGGTTTGATGAAAAATTAGTAATCAACACCTAGAACCCTAAGCAGACAAACAGTGGTACAATAATTAACTTTGGAAGGAAGCCATACAAGAAGGAAAATGTAACCGTAGTACACTGCATGGCTCAGGTATACATAATATTTATATACTATAATCATATAAAGTAAAATATAGATTTGACTAAAAATCATGATGGAGGTTGGGAAGATTTTCCAATAAAATTGAGATAGAAATTTCTCATAGGAAAAGAAAAACACCTTTGGGTGGGACCATGAAATATCTACTAGGAATTAGAATAGGAAGCTAAATCTTCATTTTCCATTCTATGAAGCTGGTAGATAATGACTTCAAAACTGAAAAATCATGAGATAACCATAATGTTATTATTTAGAAATATGGACATAAAATATCACAGGAAACTGCTTAAAAAGCTGAAAAAGGCTATTTCTGATATGATATGAAGGAGTGTTTGTTTTCATTATACTGTAGTACCATTTTAATTTTTAAATATGTGTTAGATATTATTTTAATTTTTAAAAATAATTTAAAACTATGGAAAAGAGTAACTTATAAAAAGGACCTAATAGAAAAAGTGGCAGAGAATAGGATAAAAGGCAGTGTTTTAGAACATGTAGCAAGGTTTTTAAAAAATAGATGCTGGGGCACCTGGGCTTGAGCAGTTAAGCATCTTACTCTTGTTTTGGCTCAGGTCATGATCTCAGGGTCATGGAATCGAGTCCCTCTTGTGACTCTAAGTTCACTTCAGTCTGCTTGGGATTCTTTCCCTTTCACTGTCCTTCCCCCTCTGTGCCTCTCCCAACTCAAGTACATGCCTTCTCTCTCTCTCAGTCTCTCTTTCTCTCTCAAAATAAATAATAAAATTTTTAGAAAATAAAAATAAAAAATAGATGCTAAGAAGAAAAATAGAGCAAAAGGACACTTTCTGAAAGAGAGGTCCTGTGGTCAGAGGACTGTCTGAGGAGATAATATTCAAGCAGACCTAAAGTGAGGACAGGAACATTCCAGGCAAAGGAAACATGAAATGTAAGGGCCCTGCAGCCAAGAACATCATGGGAATTTGGAGAAACCACGGGGAAGTCAGCAAGCATTGTTTAAGCTTAGTGAGCAAGGAGGACAGTGGTAGAAAGCAAGGTTGGAGGGACTCATTCATGTGGAGTCTATGGACTTGCAGCAAGGACTTTGGATTGTTCTCTTAGTGTGATGGAAAGCCACGTGGAGATTATGAACAAGGCAGTGACATGATCTGATTTATTTCTAGAGGATAACTCTGCTGTGGAGAAAATAGGTCAAAGAGAGGCAAAAATTAAAACAGAAGCACCAATCACAAAGCTCTTGAAAAGGTCTAGAAATGCGTGTATGGTCATAGTGATGAAAAGGGTGAGAAGTGGCCAGATTCAGGATATACTTTCAAGGTAGAGGCAACAGAAATTGCTGATGGGTTGAATGATGTGAAAGCAGAAAAGGAATCAAGGAGGCTGCCAAAGTTTGGAATGCCAGCAACCAAGTGAGTGAAAGTGCCATTTACTGAGATGGGAAACATTAGGAAAGGAATGCAACTGGGCAGGAATATCAAGAATTTGATTTGGCACAAAATAATCTTAATGTGTCTATTAGGTATCCAGATGGAGGTATTAAATGGGCAGTATGTTCATGGGAAGGCTGACTAGAGACTGATTTTGAGACAACCACATGTAGCTGATATTTAAGTCTTGGTACTGAATGAGATCCCAGGAAATTGAGATAATAGAGGGTTGAGAACAGGCACTCCAACTATTAGAGACTGCAAGGAGGAGAATCCAACAGTGGCGTCAGAGAAGGAATATCTAATGAGGAGGAAAGCTGGAAAATACCAGCAAGGACTCTAAGGAGAAAAAGAATTTAAAGAAGGGAACACGCACCTTCTATGGGGCCACAATCCCTTACACAAACGTTGGTTTCAGATAGGTTTTGAAATTCAAATTATTTCATATTTTAGAAAATTAGTAAATTACCTTCACCCCCAGAGATCTAGGGCAGACCCTCTCATGCAACAACATCAATATTTCTGCGCTGAAGCATAGGAATAGCCCCACTGAGTGAAATAAGGATTGTCAGTCCAATTAGATTTTGTTACCTAATATTGTGAGTTACACAAATTTTTCTTCTCAGAGGTGGGTGGATGTCAAAATTTTGGCTAATGGATTGTAGGCATGTACTTGCTTTCTGGACAATAGCTATTTTTGTTGGTTTTGTTCATTCACCTAATCATCACTTGGCATCTTGGATATGATTTTGTTTAGAAAATAAGAAAGGAGAATGCATGAGGTTGCTCTGTAGGGTTACAGACACAGAGAGGTAATAGGAAATAGCTTTTTTGTGTGAGAGGTATTTGCTTAGTTTTGGGATGTGCATATTCTATATTTACATATTCAATTGATATAGATAAAATGGTACACATTTCTCTGGTAATCCCATTTATGAGCAAACAAAGTAGTATTTAATATATCAACCAATGAGTAGTTCTCAACTTTGGGACCAAATCCAATGAGAGCATCTGAATCTCTTCTCTAACCTCTGGCTCCCCAGGGAGCAGGGGGAGAACTGGGGAGGCTTTTAGGAGTCAGGGGCTTATTCCTATGGTCAGTTGGCAGGGAGGATGGGTGACAGCCTTCTCAACCTTATTGGTGGGGCATGGGACAGACGGGAGTGTGGTGGTCAGACTGAGAAGCTTCAGCAGTTGAGAGGGAGAGCTAAACAAAATTGCCTTTTACACATTGGAGACCATTTGTCCTGATGCAAAGTATAGATGCCAGAAAATTGACAGAATGAGAAAAAAATTGTTTCTGTTGTACTGAACTAATAGCAATTAAATTCCTAGTAAATTATTGACCTAGAGCAATGAATCCTGAACTCTGTGCCTTCATGGGCTCTTTCTCCCCCTTCAGAAAATCTGCTCTTGAAGCATATTAGTCCAAGGGATTATTTTCCTGTTTCTACTTCTGTTTTGGTGTATTAGCGGTAGTGATTTCGCAATGCCCATTATGTTTGTGAGTATAGGAGTGCAATTTTAGAACAACCGGCCTAACATCCATCTATCTTACTTCTTTCCTGGAACTATATTCAGATTCTCATTCCTGTCTTACCAAAGGACCATTTTCACTGTTTTTCTGCAATGTTTTGGACTGATCAGATTAGTTCATCAGAAGCCTTAAATGGAAACCTAGCTCCTGCTCATCGTTCTGATTTCCACACCTTTCCCACAGTTTCCCTTTGTCTCCGCTTCCCCCGGGGTTCCCTCCCTTCCCCACCCCTGAGTTGTTCAGCCATCCACTCACCCTGGGACATATCTAGTCTGGATAGATGAAAACTATAATCTGATCATTCCGTGACTGGTTCAGACCTCACTGGGTATAAAGCACAAAGAAAGACACCCATCTGTGCTCATTCTTCACTGAGGACTTGCTTTCCTGGCATGTTCCCCCAGTCGCCAGATTCAGTTGATTGCCATCACAAATGGGACTCTCACCTTCAGAGCAATCAAGTTAGCCAGCAAAGCCTTCTCTTGCTTCTTCCACTATTTTTGGAATTGAAAGCAATCCAGCTGTCACTAAGGATAAAAATGAAAACAAACATAAAAATAAACCACACTTACATTGCAAAGAATGGGGGGAAATTTAAAAATTGGCCATTTTTTAATATTAGAAATTTCAAACAGATGGCGAGCTAATTTATATTTTCTTTTTGACAATTATTTACCCAGTGAGAGTGCGATTAAGCCATATTTTAAACCCCGTCAAAGGGCCTTCATCTGAAAATGTTATAGACCCATCTATACTTAATGCTCTGCACCATCAACAGAGCTTAAGGACCCAGAAACAGTAGATCTTTCATGCCCAGGCCACTCTAATCAAGGGGTACAAGTTTTAGGAACCTCCTCTGTGAAAATAATGGCCGCCTATCCTCCCTGCCTTCCATCTTGCCCCACTTGGGGCCATTTTCCCACATTAGCAAGCGGATCTCTCCTTAATGCAGATTTGACCATGCCAGCCCCCTGCTTGAAATGAACCTTTCAATGACTCCATACAGCCCTCAGAATTAAGGTAAAACTCATATTATCATGTTACTAAAGTCATCTTCAATCTGACCCTGCTCACTTTTCTCTGCCTCAGTCCTGGTCTCTCTTCCCCCTTCTGCACTCTGCACCCAAGTCCTACTAAGCTACGTGTCATCCCAAGATGTGCCTCTCCCTGTCGCACTGCCAGGCGTTTGCACTCCCTGTCTACTTTGCCTTAGAAAACCCCACGGCCCCTTCTTCACCTGGCTCGTGTCTCCCTTTTCATTTTGACTTACAGTTTAGTTAACAACCCACTGAAACCATTTTATCATGCTAGGATATGGCCAAAGATAATTTTACCTGAAACATTTATAATGTTATGGCTTCATTGATTATTCTCAAGTTTGCCCAGGATTTTCAATCTTACTGCACTTCCATCTTACACGTTTTCCTTATGTTGTTCAATGAAAACACACATTAAAACCCTGTAACAATACACCTTCAAAAACACAGCCCCAAAAGAGACATCTTGCCTAAATCACTGAAAGCAATCTAATCACAAGTGAATGATTCTTTTCCACACATGATGGAATTTTCCAGTAATGTGCCTTACTGACTTACTTATTGGCCCCGTCCACGTGTGCTCTTGTCATGCCCTGTCATACACAGTCCACCCCTGAAATAGCAATCCTCTCAACTTGATATGTTCTATTTCCATTTTGTTACTACATAGTTGAATAAATTATAACATCTGAATTGCCTGTTGTACAAAACTGAGTTGTAACCTCAATTTTAAAAGAGGATGGTAGCAGGGGAGTCTGGGTGGCTCAGCTGGTTAAGTGTCTGACTCTTGATTTCAGCTCAGGCCATGATCTCCAGAGTTGTGAGATCAAGTACTGTTTCAGGCTCTGCTTTGGAGCCTGCTTAGGATTCTCTCTGAAGAATCCCTCTCTCTCAGCAACCCCCCGCCCCCAAAAAAAGAGGTAGCAGAGGATATGCAGATATTGTGAGATTCACATGAGATTTCACAGCGTTTGTGGCAAAGACAAAAATAGAAGTTCTAACTGCAGGCTTTTTTCAGTTCAGAGGTCCTCCTGGCTTGGAAATAATAGAAGAAAGAGAAATAGTCCTTTGTACTGGAAGCTAATAGCCTTGAAGAAGGATGAGTTCCAGAGCAGTGGGCCCCAGACCAAGATGGTCAGTAGCCCTTCCAAAGTTCAGTCTGGAGTTGGCGGGCACTTTGTTCCCATTAGACTTGCTATGGGGACATCTTTGGGTTCACACCTTTTCATTTCCCCCTTCAGTAGAGTGTCTCTTGCCTAAAATAGCTTTTAAGTGACTTGCTTAATGGATGTTTTCCATAGAACACTGCTCCCTTCCTTTCAGTGAATTTAATTTTAGTAAATGGATTGAATTTTCTTTTTCTTTTAATGAGAGCTCCTGTCACCACATCACCCATCACGTTATCCTTCCATATTGGTGGACCTATTATTCATGTCACCAATTTGTTGACCTCATTAGTTAACTTCTATTCACTCTTTTACATATTCAAATGAACTTAAGTCTTTCTTACAGCTTTCTTAATCAGGGGATTTTTTTATACAAAGATATTGGAAACCTCTTATATCTAATCACTTCAACACATTTTGCCAGCTAACTCACTAGTAAAGAGAAAATAATACGTTGATGGTTGTGCCTTTTAAAATAAAGTTTAGATTATGTTTAGAACACTTGGGCAAAACCAAATGTCTTTTTTTTTTAATTGTTTCCATGTCATAGAACAAAACGGTACCTGCTTGATGTAACTAATTAGACAATTCATTTAGGCCTGGGCAGCTGGGAGCAGGGTTCGGGAAGTAGGCCTGCCACTTCAGAGCTGGGTTACTCTCAGCAAATCACATAAGCAGTGGGGCTTCTGTGTCTTTCCTTGTCAAATATAGTTGTTGAGAGCAGGAAATGAGATGACACCTAATGTAGCAACTGATTAATCTTCTCTAGCCCTCCCTCCCTTACCTTTTCAACAAGAATTTCAAGTAGAGTTAATGAAAACCAGAAGAGAAGGCCACAAACATCATCCCTGGTCTCCAATTCCTCAAAAAACAAACAAGCAAAAATACAAACCCAAAACAACAATAACAACAACAAAAGAACGTAACTGGAACAACAACCCCAACCTAACTGGAACCAAATACTTAACCCTCATGATTTTTAAAAAAATGTGATTATATGGACACATATGTGTGTTGCTAATATATGTAAATGATGAGACTTTGTTTGACCGTGACATGCTGCTGATTTTAGAGAAAATTATGGAGCAACTGTTAATCTGGAATTGTGCCATATTCTTCAATCCTGATTACCAAATTTGGAATCGAATAGAATTCTGATCATAATCACAAGAAACTCAACTACGGGAAGATACTACTTTCTTGGACACTTTGTTATTTAGTTCCACTGACAGCAGATTAGTGAGTAAAGCCTTAGGAGGATACTTCCTGCTGAGAGTCAGAGTTGGGAATGCCTTGGATAGTTTTACAAACATAATAACCTGACGGAAATTCACTTAGTCAAAGACTCCTATAGCACAATCATTTTAATTGTGAGCTACCTTGAAGTAGCTATGGTGAAGCTACCTTGTTTACTGTACAACGTCTTTTGTGACATCAGACAGACATGAACGTCAGGAGGTTAGAAAGGTCCAAGACTTAATTCTTACCATGGGCCTTGTAATTTGGATGAATTCCATAGATGAAAGATGGGTAGCTCTTTAACTAAAACCGTAGAGTCACAGAATTGGAAGAGGCCTCAGTGATCTCTAGTCAAGTCACACATTTGAAGCTTGAATTTGCTCCAGTATATCCCAGTCACGAGAGAGTCAGCCTTTCAGAGTATCCTCTGGATAGCTCTGGCTATTAAAAAGTTATTTCTTATCTTCAACTCCATAGCTTTTGCCCTTGGCTCCAAATTCTGTTAAGAGCCATAAAAAAAAAGGCTGTGCTCAAACTCATGAGGCTGCAACTACTTGAGAGCAAGTATTGTATCCACTACAGCTTCTAGTGACTTGATAAATGATTGCTGAATGGAATTTAAAGCAAAAGATGTTCTTTATTTTTATATATATATTTTTTTTAAAGATTATATTTATTTGTTTATTTATTTATTTATTTGACAGAGAGATATCACAAGTAGGCAGAGAGGTAGGCAGAGAAGGAGGAGGACGCAGACTACCTGCTGAGCAATCCCGGGACCCATATGGGGCTCAATCCCTGGACCCTGGGATAATGACCTGAGCCACTGAGCCACCCAGGCACCCCTATTTTAATATATATTTTACAAAATAGCAAATGATCAGTATATTTAAGTTCTACTGAGAAAGCCTTGTATAAAGTAACTGATTTTATTATTTAAATATCATGGCTGATATTTTCAATTCTTTCAGTCTTATAATTCAAGCAATTTTATCTTATGTATTGCAATTTACCTTCATTGTAAAATAACTTACTTGCCCCTACAGATATTAGCTACTACACATCACACGTGCCAACAAGCTAAAACCCCAGTAAAGTAGCCATCAGAAGTTCTGGGTTCCAGTCCCAGCCCCCCACTACCCATCTGAGTGGTCCTGGCTCTTGTTTCTTATTCTGCAAACTGCAAGGGTTGAACCAGAGGTCCTCTTAAAGTTCTTTCCTACTTCACAAATCATTCGCATTTTTGACTTGTCTATCCCATGTGGCAGAGTATCCACAAAGACAGTCAAAGACAAGACTTCTGATTTCTGGTTCAATTCTCTAGTTATATTGCCAATAACTCTCCATATGTACAGTTTAAAGCTAGGGATGCATTCCCCCCTCTTTTCTCGTTTCAGAACACTTTTCTTCAGGAAACAGTGAGGAGGGAATGCGAAGAACGCTTTGAACTGACAGAGGCGTTGAGTCAAGCCAGAGAACAGCTCCTGGAGTTCAGGAAACTCAGTGGAAGTTCACCTCTATCACCGTGTTCCCTTAGCCAGGGCAGCCTAACCTCCTCTGCTGCAGTGGTCAGTAATCAGGGAGAGAGGAGCCTTACAAGACTGAACTCTGGAAAAGGAATCAAAATACCCAGCCTGCACAGAATGTCAAAACCCGCCACTTCCCCAGCCTCTCCTCAGTCCAAGAGGCTTAGCAGCTCAGGTTTGCCCACTGTCCCTCAACCCCATCCTCCTCGCAGGGGTCCAGCATCTTCAGTAAACGAGACCAGACAAAGGCTGGCCACCATTCTGCGGAGGAGACTGAGTCAGCAGGGATCAGTCCAGACAGGGGCAGCTCCCCCCCGCACACCTGGTCTTCCCCAGTGGGCCAGAGATGCACGGTGACTGAGGATGACAAAGGTCAAATTATTATCGCAGATCAAGAATGCATGTACATAGATGTTTTTAATAAGATAATTGGGAAAACTAGGAATTGTGAAGCCACATTTTCTAAGAGACCTTTGAAGTTGCCACAGATAATGATGTTGTTGATATTCCAGAGGACCAGTGTCCATATTTCTATATTGCATCTTTAGGTGTGGTCTATGAATATACCCTTTTAGAGATCATAGGTGAAAATTTTCACTCATGGCATCTTTGTTATGTATATATATATATTTTTTTGCACCAATACAAGCAGATATATTTCCACAAAAAAATAGATTGTATTGGTTCTGTCAGTGTTTGTTCCTTTGTTTGTTGAGCTAAATGGGTGAAATATATGTAATTCCTATTTCCAAATAGAAAACAGAAGTACTTTAGTCCTACATTTGATAATTTCCTTATCATCATCATAGAAACCACTTTTTTTTTTTACCTCGCAGTCTAATTGGTTAATTCAATTTCTTTTTAGGCCAGAAGTAATGATAGGTAAGGTATCCTTCAAGAAGGCAGTCTTCCCTGTGAACTTGGGACCTTCTAGGAAAAGGGACAGCAACTCCAATTGAAGAAAAAGGTGGTTTACTTTTCACTATATAGATAATTTAAAAAACAAAACAAACAACAACAACAACAAATAAAAAACAAAAAGCCTGGTTTAAATATTACTTGGTAGGGATTTTCTACATTGAATGCTTTTTAGTAATCATAGTCAGATTTTTATTTGATGCTCGTATCCTTCAACCATTGGGAAAAGAACTAATTCAAGACTGTTCTATAGAGATACATAGTGCTAATTTGGGGTTCACATTTTATTACTCCCCAAGATGGGTGACTAGTTAACATATTTTCTGTTTTCAGAGTGAAAAATTAAAACGAGCAACCAAATCAGCTATTCTAAGTTAAAAAGCTTCAGGCCCCTCCTGCTTCTTAAAACACAACTCTTGAGAGCTTGTTTGGAGGTTCTAGCAAGGGAGCACAGCTATTCATACACCCTTGACCGAAGAACAGTCCTCTCCTCTGTCGGGGAAGGTCGTCCTCTTCGACTGAGCACACAGCTTCGGGAGGGATGCACATGGAGCGGTGAGGGAGGAAGGGGACACCCGCCTAGCCAGCCAGATCAGCCGAATCAACCCTGGCGATCAATGGGGTGACAGATGTCGCCCTTACATCCTTAAAACACAACTCTTTACCTTAAGCTAATGTTTGTCTGTCTTTTCCCCCCTTGAAACTGAAATGTATTTTTCTTTCAGGACTGACTTTATTTAAATCCTTCATCTGATTCTATCAGGGACATCCGGGCTTCTTACTCCTGGATAAGGATATAGTAACATGAAATATGGCACATAAAACTCTCCTTTGTTTGGCTATCATATTGATGAGAGAAGCCAAAGGCACTTGGAATCCTTCCCATCTGGAAAAAAAAAGTAAAGCTACTAAGTAATTCAGATTTATGTCTAATCTTTCAAAAGAATAGTCTAATCTACCAGTACAGTGTTTTAACCTCAAAAAAAAAAAAATCCCTATCAGGTTTGCTGATTTCCCTGACTAGTTTAAGTGAGTACATCTTGTATTAAGACTTAGAATGCTGAGTGTTGCTTTACAGAGACCAGAATTCCTTATAATGGCATTTGAAAAGAGAATAAATCATCATAGAATAGTGACCCCCAACCATCTCTTTCCAAATAAGGAATAGATGCCCAAAGAGGTCTGACTTGGCTAAAGCAGCATGGCTAATTAGTGACAGAGCTAAAACCAGACCGCTATTAACTGACCCCAACTTTCCCCCTCGCTTTTCCACTCATCAGATTCCCCAGCCTCCATCACAACAGAAGCCCTACATAGTATTTACCTAATATTTTCTTTAAATGCACTCACTTCTTAAGCTTAAAGTTAGTAAAAAGAAAACTTGACCCAAGAAAGAATAACTATAGAGTAACAAGTTTGATTTGCTAGGTATATTTCTTCTAATACTTTAAAATACTAAATGTTAATTCGTGTACCCCCTAAAATCATCTCATATAATGACGGTAGTACTCGTGCCACACTCTGGGAACCTCGATGTTTCTGGTCTGGTATTTGCAGGTTTATTGCAAGTACCAGTGACATGAGGTAGATGGCAAAACTAATGAAAACTTTATTAAACCTACAAGAATATTTGGGACAGCAGTCTTTGTCATCAGATGATACACGTTTTTCCAATTTTTGCAGTTTCAGCTCTCTTCAGGAGCCATGGGGACATATTTTTCCCAAAATGTGAACAGATTTAAATTTGTAAAGAAAGTCACACGTAAGCATTTCTAAAGCGATGTAAAGTGCAAAACCTGGTTTCTTGGTTTGCTGTTACACTCTTGCATTATAATGAGTAATTATGTCAATAATCTTTCTGAGGATAGAATCAGGATGTGCAATAAGGCTGTGTTATAGTCCACAAGTATATTAGAAAGGTAAGTTCATGGATAAACAGAGGGACAATATTTACATTTGTTTCAAACTAGACCACTTGCATGGTGCCATCTAAGTTATGTGCTGGTATCTTTTAAAGAAAGACAAAGGAAAGAGAATCACATTACTGTATCTAAAGAAGGTGTTAAGGACACAGACTCCTAGATTTTCTTACTGCTAAGCTAACTCTTGCCATGAAACAGTATCAGGAATGTTAAGGAAGTCGTGAACATTATAGTGAATTAAAGCTCTCAAATGCATGTAATGCATATTAATTTAAGTCTATTAGTTTTCATTTCTCTCTCTATATATGTTTTCCATGACCTCAATGGAAGGATTGATAGGTACAAAAAGAAAAGAATGTCACAGAAAACATTCCTTACGGAATTATATCCTGTTAAACTACTATTGGTAGACAAAGATGGGAGAATTCTTCTATAGTTAACATAGATTTCTCAAGTAATTTATGAAAGTTTTATTGAATTAAATTACCATATTTATACTTAGTCAGAATTACTTAAAAGTTATATTTCCTGGCAATAAAACTGACGAGAAAAGGCATTAATGTTGAAAATTATATAAAACTAAAAATTTTTTGATGTTCTGTTAGTCTGAAAACATTTTGTAATATTACAGATCAATTATAGCTAATTTCTTTGATTATGAAACAAGTTTTCTCAAGCTTCATCTTTTAATGTTCTTACGATTATTATAATATTACATTGATAAAGCAACCTAAGTAACCCAAAAGGGTTAATGCACTGGAGCTGAAAATTCCTGACCATCATATTGTATTTAATGGAGCACAAAAAAGGAATTTAATATGTACCCAAGTTCACAAATCCTACAATAAGTATAGTTTTTTAAAAATTTTTTCACTTTTATATTTTAAGAAAATAATGTATGTCCACCATACCTTGCACAAGACACCTTTGATGGTTCCCCAAGACATGATAGACAATAATGGCACCATTCCTAAGGTGGTGTCTATGGTATATTCAGGAAGAAATTCTACTTTTCCTTTTGAAAATATTAACCCTATATAGCAATAAATTGTGAAGCCCATATAATTAGATTGCATCTTTAGAATCTTAAATATAAATTATGTCATATTGGTTTATTCTTTTTTTTTTTTTAAAGATTTTCTTTATTTATTTGACAGAGAGAAATCACAAGTAGATGGAGAGGCAGGCAGAGAGGAAGGGAAGCAGGCTCCCTGCCGAGCAGAGAGCCGGATGCGGGACTCGATCCCAAGACCCTGAGATCATGACCTGAGCCGAAGGCAGTGGCTTAACCCACTGAGCCACCCAGGTGCCCCAATCTTGGTTTATTCTTAATTCACATATAAAACTTTCTTGACAACACAGTACTTGAATCTAAAACACACAAATCCAATGACAATATTTTCCATGATCCAGAAAGTCAGAAGATTTCCTTCTTCTCCAGCATTCATATAGCATAGTGCTTTATATCGATTGAATGAGTAAAAAAATTTACTAGACCTCTTTTACCCCACCCCAAAATATATAAGAGAATACTGTGTTGCAGAGATTAAGTAATTTATCCAAAAGAAATACTAAGGAATAATTTTAAAACTTGTACAGTTTCTGAGCATCTTGATCTGTAGAATAATAGTGAAGCTATATTATACATTCACTCATTTCTTCAACAGATAGAGAGAATTGAAAAAGCACTCTGAGAGGTACAATAATGAAGACAGACTACAGATTCCCAAGAGTTGTACAGTGGAGAGTGGGAAGAAGCATATACAAAAACTGTAACACTGGGCAGTATTGAGAAGAGCGTCAAAAGCAAGGTGTTACGTGAATTTAACTTCTTGCTGGAAGAATCAAGGAATATTTTTGACAAGAATTGGTATTTATCATAGGTCTTAAAGAATTGGTAGGATTTTATAGAAAAAGTTATACCACATAGAGGACATGTGAAAGAGGTGCAGATATGAGAAGTGTAGAAAATACTTGGTGAAGGGAAGTAGTAGGAACCTGACCCCATAGCATGAATGTGTTAAATAAAGGCCTTTGCAGCATTTTGTCTAGAAGAGACGTGCACCTCACTGAAATCTGGCAGGGCTTTTTAGGAATAATTATGGAGTCGAAAGATTGGAGATGGAACACAAGTTGTTAGATTAGTATGGTAGTTGAGACATGAGTTACATAAAGTTCTGAATAAAGATGTTGATAATGGAAATAAACAAGAAGGAGCTGACTCCAGTTCTATTCAGAGAAGAGAAAGAATTTGTTCCCTGTTAAATATATTTTGAAACTGTTACTAGTGATTGCCTCTTAGCAGGGGGTTCAGTGTATGAGATTGGCTCCAATTAAAATATCACCCTCTGCTTAAGAATATTACGACTTCTTGGGGTGCCTGGGTGGCTCAGTGGGTTAAAGCCTCTGCCTTCAGTTCAGGCCCTGATCTCAGGGTCCTGAGATCAAGTCCCGCATCGGGCTCTCTGCTCAGCAAGGAGCCTGCCTCTTTCTCTCTCTCTCTCTCTCTCTCTCTGCCTGCCTCTGCCTACCTGTGATCTCTGTCTGTCAAATAAATAAATAAAATCTTTAAAAAAATTACTTCTCTGAAAAATGTGAAATCATAGCTACTACATTTTCATTTGAGCGACCAGTAACTAATTCCACAGACTCCATATTCATAAGAATCTTCCTTAAAGTTAAAAGAAAATTCAAATCTGAATAGTGTTCAAAGAATTATGGAGGAAGAATGTGGAAATTGACATTTAAAAAAATAGCTACCATCTTGGCCTCAAAGAATGCAAAGCACAACTCAGTGGTGGCCTTTGGGAGTAATATAGTGCAATAAAAACTTTTCTGATTTTTGTTAACTGTTTATGAGGAAAAATACAGGAGATAGCAGCCAAAATAAAAATAAGTGCTATCTTAAAATCCTTAAATGTTATCATTCTGAAATGACCTGACACATCTTCTGGACCAGACCTGTAATTTTACAGAAGGAGAAAATGGGTACCTTTATAAGAATAATAAATAATAATCTTTTAAATAATCTTTTAAATCCTTGTAACTGCTTAACAGCTGACTTGATGAGAAAGTCATGGCCTCCAGCTCTTGGCCAAACATCTCATTTCTAGACTGGAAGAATAGTATAAGTGCTATGAATTTTTGCCACTCAAAGTGATCCAGCAGGATCAGTGTTTCCAGGGAGCTTGTTAGAAATGCAGACTATCGGGCCTCACACCCAAGGGTACCGAATGAAATTTAATGAGATCTGTAGGTGATTCTTATTAAAGTATGAAAATCTCTGCTCACAGTGGTGCCCTTGGCCCTAGCATATTCTGTCTCTAAGAGCTATGATAGTATTGAATAGAAATAATCTTGCTAGACTCAGTTCCTTTATGCCTAACTGAAACCAGTGGTGCTCTGAGACCACCCATCCCGCTGTTGACCCATCCAACACCTCAGGTAAAAGTACACTCAAAATTCTTTTTTCTTTTTTTCCCAGGTGATTGTAAATCTGGAAAGCTCTCCAGAAAAACTAGTGAATTAAGAGAAGTCAGTATCCAATCAATAGTCATAAAATCTTATGTCTTGATCCAAGTTTCTGAGCCTGCAAAGAACTGAAGATTTGTTATTAAAAAAAAAAAAAAATCCAATAGAAATGCTTTCATTTTGATCATTGGCAACTTACTGAATATTCTTAAATTTTAACCTCAATGTTACATATTTGGATATCTGATTTTCAAAAGCAAATCTGGCAATTTTGGTTGTCTTTTGAGGATTGTGAAATGTAGAATACTTAGATAACTTATTAGAATCATGAAAGGGATACTGGAATACTATTATTCCCCCAAAAGTAGTTCTTTTTTTTTCTTTTTTTAATCCTTTATTTTTTTAATTTTTTTTTGACATAACAGTATTCCTTATTTTTTCACCACACCCAGTGCTCCATGCAATCCGTGCCCTCTATAATACCCACCACCTGGTACCCCAGCCTCCCACTCACCTGCCAATTCAAACCCCTCAGATTGTTTTTTAGAGTCCATAGTCTCTCATGGTTCACCTCCCCTTCCAATTTCCCCCCA
>NC_081558.1:137446294-137511772 GCF_022355385.1 Mustela nigripes | reverse complement strand
TTTTAGAGTCCATAGTCTCTCATGGTTCACCTCCCCTTCCAATTTCCCCCAACTCCCTTCTCCTCTCTAACTCCTCTTGTCCTCCATGCTATTTGTTATGCTCCACAAATAAGTGAAACCATATGATAATTGACTCTCTCTGCTTGACTTATTTCACTCAGCATAATCTCTTCCAGTCCCGTCCATGTTGCTTCAAAAGTTGGGTTCTTAACCACTTAAATATAAAACTGTAACTTGCAGTATTAAACTGCAATTTATTTTAAAGGTAGAAATAGCAGTATTAATAAGAATTTGATTCGGATTTAACATTTCAAAATCTGTACTTAACACAATAAGGCATTACACTCACTTGCCTGTGAGTATTAAGTGAACTCATATCATTAATACTATAGAGCGGGTACATTCTTTAAGCTTTCAGTTTAGAGAATAACGAAAGGATTGCCTTTATTTGCGATTAAAAAGTTTTAAAATATCTTTTATTAACATTCTTACTGCTGATGTTCAGCTTGTATGTTTGTTATTATTAATAATTCACATTAATAATAATTCAAATAAGAATTAGGCAGACATATAATTGAAAATATTGAAACATTTAAAAATAGAGCCTTCTGTAAGATTTAACACTGGAAATCTGGTATTTTTTCCGAGAAGTATGAACATCTGGCTTTGCAGTGTGCACCATTGTCAGATATATCCACCTTTCTCCTAAGTAAGCTTGACATGATCTAACACATTAATTTAAATAGATGTCTTCTGTATTGTGTCTTCTTAAAGTGAATGAGTTCTACAGCTGTAATTTTCTATCTAGAACCTTAAATTTCTAGTGAATTAAGGTTACTGCCAAGATTGAACTGACTACTTCTTTTCACTGATACAAAGCAGAATTTCCTAAAACCCAGGGTAGGCCAAATTCCCATTTGCTATTACCAGACTTTTCAAATGGTTGAGATTTTAGCTGGAATCTCCAAGGCTCTCAAGACCAGAGTCATTTTTATTTTTCCAAGGGATACACAGTACTCCATAAAGAATGGAGATTAGTGAGAAAAGGTGAAGGTAGGGAGAAAAGAATCCACTACTTTATTTAGTAGCAGCCTTGAAGTAAGGACCCAATCCATGTATTCCCCCAAAAAATTTTTTTGAAAGATTTCGTTTATTTGTCAGAAAGAGAGAGAGAGCGCATAAGCGGGGGAGTGGCAGACAGAGGGAGAAGAAGGTTCCCTGCTGAGCAAGGAGCTCTATGCGGGACTTGATCCCAGGACCCTGGGTTCATGATCTGAGCCAAAGGCAGACACTTAACCAACTGAACCACCCAGGCATCCTTCCCCCCAGAATTTTAAGTCAATGTTTTTAGGTATGTACCCTGAAAATTTACTTTGAAAAAACTACATACTTCTTGCACATTTTTATCTCTAAAATATTTAGAAATATTTAGAAATATCTAAAATTTTTCTAAAATAGCTCTAAAATATTTCATCATAAATTTAAATAGTTACAAAGGATGTTGTAAAGATAATCAGTATATTATAAATAGGACATTAAAAATAAAACATTAAGATATTTTGTGATTATAAACCTTTTATTTAATAACATGGGAGTATGTTATTAAATTACTACCAAAACATATACATAACTTTATAAAGTTCTTGTGGATTGATACATTATTAGTTACTAATATACTATTATTTATTTTTAATATTTCTCTTTTTATTACCTTTTTTTTTAGTTTTTATTTTAATTTCAGTTAGTTAACATACAGTGTTATATTCGTTTCAGGTGTACAGTATAGTGATTCGGCACTTCCATACAATACCCAGTGCTCATCACAAAAGCCCTCCTTAATCCTCATCACCTATTTCACCCATCCCCCATCCACCTCCCTTCTGGTAACCAGCAGTTTGTTCTCTATAATTAAGAGTCTGTTTCTTGATTTGTCCCCAGCTCTCTTATTTTTCCCTTTGTTTGTCTAATTTTTTAAATTCTGCATAGGAGTTAAATCATAAGGTATTTGTCTTTCTCTGAGAATCACTGTATATATATATGTATATATATATTTATATATATGAATATAAAATCACATCTGTTTTATCTATTCACCAGTCGATGGACACTTGGGCTGCTTCCAAATCTTGGCTATTGCAAATAGTGCTGTTATAAACTTAGGTGTGTATGTATCCCTTTGAATTAACATTCTTATATTCTTTGGGTGAATACGCAGTAGTCATTACTGGATCATAAGATAGTTTTACTTTTAACTTTTTGAGGAAACTCCATAGCATTTCCTAGAGTGGCTGCACCAGTTTACATTGCCACCAATGGTGCCGGAGGGTTCCCCTTTCTCTGCATCCCCTTTCTCTGCATAACACCTGTTATTTCTTCTTGTTGATTTTAGCCATTCTGACAGTTGTAAGGTGATATCTCATAGTAGTTTTCATATGTATTTCACTGATGATGAGTGATGTTGAGCATCTTTTCATGTGTCTGTTGGCCATCTGGATGTCTTCTTTGGAGAAATGTCTGTTCATGTCTTTTGCCTATTTTTTAATTGGATTATTTGTTTTGGGGGTGTTGAGTTGAACAAATTCTTTATATAATTTTGTTACTAACTCTTTATCAGGTATGTAATTTGCAAATGTCTTCTCCCATTCCGTAGGTTGCCTTTTTTTTTTTTTAGATTTTATTTATTTATTTGACAGAGAGAGATTACAAGTAGGCAGAGAGGCAGGCAGAGAGAGAGAGAGGAGGAAGCAGGCTCCCTGCTGAGTGGAGAGCCTGATGCAGGACTCGATCCCAGGACCCTGAGATCATGACCTGAGCCGAAGGCAGCGGCTTAACCCACTGAGCCACCCAGGTGCCCCGTAGGTTGCCTTTTAGTTTTGTTACTTCCTTTGCTGTGCAGAAGCCTTTTATTTTGATATAGCCCCAATAGTTTATTTTTGCTTTTGTTCCCCTTGCCTCAGGATAGGTATCTAGAAAGAAGTTGCCACAGCTGATGTCTAAGAAGTTACTGCCTGTGTTCTATGGTTTCCTGTCTCACATTTAGGTCTGATCCATTGTGAATTTACTTTTGTGTATGGTGTAAGAAAGTGGTCCGGTTTCATTCTTTTATATGTTGCTGTTTGGTTTTCCCAACACCATTTGAGTTGAGAGATACTTTGAGAGACCATTTGAGAGGCTGTCTTTTCCCCATTGGATGTTCTTTCCTGCCTCATCGAAGATCAATTGACCATGTCATTGTGGATTTATTTCTGGGTTTCCCATTCTGTTCTATTGACCTATGTGTCTGTTTCTGTGCCAGTACCATACTGTTTTGATTACTACAGCTTTATAATGTAACTCGAAGTCTGGAATTATGATGCCTCCTGCTTTTCTTTTCTTTCTCCAGATTGTTTTAGCTATTCAGGGACTTTTGTGATTCCATGCAAATTTTGGGATTGTTTGTTCTAGTTCTGTGAAAAATGCTGTTGGTATTTTAATAGGAATTGCATTTAATCTATAGATTCCTTTGGGTAATATGGCTTTTTAAACAACATTTCTTCTTCCAATCCGTGAATATGAAATATCTTTCCATTTCTTTGTGTCATCTTCAGTTTCTTTCATCGGTGTTTTATAGTTTTCAGAGGACAAGTCTTTCACCTCTTTAGTTAAATTTATTCCTAGTACCTTGTTATTTTGGTTCAATTGTAAATGGGATTGTTTTCTTAATTTCTTTTTCTTTTGCCACATTATAAGTATATAGAAATGTAACAGATTTCTGCACATTGATTTTGTATCCTGTGACTTCTACTGAATTCGTTTTTCAGTTCTAGCACTTTTTTGATGGAGTCTTTTGGATTTTCTATATAGAGTATCATGTCATCTGCAAATATTGAAAGTTTCACTTCTTCCTTACTGATTTAGCTGCCTTTTATCCCTTTGTGTTGTCTTATTTCTGAGGCTAGGACTTCCAGTACTATATTGAATAAAAGTGTAGAGAGTGGACGTCCTTATCTTGTTCCTAACCTTAGAGGAAGGACTTTCAGCTTTTCCCTTTTAAGGATGATGTTAGCTGTGTATTTTTCACATATGGCCTTTATTATGTTAAAGTATGTTTCCTCTAAACCCAACTTGTGGGGGTTTTTATCATGAATGAATGTTGTGATTTGGCAAATATTTTTTCTACATCTATTAAAGTGATCATATGGTTCTTAACTTTCCTCTTATTGGTGTATTGTATCAGGTTGATTGATTTGTGAATACCAAACTACCCTTGCATACTGGAAATAAATCCTACTTGATCATGGCAAATGATTTTTTAAAATGTATTTTTGATTCAGTTTTCTAATATTGAGAATTTCTGCATCTGTCTCCATCAGGGATAGTGGCCTGTAGTTCTCCTTTTTAGAAGTGTCTTTATCTGGTTTTGGTATCAGGACAGTGCTGACCTCTTGGAATGAATTTGGAAGTTTTCCTTCCTTTTCTATTTTTTTGAATAATTTGAGAAGAAATCTTCTTTAAATGGTTGGTGGAATTTGCCTGTGAAGCCATCTGGTCCTAAACTTTTTTTGTTGGAAGTTTTTTGATTACTGACTCAATTTTTGTGCTGGTTTTCAGTCTGTTCAAATTTATTTATTTTTCCTTATTTCAGTTTTGGTAGTTTAAATGTTTCTAGGAGTTTATCCATTTCTTCTAGGTTGTCCAATTTGTTGGCATATGGTTTTTCATAATATTCTGTTATGGATCTGTTTCTGTGGTGTTGTCTTATTCCTCTTCTCTCATTTGTGATTTTATTTTAATCCTTTCTCTCTTTTTTTTATAAGTCTGGCTAGAGGTTTATCAATTTTATTGATTTTTTTCAAAGAACCAATTTCTGGTTTTATTGGTCTGTTCTATTGTTTGTTTGTTTGTTTTTGTTTGTTTGTTTGTTTGTTTTAGTTACTCTATCATTTATTCCTTTTTTTCTTTTTTAAAATTAACATATAATGTATTATTTTCTTTAGGGGTACAGGTCTGTGAATCATCAATATTACACAATTCATTTCTGCTCTAATCTGTATTCTTTCCTTCCCTCTGCTCATTTTAGGTTTTGTTTGTTGTTCTTTGTCTAGCTCCTTTAGGTGCAAAGTTAGGTTGTTTGAGATTTTTTTCTTGCTTCTTTAGGTAGGCCTGTATTTCTATAAATTCCCTCTTAGAACTACTTTTTCTACATCCCATAAGTTTTGGACCCTTGTGTTTTCATTTTCCTTTGTTTCTATGTACTTTTAAAAATTTCTTTTATTTCCTGGTTGACCTACTCATTCTTTAGTAGCATGTTATTTAACTCCATGTACTTATGGACTTTCCAGATTTTTCCTGTTGACTTCTAGTTTCATAGCATTTTGCCAGAAAATATGAATGGTATGATTTCGATCTTCTTGAATTTGTTTGTTTTGTGGACTAAATATGTGGTCTATTCTGGAGAATGATCCACATGCACTTGAAAAGAATGTGTATTCTTCTGTTTTAAGATGGAATGTTCTGAATGTATCCATTAAATCCATCTATTCCAGTATGTCATTCAAAACTATTGTTTTCCTTGTTGATTATCTGTCCATTGATGCAAGGAAGTGGAGTATTAAAGTCCCCAACTATTATTTTTTTATTATTGATTACTTCCTTTATGTTTGTTATTAACTATTTTATGTATTTGGGCATTTCTATGTTGGATGCATAAGTATTTATAATTATTACATCTTCTTGTTACATTGTCCCCTTTATTACTATATAGTGTCCTTCTTTGTCTCTTGTTATAGTCTCTGTTTTAAAGTCTAGTTTGTCCTATGTAAGTATTGTAACTCTGGCTTTCTTCTGACATTCGTTTGCATGATAAGATGCTTCTCTGCACTCTTACTTTCAATTGGCAGGTATTTTTAGGTCTCAAATGGATATTTTGTAGGCAGCATATAGATGAGTTTTATTTTTTTATCCATTCTGTCACCCAATAACTTTTGATTGGAGCATTTAGTCCATTGACATTCAAAGTAATTATTGATAGGTATATATATATTGCCATATATTGCCATTTTGTTTCTTGTTTTGTGGTTGTTTCTGAAGATTTTCTCTAATCCTTTTTTGTCTGTCTTTCATGGTTTGCTGATTTTTTTAGTGATGTATTTAGATTTCTTTCTCTTTACTCTTTGCATATTTATTAGTGGTTTTTGATATATGATTGCCATTAGATTTGTATATAACCTCTTCTGAATATAGTAGTCTATATTAAGTTAATGGATGCTTAAGTTTGAACCCATTCTTTACTCCTCTCGTCCCCACATTTTAGATATATGTTATTATACTTTATATTATTTTTCGTTAATTCCTTGACTGATTTATTATACAAATATTCACATATTTTACATAAATATTTTTATGTAAATTTTTAATATTTTACAGAAATGTTATTTACATAATTTTTATATAAATTTTTCATATTTTACTTCTTTTTTCTACCTGTACACTGTCACTTTTGGTCTATCCTTTCCACTCAGAGTCCCCTTCCATATTTCTTGCAGAGCTGGTTTAGTGGTCATGAACTCCTTTAGTTTTTGTTTGTCTTGGAAACCTTTGATCTCCTTTGATCTCTCCTTCTATCCTGAATGATAGCCTTGATGGATAGAGTGTTCTTGGCTACAAGTTTTTCCCATTCAACACTTTGAATATATCATGCCACTCTCTTCTGTCTTGCAAAGTTTCTGTTGAAAAATCTCTTGCCAACCTTATGGGTTTTCCCTAGTAAGTTACTGGCTTTTTTTTTTTAATCTTGTTGCTTTAAATTATTTTTTTCTTTATCACTATACTTTGAAAATTTAATTACAATATGTCATGGCATGGGTTTGATTTTATTGGGAATTATCTGTGCCTCCTGGATCTGGATAAATATTTTTTCCCCCGATTAAGGAAGTTTTCAGCTATTATTTCTTCAAATAAATTTTCTGACCCCCTTTCTCTCTCTTTTTCTGGGACTCCTAAAATATGAATTTTATTATTTTGATGGAGTCACTGAGTTCCCTATATCTATTCTCAATTTTGCATAATTCTTTCATCTGCCTTTTGTTCAGCTTGATTACTTTCCATTGCTCTTTCTTTTAGTTCAGTGATCCACTTCTCTGGTTCTTCCATCCTGCTGTTTATTCCATCAAGTGTGTTTCTCGTTTCATTTGTTGAGCACTTTATCTCTGATATGTTATTCCTTATCTCTGTATTAGGGGGTCCACTCATGCCTTCCACACTTTTCTTTCATCCAGTGAGTATCCTTATGATCATTCTTTAAATTCTCTATCAGCATGTTACTTATATCTGTCTCACTTAGATCTCTGACTGTGGCCTTGTCTTGTTCTTCCATTTGGGATTAATTTCTCTATCTCCTCATTTTATCTGCCTCTCTGTGTTTGTTTCTGTGTGCTAGCAAAGTCAGCTGCATCTTCTCCTCTTCAAAATAATGAGTTTATGAAGAAGAGGTACTGGAATGCTCCAGTGCAGTGTCCCCTGTTCCTCAGAATCTAGAACATCAGGAAAGTATCCTATGTGTGTTGCTTATGCCCGGATGTTGTCACTGAGTTGCTTTTCCTTTCAGTGCAGTCATCTGGACTGACTCTCTGCCTGTTGTAGGCTGTGCTTGCTCTTTGAGATGGTAGTGGGACCCAGGCAGATCAGCTCCAAGGGAGAGTGTGCACACTAGGGAACTTAGGAGTGGGGCAGTGGTATTAACAGAATTTGCACTGGCCCACTACTCCAGATCCCCCTGAAGTGCTGTGGTGGTTGGGGGCTACACATCAGGGTGGCAAGGGTACATGGCTGGGTGCAGCACACAACAGTGGCTGGGGGGTCCATCGCTAGGCATGGTGCAGTGGAAGGGTGTGGCATGTGTAGACAGCTGTGTACCTGGCAGCTACATGTGGTACATTCAGGGTTAACAGAATTTGCTCTGAGCCCAGGGCTGAGGCTAGGAGGCTTTGAGTGGGAAAGTCCTCAGAAGAACTGATATTTCAGTTCAGAAGAACTTATTTCACTAGCACACTACTAGGGGGTTAAGTAGCAAGTGTCTATGCAGTGCAGTCTCCCGCAGATGCCTCTGTGTTTATGCTATGGGGCAGGGAAGAAAAGTAGCACCTACTAGCTCCCTTATTTTCAGAGAAGTCGCCCAACACACTCTGAAATCAGTATGAACACATCTGTCTTCCATTTGCCTCTGGTGTTGTGTGAACTGCCAGGCTGCTGTCTCTTTAAGTGGAGCAACCCAGCTATCGCTCTCCATTTTAAAGGTCCAGGCTCCAGTCTCACTGGCTTTCAAACTCACGGAATTCAGTCCCTCAGGATTTTTTTTTTTTAATTTAATTTTATTTTTTCAGTGTTTCAAAATGCATTGTTTATGCAACTTACGCAGTGCTCAATGCAATACATGCCCTCCTTAATACCCACCACCAGGCTCACCCAACACCCCACCCCCTCCCCTCCAAAACCCTCAGTTTATTTCTCAGAGGCCACAGTCTCTCATGTTTCATCTCCCCTCCAATTTCCCCCAACTCACTTCTCCTCCCCATCTCCCAGTGTCCTCCATGTTACTCCTTATGCTCCACAAGTAAGTGAAACCATGTGATAATTGACGCTCTCTGCTTGACTTATTTCACTTAGCATAATCTCTTGAGTCCCGTCCATGTTGATACAGAAGTTGGGTATTCATCCTTTCTGATGGAGGCATAAATCCAGATGTTACAGGGTTTAGTCTTCTTCATGTGAGTCCCCTGGTATAAGGGCCCATTTCTCTGCCCTCTCCACATGTGCAGCTCCCTCCCTCCTGTAGGCAGCCTCCTCCCACTTTTCTGACCTTCCTAACTTTTCAGATGCAATGTCTTCTCTACATTTAGGTGTGGAGTTAGTTCTGCCATTCTTTGCTCAGATCACTCTCTAGTTTATAGCCGTGGATAAAGATGATATCTAGTTGAAAACATGCGACAAAGTAAGCTCAGGGTCCTCTTATACCACTATCTTTCCAAGCTCCCTCCAGGATCTCTTATTAATATACTACTATTTAAACAACATAAATATATTACAAATTTTGATAATTAAGCATAAAAGTTCAATTTTATTTATATTGCACTTCTTGAATCAGTATCTAATGTTTCCTTTTACATTTAATGAAAAAGAAAGTAGATGCAGTAAAAAAAATTGGTCTGTACACAGGATATTGTTTGCTTTTTTTTTTTTTAAGATTTTATTTATTTATTTGACACAGAGAAAGAGAGAGATCACAAGTAAGCAGAGAGGCAGGTGGAGAGAGAGGGGGAAGCAGGCTCCCTGCTGAGCAGAGAGCCCGATGCATGCGAGGCTCAATCCCAGGACTCTGGGATCATGACCTGAGCCGAAGGCAGAGGCTTTAACCCACTGAGCCACCCAGGCATCCCGTTGTTTGCTTTTTTTTAACAGGAGGTAGAAAATATTAAATATTTTATGATAAAAGAAGATGAGTATTTTTACTGTATTTTAATAAACATTTCAAACCATATCTGATAAAAATTAGTTTTAATTACCTGATTGTAAGAATAAGTGCCAGGTGGAAAGATCTCATGGAACTTTTATCTAGTGTATCTTGAAACATTTGGTAGTCTAAGAAAACATTCTAATTACATTTAAAAGAATTAAGGACACTAAAATAAATAAAATACTGCTTTGCTATTTGAAGTTTTTTGTTTTTGTTTTTCCTAGCTAATAATACGTCTGAGGGATAAATACCAAGAAGTTGTAAAGAGCTTCTTATATTTAAATTCATTGCAAGAGGGGACATTTTCAACAATCTACCTTTCTTACTCAACACTAGTTAATGTTATTTTTGCCTTGCTTTCATGAAACTATCCCTCATATTGATATTTGACAAATACATGGCACAGAGAGAATCATTAGTCTAAAACTGTCTCACTGCTATCTTCATAATCTACCAGAAAATCCTCATGTATGCTAAAATATTACATTTATAGCATGACACTTAACAGCAATATTTATAAGTCAGGGAAATAGGGGAGTCTTAAGTTTACAATTTCTATGAACTTGTGATCACCAACCCTTTCATGTACTCATGGGCGTGGGATACATGTTCTCCATGTAAAGACCCCTGTATTAAGTTAGCAAGTCAAATCAGCCAGAATCCTATTTGCATTGAAGCATTAGACATTCTGGACAAAATCAAGTAGAAAACCTCAGACCAGAGGCTTAGTCTCCCAGACTTCAGATCCAAGACAGAGGTTGTGCTCCCTTCTCTCAGCCTGCCTCTACCCAGGGTACAGAGTATCACGGAGAGAATCCTGAGAGCCACTTCATACTTCTTCTGGCCTTGGGCCCAGATCAGAGAAGAGGGAAATTTCTGAGTACAGCATTGGTGCTGTCTTTGTGGTTCTCTGTGATCACGTCCGAGTTGAACTCTTTGTAATATTCTTAACCAAAGGAACCCCAGAATGGACCAAGCCTATTCGCCTTATGCAGTCTAAGGCACACCTGCAATCACCAAGAAGAAAGTTCTTTATTTTCCAGTCCCTGGCAACAATAGGAGTAGTAGTGAAGAGGAATGTGAGCCATTAAAGTCAAGTTTGGGGTCAAGGAGGGCTTAAACTTTCTGTTAATAATGTGGCTGGAACTCCAATCCAGTAACTACTAATGTCACCAAATTCTTGATATCTACATGACTCATGTAGAAGTGGGTTAAGTTTCTTTTGACCATTTGTGCTCTGGACATAGTACATTAGTATGGAGAGATGACACTATTTGATGGAAAGAGAGATTTTTCCATGTTCTGATGTTACTATTCATGACTCAGATATAGTTATACAACCAATATCAGTGTCTTTGCTTATGTTTTAAAGGATCTTTAAAATGTTTGTTAAATACTCTGCAGTTTCGTGTTTTGCCTTGGTCACGATGCATTTTGGTTGCACGTGTATAGAGTCTGTATTATTTTCATCACAATGTTCTAAATGTTTGTAATGCTAACTTCATAGGCACACTCTTAATTATTAATGGCCCCCAGATACCCAGAGTTTCTCCAACCGTCCCTCGCCTCCAGGGATGCATAGTTATTGGAAGGACACAGGGAAAGGTATGTGTCCACGTGGGTCTGAGGGCATGTGACCAGATTGAGTGAATGATCCCGAGTGTATTTCAACCACAACATCTTTGTAAACTGTTCATGTATTACGTATGCCTCTTCTGGCCTTTCTTAGTGTAAAAGCAACCAAACTTTTTTTTTTCTTTTTTTTTTTTATTTATTTATCTATTTATTGTTTGTTTATTTTCTTTTTTTTTTAATATAATTTTTTATTTTTTATAAACATATATTTTTATCCCCAGGGGTACAGGTCTGTGAATCACCAGGTTTACACACTTCACATCACTCACCAAAACACATACCCTCCCCAATGTCCATAATACCACCCCCTTCTCCCAAACCCCTTCCCCCCAACAACCCTCAGTTTGTTTTGTGCGATTAAGAGTCACTTATGGTTTGTCTCCCTCCCAATCCCATCTTCTTTCATTTATTCTTCTCGTACCCACTTAAGCCCCCATGTTGCATCACCACTTCCTCATATCAGGGAGATCATATGATAGTTGTCTTTCTCCGCTTGACTTATTTCGCTAAGCATGATACGCTCTAGTTCCATCCATGTTGTCGCAAATGGCAAGATTTCATTTCTTTTGATGGCTGCATAGTATTCCATTGTGTATATATACCACATCTTCTTGATCCATTCATCTGTTGATGGACATCTAGGTTCTTTCCATAGTTTGGCTATTGTGGACATTGCTGCTATAAACATTCGAGTACACGTGCCCCTTTGGATCATTACGTTTGTATCTTTAGGGTAAATGTCCAATAGTGCAATTGCTGGGTCATAGGGCAGTTCTATTTTCAACATTTTGAGGGACCTCCATGCTGTTTTCCAGAGAGGTTGCACCAGCTTGCATTCCCACCAACAGTGTAGGAGGGTTCCCCTTTCTCCGCATCCTCGCCAGCATCTGTCATTTCCTGACTTGTTGATTTTAGCCATTCTGACTGGTGTGAGGTGATATCGCATTGGGATTTCATCAAGATCAAAAGCTTTTGCACAGCAAGGGAAACAGTTCACAAAATCAAAAGACAACTGACAGAATGGGAGAAGATATTTGCAAACGACATATCAGATAAAGGACTAGTGTCCAGAATCTATAAAGAACTTAGCAAACTCAACACCCAAAGAACAAATAATCCAATCAAGAAATGGGCAGAGGACATGAGCAGACATTTCTGCAAAGAAGACATCCAGATGGCCAACAGACACATGAAAAAGTGCTCCATATCACTCGGCATCAGGGAAATACAAATCAAAGCAACCAAACTTTTAATGAAGAAACTGTGTATTCATATGTTACTGAAACTCAGTCACAACGGGTTTAATACAAATGTGATTCTGAATGTAATATCATGGGGTTCCGTATAAAGAGCTTCTCATAAATGTTCTGCATTTTCCTGGAAGCATGATGAGGATGTTGTCTCAGCAGTTTTCCTTGGCCATCTTTAGATTTCATCTTAGCACTCCTGAGGGGAAAATTTCATCTCAGATCTTTTAACTTATCTAAATGTGTGTACAAAAGGAGCTATGGTGCTCCCTCAGCCATCTCAGGTTAAAATCAAGGTCTCACCACAGGTCAGACCAATGGGTTTTCTTACATCACTGAGAGGACGTGAAAGAAAGGCCTGGATGCCTCGCCCGGTGAAAGAGCCATCCTCCCAGGCATCAGGCTGTGCCTTCACTCTGTGTTCCCAATTTAAAAACAGGAACTAAATCTCTGGCATGAAATAGTGTGATTGCTGGTTTGTAGGCCCTGGTGCCGTCCCTTCCAATAACTCCTTAAAAACCCTGTGTCAGAAAAGAAAAGGTCACACAGCACACATGTAACGGAATCACAAGGACCTGGATCACCCTCACCCCCTCTGTGCCACATGGATGCTGCCCCTCAAAGCACCCAGGCCACTCTGCTGGGAGCACCCTGAGATGGAGTCTCCTGGGGGAAAAAAAAAAAAAAAAAGGCTAAAGAAGCAGCTGGTGCATGTGGCAGTAGCGAGGGAGAGATGGGCAGTGAGGTGTCACATCCAGGAACATGGCAGTCTCTCTGGGGCAGCCTTGGGTCAGCATAGGGGCACTGAGAGCACAGGTGTGTGCCCTGTCCTAATGGCCAGCTGCCCTGCAGAACTGGTCACAGCAATGACGCAGCAGTGTGGTGGGAGGGACAACGGCGATAGTCGTTACACTTACTGCTTATGATGGGCAGTCCACAGTGCTAAAAGCTTTAGAAGTATTTCCTTTCATCCTCCTAAGAACTCAGTGAGTTTGGTATATACTGTATGTTCCTTTTACAGGGGAGAAAACTGAGGCTTGGAGAGGTTCAAGCAGCTCCCCCAACATCACACAGCTTGTAAGTGGTGAAGTCTGGATTGGCAAATAGGCACTGTAAGCTGGGAATTGGACTAGGGACAAGGCACATCCCCTTGTCCTCCAGCTGTGTCTCTGAAAAGGGTTAGGACCCTCACTTCAGAGCAAACTTGAGTCACATCTCTGTACTGTGTCTGATGACATGATGATCTAGCCTCATTTAAGGTTGAGCAAGTAAGAGACAGAGAAAGAGAGAAAGGGGAAGGAAGGGAGGGAGGGAAAAAAAAAAGAAGGAAAGGTAGAGAAAAAAAGAAAAGACAGAAATAAAAGACAGAGCTTAGAACCTATAGAAGAAGCATTATAGAACAAAGTGGGGGAACGAACAGGTAGGAAAAACAAGACAAAACAGATCTGTGGAAAAGATCTATTGCAGAATCTTACAAAGACCCTTTGGGAAGCTATTTAGCATCCTGTAGAAGCAGAATATTAGAGGTCTCCTATCCTTTTTTTTTTTTTTTTTAATGTGTCATTTTCTATATTAGGTCTTTAGGTCCTGTGCTTTCTGATTTATTTCTAGAATATCATGTCCTAGCTGTAGCCTTAAAAAAGCAGGTCCTTCTAAATACAGACAAAGGAGAAAAAGAGTGTTAAAATGGGTACAAAGGGAGAGAGATATAACGAATTATACAGCTGTTCACAAGAAAAACTCTCCAGATAAAGTCAAAGGCCAAAATTTATAAGAATAAAAACATGTTCTAAATTTAGTAGTCATAAGAGTTCTCATAAAGAATTGTCTATAAAAGGCCATTTTTGAGACACAGGTCTTCAGAAGTTAAAGTTTCTTTTGTGGAATAAAGCCTTTTATTCTCAAAGGTCATTTATGCCCATTTTTTTCATTGTTAATAACAGTATGAAATTAACACCCATCATTTTAGAATGTGTATAAACCTCCATTGTTTTGATTTGGGGCAGAGGATCTTAAGACTCTGTCTTTGCTCTTCTTCCTTTGATTTATTTCTATCTTATTATGTGCTCTCCATTTCTCTCTCTCTTTCTTCCTTTCTTGCGATCTTCTGAATAGATTTCTTGTTTCCTTTCATCTTTTGCTATTCCGACCCCACCCCCTACCTCCCCTTTGGAATTAATTACCTCTATGTCTATTTTCAAGAGTTACCTTAGGCATTTGAACACACTTGATTCATTTCTTGTTGCTCGACCCAAACAATGCAAGAATATTTAGACTACAGTTTTTTATCCGATTCTAATTTCTATTATAGTTTGACCCATATTTGAATTCTTTCTTGTTTGTTTAACTTCACAAATTAGACATTATTCTTACTATGATATGTAGTCAGTGTTTGTTTAAATTTATCCAACATGTTTATCTGTTTCTTTGCTTATCATTTCTTCTTGCAGCCCTTCTTCCATTTGGCCTCTTAATGTCTCTGTACAAAGCAGGTTTTCATTTCAGAAAATTTTATTCAACTGTTCATCAACCTGCTTGATTTGTTTTTTTCCAAAGGCCATCTCTTATTCCTTGGTTACAAAATATTTATTTCTTCACCACACCCAATGTGGTTGCTTTATATTCTGTGTCTGATCACCTTTACTGATCTGATTTTGCTACCTGTTTCTGCTCGTTCTCACTCACGATGCTTTACTTTCCTACAGGGGAGAGGTGAAGGCAGAGTGTGCCTATGTATGGTTTTATGTGAGCTATGTTCCTTGGAACTTTATCTATAGGAATTCTTTGAGATCTGGGTTGAGACTGCATTCTTCTATAAAATATTTCCTTTGTTCCTCCCAGTTGATTATACAAACATTCTAGGAGCACTTTAATTAAAATTCTGTTTCAATTTTGCAGATATGGGGAGTATAACTTCATACAGAAAGCCATGTGAAGGCCAAGCTGTACTTACAAATTCTCAAGTGAGATTTCCTACCACTCTCCCCCAGCCTAAAAATCAAATCAGACGTGTTGCTCTCCCCTTCTGCATAACAGTTCATTTTTCACTCATCCTTAATTGAAGGTAAAGCCCTTTGGGATTCCAGCTTCATGTGGGAGTCTTCTGTAAGACTTCCAATCTTGTGGGTGGGGGATGGGTGAAATAGTTAAAAAGGATTAGGGGTCTTCTTAACCATGATGGGCACTGAGTAATGTATGGAGTTGTTAAATAATATTGTACAAAAAAAAATTCCAATTTTGTGCAGGCCTAACACAAAGAGAACTGGCTTTGGTTTTCCTCTCCTAAAGTTGTTACTTTTATCTCTTTTTGATCTCTGCAGATTCTTTATTTTTGTGCCATTTCAGTGACACCTTTTAAAAGTGTTTTCATTGTTATTTTATCTCACATTTTGGTTGTTTTCATTGGGTAAGCTTTTTAGCATGCTTAGTTCAATAAACTAAAGGCAATACTGTGTAGAGATGGGGTGCCATCCTCCAGAATGCAGTATATATGCTGAGTTGAAGACCTCTATAAAGGACTGCATTGGAAGAATACAGAGATCTGGGAACCAAAAGATGGAAACAGGTGTGGCCCCATGTACCTATTCCAATGACCCACTGGCCTCAGTTTTCCATCCTGTTTCTACAGCTCTGGCCTCTGCAGTCCCCACCTCCCAAGGGGATGCAGTCTCACCCAACAAACATATCAAGAGTCCCTTCAGATTGCAAGCTACAGATACCACCAGGTTCTTTGGGTTCCTTTGTGTTCTCTGTGCCCAGGTAGTGGTAAGTGAGAAAAGGAGTCATCATACTGGCAACCACAAAGACCAGCAGAGATAACAGCAGGTAACTGGGGGAGTTTGGAATGGAGGAGTGTGACAATGAATACTAATCGTGGCCCTAAACCCAGCTTCTGTGGCAGGGGCTTTAGTTTGTCCCACTAACTTCCCTTTTCCAGGTTTGCCTTTAGGAAGGGATGTTCATGGGAACTGCAGTAGCTAGCTTCCAAGACAGTCCCCAGTGATCCCTGCCCCTGGATATACCCTTGTGTGGTCCCTCCCACATTGTATCAGGGTTCTTCTGGGCAACCAATAGAGTGGTGGAAAGAATGGTGTATCACTTCCAAGATTAGGTTATAAAAGGCTCTGCCTTCTGTTTTAGTCTCTCTCTTTCTCTTACTCGCTTTCTCTCATATCACTTACCAACTTGCCAGCTACTGTTGGTCATGAGACACTGAGGTGGCTTTTAGAGAGGACCACATGAAGAAGAATGGAGATCTCAGACCAATAGCCAGCAAGAAATTGAGGCCAGGCAGCAACCACATGAGTAAGCCCAGAAGCAGATTCTTTAGTCCTGGTCAAGTCTTGTGATGATTCCATGTCTAGCCAACATCTTGACTACAGTCTCATGAGAAACTTTGAACCAGAACCATGTAGCTAAGCTACTCCCTGGTTTCTGGCTCTTAGAAACTGTATGAGATAATAATGTGTTCTTTAAGCTGCTAAGTTTGGGGATGACTTGTTACACACAGCAGTAGGTAATGAATACAGGAACCATGGCAGGTCTGTTCCCCAGATGTGTAAAGGAAGCAAATCCATGTAGCCAAGGAGTAAACTGTGACAGCCACGGAAGAGCATTATTCAAATCTCCAATTAAGCACCTGCTCCAAGGGGTGTGAATTCACCAATAACCTCCAGCTATGGAAGCCTTTAGGATCCGCCTTTTCTTCCAAGCTGAAGCCATATGCTTCCGGGAAGACCCTGAGCAATGAGTGAGCATTGTTGTAATTTCTGGCCAGTGCAAGATTGCTCATGGGGAACCCCCTCATTGGGCTGGCTGAGACATGTTCTGCTCTGCACCCCCAATTCTCCTGACTTCTTTCTCTCACTCATAGGTGCCACATCTGCCTCATGACCTGAAGGGTTTCCCCGCCGGTTCTTTCTCTCACTCCTCTTTCCCTTTTAAAGGAATTTGCCCTGATAAATTACATACACTTCTAATTCTGTCTTGTGTCTCCTTCCGAGAAGACCCCAATTTTTTTTAAAGATTTTATTTATTTATTTGACAGAGAGAGAGATCACAAATGGGCAGAGAGGCAGGGAGAGGGAGAAGTAGGCTCCCTGCTGAGCAGAGAGCCTGATGTGGGGTCTCAGGGTCTCAGGACCCTGAGATAAGGACCGGAGCTGAAGGCAGAGGCTTAATCCACTGAGCCACCCAGGCGCCCCTCCCCCAATATTAACATTATTATTACCTTTGTTTTATTTTTTTTGTTTTTAAATTTTCTTCCCATTCCTGCTTGTGAAGGTACAGGCTTAGCATAATTATTTAAAATATTTCTCTTTTTTTCCAGTATAAGAATTCAAAGCTAGAAAGTTCCTTTGTCATCTGTTTCTGGGAGAAGCAAATCTGGGAGAAGCAAATTTTTCTGTCTGGGGGAAAAAAAACAACCCAGGAAAATGTTTTATTTATTTTGATTCTGTGGTTAATTTTAGTCCATAGCAAACTAGAATAAACATTCCTATCTAAAATTAATCCAGAAAGGTAATGCTGATTTTTAAGTACAATGGTCATCCATAATTTTTAATTTTATATCATCTGTTCATTTATTCATTCAATGAACATTTATTAAGTTCTTTATTCCAATCATTATGCTGAGGTAGTGAATTAAGGAATATCTTTACCAGATGGAGAATTTTCTTGTACTTAATACTGTTTAAAAAAAATTTAAAGAGGGAAATCAAACCCCTGTTTTTCTACAGATCACAACTCGTTGTTTGACCATAAAACATTGCTTGGCCTGGCTTCAAATTGATCCCCAATAATTTTCCAATTTGAATGAACCCCAGGTGCTCCGTTCACCTTGTCATTAACAAACTGTTGACCTTATGATTATTTTATAAAGAAGTAGGTGAAATAAGGAATTTCTTTAAGAGATGAAGAACATATTGCCTGTTCAAGCAATAATTCACTAATTCATTCAGTGTTGATTCATGGCTTCAGGAAAAGAAAAAAATATGAAAAATGACTTTAATCAAATAAGCCTAGGTAGAAAGGACACAGATTTCCCTCTGCATCTGAGCTCTTTTGCGTTTTACTTCCTGTCATCATTGGCCAAGGGCCTATACTGTACTGCCTCGCACTCTTTGCTTTTCCCTTCTATGTGCATAGCAGAGGCCTGGAAATGTTACCTGTACCTTGGGCTGGTTGCCAGGGTTAGTGAAATTCGCCCTGTGGTACCCCCAATGTTATATGTGACTGTGCAGCATGTACTTCTCATTCAAAGTAAATTTCAAGTTAGTCTTGTTAAGAAACACCCTTTTGAAAAAGTTGCTGGGGAAGTATGGCAAAGCCAAAACAGTTGACCATCTAACTGTATTTTGTCTGACCCTGGGATCAAACACTAACTACCATCTATCATCTACAGAACAATAGTATATTGACCTTTATCTCTTTATACAGCATTTAGGCAAGAGATTGACTGTGTAGACTTTTTTGTCTGAGGTAGATAGTTTTTGTGTCATACTAGCAGTTTTACTTAGTTAAAATTATTCTTTTTAAGTCCGCAAAATGCTCGAATATATCAACTCTCCTTCCATAGTTAACAGTGACTGAATTCCATACCTACTGTGTAAGTGACTACCTGGGGTGTGTTTTTAGAAAACATCTCTCAGCTGTATGTATGTGCCTTTTTGCCAGGCCTAGGAGAATAGACTCTCCTTTATTAATTTATGAACAATTCAAAAGGAATGAAAATCAGAGTTTATCAAGTTCATGTTGTTACTATCTTTATGTATTGGCATTTGGAAAAGTCTCTAGTCATTGTTTTCCATTATCACTATGGCTTTTCAAACCTCCGATATAGTCATTTTGGCAAAGGCGTGAATACCAGCAACTGCACGAAAACAATGGGCCTTGCTTTGTAATGTGATGTGGGGAAAATATTTTTTAATTTTCTAACAGGTGCTTGGCAATGAGTCTGACTCACTGTAATTATACCTCTTTTCTGAAATGAAGCAATAGAGAGAGAACATACTAAAATTAATGACTTGGGTTCACTCTCTCTCTCTGGAGAATTCATGATCCTGGGTTTTTTAAAAAATAAATCATTGTTTTGTGAAGTCGCACAGGAATGCATATTAGTCTTTGTGTCAAAAACAAGGACTCTTAATAAACTGAATCTCATCCTACCTTTAGACAATTCAAAAAAAATCTTAAGAGCTTTACAGTGTTGAGCAGGGATAAAGCCTCCTTACAGCTTAGAACAAAATTCTTACCAGTTTCAACCAACAGATGAAATGCATTTCAGAAGTGATGCTCACATAAAGAACTGTTTGGAATTCGAGCACTCCATATAGGCAGAGCGTTAATGGGCTACACATGCTATCGTGTGTGAAAATAAGAGTCGGTAGAGTCTTGCGGAGCATTGGTGATAGCAGGAATCCAAGTAAGCAATGCCCCCTTATTCCTTAAGTAGTAAGAAGACAGTGGGAAGAGGGCTGGGGAATGACATAGAGGTAATGTGGCAAAGACCAGCTGAACACAAAGATGAAAACTGCAAGATGAGTGCCCTTTCCTTTGAATTGCAAAGGGTAAATGTGGGATGTTGAAGATTTACCCCATGCCTTATTCAGCACCTGTAGCTCACAGGTCTGGGCATAAAATTGTCCCAGATCCAATTCAACTCAGTAGAAGGTTGCATTTTCTCTCTCTCTTTCCTCTCTCTCTCTTTCACTCACTCAGTTTTGGGATATGATATAAGACAGTAAAAACAGAGTCTGGCCAAAAAGGAAATTGCTAGGAGTTAATTTGAAAAGAAAAATTCCAGAAAGTCATTGCTTGTCACTATAGCTCCCCACATGCCTGCGTTTCCTTACATCATTCTCTGTTTGCTTTCAACGATTTCCTTCCCAAGCCTCTTTGCTGATACACTCGGTTCAGCATCAGTAAACGAACAGGTTGCAGGGGAAGAACACCCACGGACACACAGCAGAGTGTGTAGATCACTCTGCAGCCCTCACTGTGTCACGGCTGACAGTGATCCCGAAGATCTGCTGGAGGATGCACTAGGCACCAAACGAAAACCAAACAAACAAATAAAATCCACATGCTATCAAACATTGCCACTGGATGTGGAGAAGGACCAGTTATCACAGCCGTCCATCACCTAAGCAGGCCATTATTGGAAAGGCTATGAGAGTGAGAATGGTGTAAGCCTGGAACTTAAAACCAGGAAGGTGTTTGAGGATAGAATTTGGATCACTGAGCTCATTATTTCTTTTTGCTGACAGCTACAGCTACAGGCAATGCAAATAATAACTAAGAATTTATTGTGTCCTTTGGTATGCTAGCCTGAACTGTGTCCCCTCCAATTCATATGCTGAAGCCTTACTTGCTATCATGACTGTATTTGGAAATAAGACTTTTCAAGAGGTAGAGTTAAATGAGGTCATAAGGGTGGAGCCCTAGTCCAATAGGACTGGCATCCTTATAAGAGGAGGAAGAGACACCAGCGGTCTGTGTGCATAGAGGAAAGACCAGGGAGGACCCAGAGAGAAGGCAGTGGTGCGCGAACCAAGAAGAGAGACCTCAGAGAGACCAAACCTGCCAACACCTTGATTTTGAACTCGCAGCCTTTAGAACTGTGACAAAGTAAGTTCCTGTTGTTTAAGCCACCCAGTCTGTGGTATTTCATTATGACAGCCCAAACAAACTTAAAACATTGGGAGCTATAATGCCATCCCACTGTGATAGTGAGTTGCAGCCCAGAAACAAAGAAGTAGCCAGAATTCCATGAAAGCCTGACGTACACACCAAGTTTGGCTTCTTTGTCCGTTTTCATCTCTCTTGTGCATTATACTAATAGCACGAGGCATCGAAGAACCATCCCTTAGATTCAGTGTGCTGGACACTGCGCTAGGTGCTCTGAAAAGGCAAAAAATGACTCACAGAGTTGCTTCCCTTAACTCATCATCTAGAAAAAGACAAGATGAGTCAGTCCTCTAATACAGGTTTAACAAAGGACTATGAGAGACAAGAATGACTAATTTCAGTTTGGGGCTTGGGAGTGTGGGAAGGACAGGAAGGAGCAGGGAAGGTTTCGAAAAGAGGGAGAAGTTTGAGGAGAAATGTTTTGGTATCTGTTGATGTCTAACCAAGCACCCCAGAGTAGGAGCCTGAAACAAACACCCATTTGTAAGGCTCGGGGGTTTGTGGGTCAGGAATTGGAACAGGGCACAATGTGAAGAGACTGTCTCTACTCCAGGCTGTCTGAACCCCAGTTGGTTGGACGCGACTCAGAGGACAGAGTGTGGGAAGCACCTGCTTCTAAGATGGCTTCCTGGGCCACATCCCTGGAATGAAGGACAGGCTCAGCTCAAACGCCAGCCGTGGAGCCCCCAGATGGCCTCTCCTGTGCTGCAGCGTCAGGGTGCTGGACCTCTTACACTGAGGTCCAGGGCTTCCGTTTCAAGTGCTCCTAACAAACGAGGCAGAAACCGCATAGTCTCTCATGACCTGGCCTCAGAAATCACATGGCACCATTTCCATTGTGCTCATTGGTGGAAGCAGTTTCACTCAAAAGGACAGGACACAGACTCTCTCTATGGAAGGAGTAAACAAACATTGATTTATTGCCATATTTTAAAACTGCCATCATGACCCTGAAGCATGAATAGGATTCTAATAAATCTCATGTACAGAAGCTTTATTTCCTAAAAAAAAAAAAAAATTCTGATTTTACACAGAATGCATATTCATTATTAAAAGAAAAGAAAAACATGGAAAAGTAGAACGAAACTCATTCATTGTTTCAATAGGCAAGATGTGCCTAGAGCTGGAGTTAGAGCTATCACCGTAAAGAAGAAATAGTTCCTACCCTCAAAGTGTGCACAGTCTACACTGGGCCACCCATAAGCATTCCATCAGGAGATACAACATCTAATATGTTGATGCAGTCCTTTCAATTTGAATATCCTTTACATATGTTTTTGTGTCCTGGTTTGTTTGTTTCTCCCAATACACAAGATAGTATGGGAATTTTCCTCATGGTATTAAATATTCTACAAAACTCTGATCTTGAATGAATGTATCATATATCATCATATGAATAGGCCACTGTTTGTTTAACCATTTCTCTACTGCTGGATGTTCAGGTTGTCTTCAAGTTTTTGCTACTACAAAATAATACTGTACTAAACATGCTTACTCATCTGTATGCTTCTCTGACAATTTTCATAGGATAAATCTCTGAGTTAGTTGAATTACTAGTTCAGTAGGAACATTTTTGGAGCTCTTGATTATAGTTTTCCGGTTTGGTTTGCAAAAATGCTGTCCTGGGGGTGCCTGGGTGACTCCGTTGGTTAAGTGTCTGCCTTCAGCTCAGGTCATGATCTCAGAGTACTGGGATCAAGCCCCACAATGGGCTCCCTGAGCAGCAGGTTGTCTGCTTCTTCCTCTTCTTCTGCCCCTCCCCCCAGCCCATCCTTGCTCTCACTCACTCTCTCTCTTTCTCAATAAATAAAATCTTAAAAAAAAAAAATTTGCTGTCCTGTTTTACATTTCCCTAGCACGTGTTTGAGGAGCATCAAGCAGCAGCAGGCCACGTGGAAAGCCAGCCTATTCCTGGGGTATGGGGTAGAGAGATTTGGCCCAGTCTGAATTGAACTAAAAAATACTGAAAGAAACCAAAAGCGTTATAAACCACAGTCAACTAATAAGCAGCATGGGCTGGGCAGCTAAAGAGATGGATTTTGGATAGGACTTCTGCAGAGTCAGGGTAGATGCAAAGGCTTCATTGGCTTCTAGCATAGCTTGGGGGCAATGTTCTAAAATTGGGGGCAATGTTCTAAAACTAAGTGTGACGAAGGACACTCAGAAACCAAGGTTCACTGTGGACATGACTTAGGACTCCTTAGGTGGTAAGCAACAGAAGCCAACCCCAGCTTATCTAAACCGGGGGGGGGGGGGGGTTATTGGAAAAACAGTTGGGTTATCAATGGCTGGGAAACTGGGCTCAGATACCAGAACATAATGAACAGGAAGTAGGAAACTCAATGGGCAGGAAACGGCATAGGATCAAGGGTCTAACACACAGGGCCTCTTAGCAGGGTTCCCTGGGTCCATCTCTGTGAATAATGAATAAGCTCTAATTGGTTTCTGTCTTTTGATGACTTGGCTCAGATTTCAGTTTCTGGGCAAGGCAGATCCAACCAACCTCACAAGGTTCAAGTGCCTCTCCTGGGGCCAGAGACAGGAAGGCAGCTTTCCACGTGTGGGAGAAGTAACTACCAGAGGTAAATCAGGGCACAATCCACCAAACCAAAAACTACCTGCCATACCATGTTACGTGGCCAGGGAGGCACACTAGGACCCAATCATCGTTAATCCCTGAACCCAAATTCATTTGCCCCACTGAGCCTCTGTCTCCCCACCCCACCTCACCCCACCACACTGAAGTAGGAATCTGTGGGAATGACAAGAGGCAGAGACTGTTAGGCTTTGCCGAGGAACCAGTGGGAAACTAAATATGAGCTACAATGTGTGAAGCACTGTGCTTCATGATGGGATGAATAAAATATTAAATAATCCTGCTTTAATTTGAACTGAGTGTTTGCCTCTTCCCCTCCCCACTTCCTTTTGTCTGGAAGCTTGGATTCAAAGCAACCAGAAAGCAAGTAGACTGGAAGCAGTCTCAGCAGAGGGGTAGAACCATGCCCTACATGCTGCCTTCGGCCAGGCTTGAGGCCCTCCACCGCCTGGTAAGCCCGAAACAGAACAGAGAAGCCGAAAGAGATTGTCGCTTGGCTTCGTTTGAGGAGGAGGTCAAACATGGATTGGGGTGTAACCTCTCACCAAGAGGACACCCTTTGAGCAATTACCTCCAAGACTTGTCAATCCCTGCTAGCTGGCAACTTATGAAAATGAAGCCATTCACCCTGAAGTTACCTCTGGGGCTTGGGAATGGGAAGAAGAGACCTGATTCCCCACCCAGAGACCCCTGTTGTTTAGCCAAACAGGGACAGCATAACAAAGGGGACAGGTAAGTTTTAAGGACAGAAGCAAGGTAACACAAGCCTCATTGCACACACGGACGTAAAAAGTCAGGGTCAGGGAGGGGTTCTTAGGTTGGGAGAGTGTCATCAAGGGGAAGAGGTGCCTATGAAGATGGGAAGATGTTCAGGGAATGACAGATTCCACTCTTTCTGGAAAGAGGTCCAGAGCCCTGGTCTCAGATCCCCATTGCTTCCACTTCTGGGAGAATCATCTTAGGGTATGACAGATCAGACTTCTTAAAATATTCCCTTTGAGTCATCAGGAAGGTAGGTAGTTAGCTGCTCCCTTGAGATGTGAGCATTGGGGTGCAAGGTGGGGAGAGTAGTCCTGTTCTGGTTGCCAGAGTTGACTTCTGTTTTCAAGAGCATATTGTAAAAAAAAAAAAAAAAAAAACTATGGGATTTTTACATCTGCAGAACCATGGCAAGATCTCATGTGTTCCTGAGAAAACATTTCCAGCACTTTGGAGGGGAGTGGGGAGACGGCCATTTGTTCGAGGGTCTTGCTGAGTTAGGGAGGGTGGTCTTGTCGGTCAGTGGGCCCAGGGTCAGAGCAGGGCCAGAGGGAGCCCTGGACACAAGAGGGGTTAGAGTGGGGGGTGCCTGGGTGGCTCAGTTTGTTAAGCGTCTGACTCTTGGTTTTGGCTCAGATTGTGATGCCATGGGTTGTGAGATTGAGCCCTGTGATGGGTGCCACGCTCAGTGGGGAGTCTGCTTGAGGATTTTGTTCTTCTGCCCCTCCCCACTACTCTTTCTCAAAGTAAATAAATAAGTCTTCCCCCCAAAAAAAGAAAATAGTGGTTATAGGGGCCCTACCATATGGAGAATTTAGAAGCTGCCGCACCATAGGATAAGTGCAAAGACATTTACGTTGTGACTTTTCTCATGAGGAACACTTCAGTAATTTTTTCTGAAATACCAAATTATTTCCAGTCTTTTTCTCCATCTTCCAGTGCTTTGTCTGCTTAGCATGCCTGGGGTAACTAAGTGCTGTCTCCTGGGGTAACTAAGTCCCTGACCAGAGGGACTTTGCTCACTGAGGAGGCAGCCTGGATGTCTCACAGCAAGAATGGAGTCTAGACGTGAGGCATATCCTGCCTGGAACCTGTGAGTCACTGGGATCCCTCCCCAAGGAAGGGATTTCTGTCCTGGGCAGGCTCTGTGCTCCCCACAGGGATTCTCCAGGGGATCTCGTTCTGAGGGGGCAAAGGCTGAAAGACTAAGAACCAGCCAAGTGTCTGAAGTGGCATCCATGATGGACTCTTCCTGGGAACTCCCTCCTCTGAGACTCTGAGTCCCACTCAGAAGGCCCCAAACCCGGAGTGTGTCTACCTTCACCTGGCAAGTTTGGGGTGTGGGCTCTCTGTGGGGCCAGTCCTCCCAACGGGGGCCCTTCTCTGCCTTCACCTGAGCCCTTTATTTGACAGACAGATCACAAGCAGGCAGAGAAGCAGGCAGACAGACAGGAGGAAGCAGGCTCCCCGCTGAGCAGAGAGCCCAATGTGGGGCTCTATCCCAGGACCCTGGGATCATGACCTGAGCCTAAGGCAGAGGCTTTAACCCACTGAGCCACCCAGGCACCCTTTTTCTTCTTAATTTTTGATCTGTTTTGTTCTCCTCTCCAAAAGTCCTTCTTATGTTCCTGGAGGCCAAGAATCTTACCACTTCTCTGCATGTCCCACACAAACCCTAACACCTGGTATGGTGCTCTTCTGGGTCCCTTTTCCCCTAAAATTCTTTACTGATCATAGCTTAAATTGTTGCGGATAACAGATACACATCACTTTCATGCATTATCCAACCCCCTGTTCTTAATCTTTTAAGAGTAACTCTATTCCATGACAGTACAGCGAAAACTGTGACCCTTTCCCCAGAAAAATGCACATAATCACATGTCAGCAAAATGCTGGTGCTGATTTCAGGGCTCTGCAGCCCCCACGAAGCCTGGCCAGCCATTGATCCTAAGCTAAGAGGCCCTGTTTAAACAGGCTCTTTCCACCATGCTGCCAGGCAGCCCCCCCAGGCTTTGTGATACGCGTCTCGCAGGTGGGAAAAGTAAGGCTGGGAGAGAGACTCCTCCAGGCTCCTCTGAGCAGTGGACTGCTCTGCCTCTTTGCCCAGATTCCCGTCTCCTTTGAGACCTGTTTTGCAGATGTGCCCTTAGAATAGCCAGGTCAACACGAGCAAGACCTCTTCTGTCAGCAGTCAGTATCTGTGCGTCAGCGCGGGAACTCGCTCTTGTTCTTCTTGCTTTTGTGCCGATGTTTGGCTTCTAATGAAACAGTGCCCTTGCCGAGCCCAGCTCATCCCCGCCCAGTGAGTTTCTCTCCTGATGTTAGAGCAGAGAGTGGGATTGCAACAACCTGCTTGTTGCCTCGAATCTCTGATTTTCTTATCAGATGCTCCCCCCCGCCCCCGCTGGCTCCCCCAAGCCAAAGGCAGCCAGAGCCAAGTCTGATGTGAGAGCAGCCAGGTGGCCCCGACTGTGCCAGGCAGAGCTGCTTATCTCGGCGACTGGCCGTCCTTCTCCTATCGCGGCCTAAGAGGCTCTGCCCCGAACCGCAGGCCCTTGCTCCGCCATCCACACCGCCCAGGTCTCGGGCCCCCGCAGGTGAACGATGTGATGAGGAAGGAGTCACGCATGAAGGGGCATTGAGCCCATGCTTTACATGAAAGCTGAAAGTCCCCATTCACGTGGCTGTGAATGCATAATGGCTTTCAGTCAATCCAGAGGGCCTCCACGGGGCAGCAATGGGGCGGGGGCGGGGGAGCTGGGATGGTGGTGGGGTAGGTGGAGGAGATAATCTGCAGTTCCTCCAGGGTCCGGGACCGCAAGTGCCTTCTGGCCACTTGGGCATCCCCCAGACTCAGCTCCCTGACATGACAGAGTGTAATAGCTTCAGAGAAAAGCAAGAGCGGTGGTTTGTTCTCGCACCATTTGCAGTGTCTGAGCAAATGCTCTTCTTCACAGCTCTGCCTGCCCAGAGGCTACTGTGGGACTGACAGATGCCTCCCCCACCCCACCCCCCAGAGATCAGGGCGCTGATGCATGAGGCTTACCTCTATGTACACCCAGAACGTCACACCATTCCTACCCCCAGATTCAGGCCTTGTGTTAAAACAGGGTGCACCTTCCTTGAGTTTGTATGTACTTGCTTATTAAGTAGGGTTGGTTCCCCACCACGTGCTCAGAAAAAAATATGTCTTTTGTCTCATTTTGATGTTACCTTTTCCCTTTGTGTTCTTGCTGGTGTGACCCCAGGCACCTCCTGGTAGCTGTTAGGCTATCTCAAGGCTACAAACTACCCCCCACCCCCGCAATGTTTATATTCACAAGGCAAGAGCCTTACCTACTTCTCTGTTTCCCCACCTCACTTGGGAAAATTCTAGCATTTACAGAGGCATTGAGCTATAGTCTTCTATTGTGGAAGACAAAGTTAAAATAAGTAGGAATTGGGGTGCCTGAGTGGCTCAATGGGATAAAGCCTCTGCCTTCGGCTCAGGTCATGATGTCAGGGTCCTGGGATCGAGCCCCGCATCAGACTTTCTGCTCAGCAGGGAGCCTGCTTCTTCCTCTCCGTCCCCCCTTCACTCATGCTCTCTCTCAAATAAATAAAATCTTAAAAAAGAAAGGAAGGAAGGGAGAGAGGAAGGAAAGAAAGAAAGAAAAATAAAAAAGAAAGAGAGAGCGTACGAGAGAAAATTCCAGCATTTGACTAGCTGTCAGGGCAAAATATTTGGCCAGAAGGCCTAAGAAGCTGCCTGCAGCTGATGTATGAAAACACTGATGAGGAGAGCAGCACGGGGCAGGGAGAGAGGGAGCCTCACCAGGGAGGGCCCGGCTCAGACTTCCTCCCTTCCTCCTGGGGGACTCTCCTACCTCAGTGGTTCTCACCCCAGGACAGTTCTGCCCCCAGGGGACATTGCTGGTGGTGATATTTCTGGTTGTCACACTCGGGAGGAGGAGGAGATGCCATGGGCATCCAGAGGGCAGAGACCAGGGATGTTGCTACACACTCACAGTACACAGTGCAGCCGCCCCCCACCCAAGAGTGATGCAGCCCAAAGGTTAGTTGTGCTGAAGTTGAGAAACCCTGACAACGTTGAGTCAGTCACTCCCACTTTCATACAGCATTCCAAGGAATCTGTGGAATAGACACACACATCTGGAGATCCAGCCCAGACTTCCCTGAATCCAGACTCCCTGGGGACCCTCCCACCCTGATTCCCAGTCTCTGCCTCCATTGCAGCTTGAACCGGAATGACCTCAAGTTTCCCTCAAAAATGTACCCCTGTTCATTTCAACATCCCCAGTGCTGTCTCATTTGCCCTCCTTTAGGGCAGGCCCACTTGGGAAAGAGCCCTGGTTTTTTTCTGAGGGCCTCCCTAGTTTATCATCGCCAGTGGATTATTTCCTCCATACAAGTCAACTCGGGGGGTGACTCAGAGACCTGCCTTTATCGGGTCATGAGATGGAGGAGGAAATGGTGTAGGGAAATCCCAAATCCTTGGCTACCCCAGTTTCCCAAAGCGAGCCTTTCCCCTGGTATCCCTGAAGGGCTTTGGCAGCCTTCTGCTGAGACAAAGAAAAGAAAAAGACAGCTGTGTAAAAACCAGATCCTTTTTGTGGGACAACAGAAATGCTTTCTGAGATCCTTTTAGGGCATCCAGGAATCATTTAGTCATCTTTTGCTCAACCCAAGGATAGTCTTCTGCTCGGAAGAAAGGCACCTTCCTACAAAACAGGCTCAGGTGGAACCCTTGGTGGGAAGAAGAGAGCTGTGAGGTCACTCCCGGGCATGGCTTCTAAGGATTAGCCTCAGAGGGAGCCACATCTGGGTCACTGTGTAGCCCAATGGCAGCCTCCTCTACACCCCGAAGCAGCTCAGGCAGAAGGTATGGGTTTTCAGGCTCTGGGGCCCTGGCTCTCTGCAGCAAGCCGGCTGTGTGTTCACACTAGAGGTGAGGACTTGGCACCCAGGTCCTGGGCTGTCCCTGCTGAACGTTTCTTCAGAGCAGACCCAGGTACGCATCAAATCAGCTGCATGCTGCCTGTTTTGTTTTTTTGTTTTTAAAGATTTTATTTATTTGACACAGAGAGAGACGTAGCTAGAGAGGGAACACAAGCAGGGGGAGTGGGAGAGGGAGAAGCAGGTTTCCCGTGGGGCAGGGAGCCCGATGCGGGGCTCGATCCCAGGACCCTGGGATCATGACCTGAGCCGAAGGCAGACGCTTAATGACTGAGCCACCCAGGCGCCCCATGCTGCCCTGGGAAAACTAAGAGGCATTTCTTGGCGCATCACACTTACCCCAGCTTTCTAGCACTCTTGGTGACCTGGGAGTGAGTCACTAAAAACAAAGGGTGTCTGTGCTATGCTGAGGATCCGTGTCCACCTCGGGTTTCTGGTCTCATGGGAGTCCCGGCAGCCTGTGTTCTTGCTCTCAGCGGCCGTGCTCTCAGAGAGCACCTTCTTCCTCAGCCTGATCCTTTAAAGGTGCTTGGCTGCCCTAGGGCGCCCTCCTGTTGGACGGGACCATCACTCCTAGAGTCTGAACCACAGATTGCTTGTCAGAATCTGTGTGTGCCCTGCGTGGCCTGAGCCGCCCCGCTCACAGCTGCCATGCCCCGGGGGGACTCTTTCCAAGGGTTCACTTAGGCCATCTCATTGAATCCTCACAGAGATCCGGGGCTCCTACGACTTGAGAGAAACTCTGCCTCACCACACCTGGGCCCTGTAGACCCGCAAAGGCTAAGACCAGACCCACCCCACCTCCAGGGCGTTTGAGCTTCCATCAAGCATTTGCAAGAAAGAAACTTAAGGGTTTGATTTTGTGAGGACACTGCTGTTTGAAACTCTAGGCCTCCCAGTGGGAAAGTGACAGCAGGGAAGCGGAGATGCCTTGGGTGTGGCTGGCCCCAAGGTAGTAAACAACCCAGGATGGGGGACACTGGATGGGGGACACTGCAGTCAGCCGCCCAGCCATGCCAGCAGCTCTGCTTCCATTTCCCCAAGAAAAGCTGAAATCTAGGATTTGGTTTAGTTGGGGGGGGGGGGGATTGTTGTTGTTAATGGGAAATCCTCTAGTTTTACCTGCTGGCAATTGATTAAAAAACAAACCAAACCAAACTTGTTTAATGCCCTGCAGGTGAACTAACATGTTTGTGGGCTGGTTTGCAGTTTGTGGAGTAGGCTTTCTGCGAGATACGAAAATTCCCATGTAGAATAAAATGGGACCCATTTTTGTTCCTGAAATATAGTCTTTATTAGAAGGCGTTAAAATTTTCAGAATTCAGAACAGAGTTCTAAAAATATACGTGCTTTGGTATTTTTGTCATTACATTCATTTTTTGAATGAAGATCGCCTTCTATCCGTGTGACAGTTTCCACAGCGCAACGTGAGGCAGGGTATTATCCTTTTGGCTGTTCACAAGGCTGTGGGCCAGGCGCCATCCCTTCTGCGGGTGCTCGCAGGGACACAGAGGCTGAGAGAAGCCCAGTGACTAATTCGAACCCCATGACCTTGTGGTGGCAGCCCCAAACCCAGCCAGGCCTTTCCGCCTCTGACTGTGCTGCTGGTTCAGGAAGCTTTGAGTTTTAGTTTCTCCCACCAATGCTTCGATACCAGTAACTACTCTTCACTCCAGCTGCACAATTTGTTTCCAAGTCAGCCTCTAGTCATTAAGCAAAAGAGAAGCCATAAGTACTCCTTGAAGCTCGCACTTAGCTTTCCCTTTACAGACCAAGAAGGGAGAAGGTGAGTTTGGGGGACCTAAGAGTGACTGGAAGAAGTCTGAACCCCCTGTGATTGTTTGCAACACTGGGACATGTTCGGGGCTGGGGGCCTGTGGCTTTTTCCAGACAGTGCTCATCTTCCTCAGAGGCAGCAAGGTCCACAGAGGTCTGACTCCAGCCTTTGGCCTTTATCCATACTGACTCTGAACGTAGGCAACCATCCTAGATCTGCAAACTGGTATCTCCCTGATACCTTTCTTCTATTAGGATGACCTAACTCAGGCCATTTTGCATCGGGAACAGGTCACCACCCAATTTGTCATAATACCTTGCTTATCAATGCCTTATTGCCAGGGAATGAGTTGAATTCCTGTGGGACAGGCCTCCAGAGTTGTTAAACCTTGATCAGCCCTCAGACTTTAATTGGTGTCTTCCTTTTTTTAAAGATATATTTATTTGAGAGAGAGCACAGGTGAGGTTGGGGTCAGGTGAGAGGGGCAGAGGGACAGGGAAAGGGAATCTCAAGCAGATTCCATGCTGAGTGCTAAGCCTGTATGGGGTTTGGTCTCATAACCCTGAGTTCACAACCTGAGCCAAAACCAAGAGTTGGGCGCCTAACCGACTGAGCCACCCAAGTGCCCCCCTATTTGTTTTCTTCTTAAAAGGCCTAAGCTCTTTTATCCTGTAATGTTGCAAAACACTTTTAAACAAAACATAATCTTTTTATGAGGTAGTAATTACCTCATGCTAACAATTTCTTCCATTAAGAAGGCTTTCTGGGTACTCTGAGAACCTTCCCATATAAGGTACTTCTCACTAGGTGGTGGGCCCATGCATTTCATCACCTTTACAACTGTTTGTGAGAGACAATGCCTGGAGAAATTTTATTATGGGGGAGCTCTGGAAGACGACATCAAGGGAACCACGGTGCACATTGGAGTCAGAAGGCCTGGAAGGTGATATCCAGCCTTGTACCAGCTCATGGTATGACAGAAGATAAGTCGTCTTCCCCCTCCTGGCCCTGAGTAGGACCCTCATCTCTCAGACAAAATGAACTTTGGGGGTAAGAAGGTCCACGTGAAAAGGGCAAAGAAGAATAACATCTATGAAGAACCTAGTGCGTTGCCAAGTCCCATCTGTGGTATTATTACACGAAGTCTCTTGTTTAGTCCTCACAGTGGGATATATGGATCCACACCCAAGGCCACATGACCAGTAGGTGGCATGGCCAGAATCCAAAGCTGGTCTGGCAGCCCCAAAATTTGAGCTCCTTCCACAACACAGTTCAGTGTTTCTCAAACTCTGTTGAAGAAGTATCTTCAGCTAGAGAAAAGGCTAATACCTTGGATTCATTTGTTCAGAACTCCCTCGACAAAGTACCACAAACTGGGTGGCTTGGGCAAGAGAAATTGATCTTCTCACAGTTGTGGAAGCCAGAAGTCAGAAACGGACGTGGGGCAGGGACATCATTGGCTCCTTCTGAGGCTGTGAGGAAGACTCTATTCCAGGCCTCTTCCTCAGCTTCTGGGGGGTTACCTGTAGTCTTCGGCCTTCCTTGAGCTGTAGACACATCCTCCCCATCTCTGCCCCCAACTTCGGTGGCATTCTCCCTGGGTCATGTCTATGTCCAAATTGTCCCTTTTTTGAAGGACCCACCCTACTCCAGTATGACCTTCTCTAAACTAATTACCTCAGCAATGACCCTCTTTCCAAAATTAGCTCACATTCTGAAGGACTATGGTTTAAGACTTCGAGATATTTGGAGGGCCACAATTCAATCCATAACATTACCCACTTTAGGAGTCTGATGTCTTTGAAATATTTTTCATTATCTTTAAAATCCAGGCAAATTGAGCGCTTTAGTCCATTGTTACCTCACTATTTAATATGAAAACATTTCCCAAAAAGCCTGTGAGTAAAATTAGTGATCCACAAAACTGCTCTGTGTTCATCCTAGGAATCCAAAACCCTGTCCCAGGCCCCTATCCCACACTTGTTCACATCCTTCAAGGAGGTTCACAGCAAGTGTGAAAGCCCCAAGAAGCAAAGACCCTTCTAAGGAGGCAAAGACACATTTAACCTAAACAAGCATGAAGAATATTGACCCAGACAGGGCTGAATAAGAAACCACGCAAATTAAATACACAGAAAAAGTATGGACCATCCCTGACCATAATCAATGATGAACCAGCCCAGTGTGGAAACGCTTTGCCGAGAGCCCTGTTGGAAGCTCAGGGCTGTTTCTCATTCCTTTTTAAAGGAAATCAGCGTCATGTAAGCACTGTTCATCCTGTTTCTCCAGCACAATGGCTTTTGAAGAACATGCTTTTGAAGTTCAGGTACCGTGGTGTTTGGGGACAAAGATGACGGTTGTGGCAGTAATAGGCTTCGTAACACACTGATCAGATTCATATTTTTCTATTACAGTAAATGTGCCTCAAGTAATAGAACTTACCAGCAACACTAACCACGGCCATACTGTTCTTTTATTTCCAAAGAAATAACATTTTCAAAAGTGACAAAGGACTCTGACAAAGGCCCAGCGACAGGAGCGAGAATGACTCAGTAGCAGAAAGGCCTTCTCCGTGTGGCTAGCTTCTTGCCCCACTTGGTTCCTGACTGGAAAGTGTGTTGAGCCAAAGCTTTTCCACACCCAGAGGGCCCGCTGCCAGCCCTGTAGGGCTGCGCTCCTGCCCGGCCCCAAGCCAGCGAGAACCTCTGATGGGCAAGGCTCAAAAGGCAGCTCCAGGAACATCGACAGCATGGAAAAAGAGACAGCTTTCTGCTTCCATCGCTTGAAAACACGGAGGCAACCATGTTTCTTACCTTTTCCTGTCTCTCTCTTAGAAGAAATACAAACTTTGCAGAGGCATTCACTGGCCCCTTCAAAGAAGTATCCATGTTAGATGCCAATCAAGGAGAAGACATCTCCACAAAAGGGGTAGTCCACAGGGTCCGGCCAGCTGACAAGCTTGGAGAACACACCTAACCTGGGTTATTGCTCAGGGCAGCTTTGGGGTTGCAGCTCCATTCAGGAGAAATCCCTACCCATCACTGGGTTCTAGAAGCTATGCTCGGCAAGCCCAGAATGCCAAGGGGCACGCCCAGGGGGACTCCCTGTTAGCAAATGTGGATGACCAGACCCTTGAGGAAATCATGTGAGGACAGAAGAGGGTGGTCTGCAAGGGAGGGAGGGCAAGGGGATCTGGACAGTGAGAGCCCGCAGGGGCATTCAGCTCCCCCGTCAGCAAGAAAGCAGCACTCGTTGGGCAGCCATGACAGCGCCTGTCTCTCGGGAGGTGAACTTTTCTCAGAAGCGAGACTATTTCATCAGGTTTTTCCACAGCCCAGAGAGAATATCTCATGAGACTGCCCCACTCCCTCTGTCCTAATTCCTCATCTCCCAGAGCTATTGCAGTTTCCTGGTCTTCCTGATAATGGGAGGCAACCCTGAGAGGTGTCTACTGGGGACAGGCAACTGGCGCTGGGCCTCAGGACACCAACATTGAAATGAAGCAGAAACTGTAAATGATTTCTAAAGATTGTACTGTCTTTCAGTTCTCTCCTTTTAAATCCCAGCCTGCCCGCCCTCTCCCCAGCCATCCCACAAGGGTCATCTCCTTGGCAGCTGAGGAGGACAGAAGGGGCCAGACGCCCGGCCAGGGCCTGGAATCCACTGGCCTGGAGGCCCTGCATGCACTCTGGACCACATTTCATGCTGCCTGCCCTGCATTCCACACCCTGGTGAGAGCTCCAGGAAGATCCACATTTTTAAAGCAATAGTGTCAGCTGGTTTGTGAGCCTAGTTTCTGGTGAATTCAGTTCCTGTGAATTATGGTCCCAAAGGTTTATGAATTGCCAGGAAAGATAAAAACCTAGTTCCCAGATGGGAAAGGTACAAGAACAGATCCCCAAGCACAGAGCCCCCTCCCTCTGGGCTCTGGGACAGCAGGAGGCTCTGGCATGCCTCTCTGTTGGGCTGCCCCTCCTAACAGTTTCCCTTGTGCCCCTCAGAGTTTTCTGAACGCTGGTGGAATTTCCAAAACTAGATGAGACTGAACCACAGAGAGCAGGACCCAGCCCAGTGATAATGGTGAAAAGTAATGGCCCCTAAGGACGGAAAGGGGGCAAAGTGGTGAAGTACTGTATAATTTAAATGCATTTGGGGAGACGCCCGAAAACGACTAGGGCAGAACACCATGCTGGCTACATTAAAAACAAAAGCAAGGGGTGCCTTGTTAAGTTGGTTAAGTCAGTTGGTTAAGCATTTGCCTTTGGCTCAGGTCATGATCTCAGGGGTCCTGGGGTTGGGCCCCATGTCAAGCTCTCTGCCCCGTGGAGAGTTGGCTTCTCCCACTGTCTCTGCAGCTCCCCCTTCTTGTGCTCTCTCTCTCTCTCTCAAATAAATAAATAACTTTTTTTGAAAAAAAGAAAAAACAAAAACAAAACAAAACCTCCAAAGAGGGGAAGAACTTCTGGTTGTGATTCTTTCCCTTCCCTCCGGTCCTCATCCCTCAGGCTCCTAACCAGCAATTAATAAGATGCTGGGGCCATAATTCACACACACAGAACTCACCAGAAAGTAGGCTTACAAACCAAATGATACTCTTTGCTCCCCTCCCAAGGGGGACACTCGACAAGGCTGGAGACATTTCGGTGTCTGCACTAGTGGATGCCAGGCGGGCATCTAGAGGGTAGAGATGAAGCCTGCCGCCAACAATCCCACAATGCCCACCGCAGCCCCCATGGCCAAAGTGTCAAAGTGCCTCCCTTGAGAAACCTTGCCTGCAGAGAAAGAGTCTCTGATCTCTCACCAACCCACTTGCAGCCACACCAAACAAAGTGTATGTGGGCGATTCCTGAGGAGGGAAAGCTCGGTAGTGGCTGAGAACATGCACGGATTCCTAGACTGTTAAACCTGAGTTCTAAGCGGGTGGGCAAGGGGCTCTAGTGAGTGAATCCCCTTTCCCTACCACTGTCTGCTGAAGTCCATTAAGCATCTAGCCACTCGCAGTTTGCTACCGAGTTGTAGGCCAGGGGTTCCAGGGAACCCAGGTCTACAGATTGAGATGGGGAGGAAGGACAGGGCAGCCAGGACAAAGGCAAGACAGACAAATAACCGAACTGAGACACAGGCCACACGGATTGCACAAGCCAAGCCGGAAGCTGAGTCCAATGCTGAGCAACGCTGAGGGGCAGACAGAGTGTTCCCAGGTAAGTACAGTAGCATTTGAGGAATGTACAGGAAGGCCAGGGGAGGGCAGCCATGTCACCACCTGTACCCCATAGGTTCGTGGCAACATGGAGTGTCTTGTGCCCCACCCCACCCCCCAGGGCAGGCAGACCCGGAGGGTACCTGCTCCACACTCCAAACATTCACTGTCACCTGGGACTGAGGATTCAGGTGCTAATAAGCAAAAGACGAAAATGTGCTCTAGAGAGGTACCTCAAGCACAGGTTACAGTGTTCCATAGCAGGAGCGCTGCCTGCACATGGTGGAACTTGCACGTGACCTGGGCCTTGGTGTGTGGGCACTGCAGGGGGAGCTGAGCTTACCTGAGAGCCCCAGACCTGGGTGACTGCGGGGTGCGGGGTGGGGTTGGGGGATTGGTTGTCCTACTGACAAGAATCTCTGTAAAACAGCTTTTGGCTTGAAGGATTTTATCACGACTTGTGTTTTAGTCACTCAACAAAACCTCTGTCTCTCTCCCTCCTAACTCTTTCTGAGAAATAAGGCCGTACCTACTCTTACTAGGAATCACAGACCCTGGGAAGCCCTGTGGAGCTTAATGGCGAACCCATCATGTTGGTGATGCTGGTGGTTCTAACTTACAGGCCATCAGATGTTGCTTCCTTTCCCGTACCTCTGCCTCACTCAGAAACAGCAACTCAGAAACCTACCCAGGCGAAAAGTCATATGCTTTGAAGAGGTGCTAATAATTCAGCAACCTAAACATTTTCCGGGACCAAATCTTTACCAGAGCTGCTAACAAGTAGTCAGATGGATGGCCCTGTGAGCTTTCTCCTCTGACAATGAAGGCACAGAAAGGTCAGCCGCCGGACACAGAAAGAGGAGAAGGGTCCTGAATACACACAGACAGTTTAATCACCCGTGAAGAAATCCAAGAGTTGACTGAAAGTGCTTTGTCAGGGAGAGAAGGGAGGCCCCCTGGCCTCAGAGAAAGGCCAGGAAGGCTGGAGGTTGCTTTGGCCGCAGAGATGGTGGCTGACCACAGAGGCCACCATGGAGACACCAAGGGCCTGCTGGGGGAATGGTGGTGGAGAGACTCAAAAACAGGAGGGCAGGGAGAGCCAGCACTTTCCAAAGGGCCTGGCAAACACTTGTTCCCTAAAAAGAAGATGAAAATTGAGCTCAATGGGAAGGGAAGACATTGTTTTTAAAACCACCACAATTACTTAAGGGTTGGTTAGTCCTTCAAGCTTCTGTCCGTCAATTCTGTCATTTCTTATTCCAGACTCCTCAGAGTATTTGAAAGACTGGCTTATTCATATTACATCAATGTCCCTTACTTGCATTTAAAAAAATCAAGGTCAAGCTATGTTGATATGCGAAAGGGAATTTAGATGAATGAGGGCTGGCTCCCAGGCTCTGGCCCTATAATTACTTTCTTTGTAAGCCTGAATACCCAATCAGATGGTTGCCTTCTCAACACTTTTTGTCATATTTATGGAATACCTTTAAACAATGGAATCTGGAAACTACAGCAACATCTGTGTCCAAATATATCCAAGCCTGTTTGTGTTTTTAATCGGAAATCAAACAATTTTAGATGAACTCATCTATGGTAGCATCGCAAATGCATATTTTTAGGTAATTTTTGAGAGCATTTTGCAAACCATTAAAGTAACGACATCATGCTTTATCTTTAAAAGATATTTCTCAGCTGTGATTACTATTGGAATGAAATCAGGGGTGGCATTCAAAAAAGACTGCAACATAAAAAGGTTTGCATAAGAATTCTGATTCCATTAGAAAACCAGTCCTTTTAGGCCAGTTCTTCCATTCTCCATTGGCTCATGTAATATGGTTGGTTTGTTCTCATTCCAATTAAAGATGCAATTCATTAAAGAGTCTTTAACTTCATTAAAGCAAAGCTTTCTGTTAAGGTTATCAAGCGTTGATGGGCTTCTAAGCGGACATTCTCCGCAGGCAGGAGAATGCCACTTTCAAACCCTCTGATTTTGTATGAAGCAATTCCTTTCTACACAAAGAATTTCATTTCTGTAGTCGGGCCTAGTAAAATGTTTATTCATTTACACTCAGTTTGGTTATTTTAGGCCCGGATCCATTTTCAATAATTTCGATATGAGAATGATGTGTACAGAAGGAGAGTTGTGTTGTTTTCATTTAATCCTTGGTGCTTAGGAAAAAAAAAAAAAAAACTTAAACCAATGAAGTGCTTCCATCACCTGGAGTTTCTTAGGAGGAAATGACTTTTCAAGGCATGTGGGAATTGTCAAGAAAAGAATTTTCCCTTGAAATGATGTGTTGGTACACGGGAGAAGTGCCAGGCAGGGTAGCAAGAGGAAGAGGTAACTTGGCTGGTGAGGAAATGAGTAGCTGTTTTGAAGGCTTGATGAACAGGAGACCAGTGCACATTTTCCTCATTTATCTTGTCATCTTGAAAAGTGGTGGAATTCAGGTACGTCTTGATTGTTCAGGATAATAAAGGATACGTGAGACATGACGAGAAAAACCACCAATGGTGAGCAAAATAAGAAAACCAGGGATCACTTTTTAAAATTTGTTTATTAACACTCACACCAAGCTGTGTACTTTGGTTCGCATGGCCGCGTGGTATCTGATGTCGCATATAAAATCGCAGAGGCCATGACAAGCAGGAAGAGAGGCCTGGCCCTGCAGTCTGAGTAACACAAACAGCCCTGTGTGTTATATGTGGGCCTGAAGAGCCCAGCTCTGGAGCCCACCTGCCACCACCTCACTTCTTCCCCTGCCTCTGCCTGCCCCCTAGTGGACAAGCATGGGAAAGCGTGGGAGTCATCCTACCAGGCTTTGTGAGGACTGAAATATGGCTCCCTGAGAGCATGCCTCCCCCCCATCCCCCACCCCGACCCGGGCCTGTTCCCAAGCACTGTCTGTGGATTTCCTGGAGAATCAGAGCTCTGCCTGGAGACCCTTGGGTCTCCCTGGGATGAACACCTCCACTTCCGGTGGTCTTTTCCTGGGGCCTTTGTCTATCTCGGCCTGCCCCCATCCCCAACTTGCAGACATTGTCCCTTGAGTGGTCTCCATAGCAGACGTGCCTTTCCTAGAAAGGATACATTATTCCTTCTTTGAATCCTACAAACTGTGCAGAACCAACAGGGTACTATTAAACATGTACTGGGTGCTGTACACGTTTCCCACTGTAGGAGCCTCTCGTGCATCCAGTATGTCCGGAGAGGTATTCATTCGTTCATCAGAAACCTTCTAGATGCCCAGCCCTGGATACACGGAGGAAACATGATGCCAAGGCTCCCACCTGGGAGGAGCTCACAGTCCAGGGAAGCGACAGCTTATCCATTGATCGCCATGTTATCAGGTTGGTGCCACTAAGAAGCTCTCAGTTCTGTGCCTCCAGAATAAGGCAGTAGGGGAAGAGGCATTTGAATTTGTCGTGGGCTCTCGGCACAGCAGAGTTAGTCCAGCAACTGCTTTGTTCAAATGAGCCAGGTTTAGAAAGAGGCTGGCACAGGCTGTCCTGATACGGACACCTCTGGAGTACTGTGGCTGTGCTGGGTATTTCCATCTCTGCCCAAGTCACCGTGATCTGTCCCAGCAGAGGCAGACACTGCCAGGAGCTCCCTCAGATGACACATGGCGTGATCTTCCCACTGTGGCAGCCCTCGGCTCCTGCCCACACTCTGCTCTGCTTTGCTCACTTCAAGCCTCCTTTAATTTTGCTGAAGCTCCCATTTTGCACGTTGCTGATTCACAGCTCTGGAAGACCTAGAAAGAAAAAAAAGGTAATTATCTCCAATGACTCAGGAGCCCTCCTGGACTCTGTGATCTCTGTGTAGACTTTCACTTTGAAAGCCTGAGGGTAATAATATTGTCATCTGTGTAGGCAAAGCTGGAAGGAAACGGATTAATGTTCTTCTACATTCCTGCCTCTTGGCAAAAATTAGTGTAGAGAAGACAGAGTCTGAGCCCTGGCCTGACAGCTGAGGTGAATGCATCTCATCCAGAGGTGAAGGGACCTGTAAAGAGCCCCAGAAGATGACAAGTCCCTGGGGTGAGGGCATCAGCTCGCTCCTCCCTCTCTCTTTCTCTCTCTCTGGTGTGTGTGTGTGTGCATGTGTGTGTGTGTCTCAGTTTCTGTCTCTGTCTCTCTTTCCCTCTGAGGCAATAAATGTTTGTGGGAAGAATGGCTGCCACTCTGCGTACTGTCAGGCTGCCTGAGCCCTGGAAGGAACAGGGGTTGGGAAGCGAAACCACTGGCAGATCTTAGACTTGTCAACTGAAGATTCGTGAACAAATAAGGGGAAGTGACTTACCTGCCACAAAACTACTGAGAGAGATGACCCTTGAGGAAGGGTGGGAATCCCAGGAGAGGAGAGGAGAAGGGACTATGCTCCACTGCAGTCCACTGATGGACTCTCCACACTCGGAGGAAAGCACGTGCCCCTCTGTGGGGCAGGAGCACCAGCAGGAGCAGCGGGAGCAATGTGAGCCTGGTGCCCCTTTGGGGCGGGGTGAAACTGAGAGTCAGCAGCAGGAGGTGCCCCGGGTGAGGATTGCAGGGCAGTGCTGGGCTAGAGGGCGCAAACGCTGGAGCCCCTGAGAAAGGGTCTGGGGGTTCTTTGCCCAAGTCAGCCCTTCCCCCTGGGCAAAAGAGAGCGTGCAAGAGGCCCCACGGGGGCAGAGCCAGTGCGGCTGGAGAGTGTGGGGTGGGAAGGCAGAGCCAAAGACCTCTGGGGACAGACCTGAAATCTGTGGCTTTCCCTGAGGCTGTTGGGGACTGGGGGAAGGAAAGAGACACACAACTACAAATGTTGTGCCCTCTGCAAATGTTATAATTAGTCTGAAGACACTCCACCATCCTATTTTAGGATGGTGTGCATTCAGATTCTCTTCCCGTGCCCCAGCTTTGGGTTCCATTAAATCCTCATTCTCCCTGCTTTTCCCCCCATGGGTTCATAATTCCTTCCTTCTCTCAATACACACTAATTGAAGGCCTGCCCTTTTCCAGGTCAGGCTGGGTACCAAGAACACCATGTCAGGGAAAACAGACAAGGCTCTGCTCTTGTGGCACTTCCACAATAGAAAAGGAGAGACCTTGATTGAATACCCACACAAGTTAATGGGACACTGCAGTGTGGGGAGCTCTGAGGCTGTCATAAGGGGTTTGGTTTAATCAGAGGTGTCAAAAAACTCTCTGAAGAAGGGATGAATGAAATAAAATTCGAAGGACCAATAGGATTAACCAGGCCAGGTAGGTCTTGGCCATGGAAAGACTCAAGTGTGACCAAAGTACACACAGCAAGGCAGGCAGGAGGCACGACAAGGCTGGTCTTGAGACAGACGTGGCCAGTGAGGGGGGGTGGGGTTGGGTGGGCACTGAAGGGCTTACGCGGATGGGCCATGTGATCAAAGAGGCATTGCAGAAGGACTGCTCCAGCTGCCCTGCGGAGAAGAGTGTGGAAAAGGTCATAAGTGGATGTCATGAGACCAGTTAGGAAGCCGTTACAGGTGAGTTCGAGACCAGGAGGAGAGCAAAGGCGGGCATAGGGCAGGGGGCGGGGAATTCTATTTAGGATGAATAATTGTCAAGACACAGTGATGGAACAGAGAGGCTTACAATGTACTCCACACCTGTTCGATCCTCCAACAGCACCCCCTGCAATAAACCCTCTCTTAGTGGGCTAGATTACTATCTGAGACACAAATGCGACATTCTCTTTGCAGGTGTGTCCCTAGAGAGGACTTCATGATTCCTTTCTAGTTTTCTCTAAATATGAAGGAAAGAAGGTCCATGATGCGTGAAACATATCAATTCAAAGGTCACAAGTTGAAAGGATGACAGCAACTCAGATTACAGGATTGTCAACTTCCAAGCTCCCTGACCTTGGCTGAAGGGCTGAAGGGTTGGGACAAGAGAGCTTAACAACACCGCGGGCTGCTGGAGTGTTAGAGGGGCTGACCGAGAGCTCAAACTTCATGTATGGTCCAATTAATTGACATATTTTTCTACTGCACAGTTAGGGGATGCTTTTGTAAGATTCCCAAGTCGGCTGGGAGTGCACCTAGCTATCAGAAGCCCTCCTGCTAGGACCGCTGCTTCTACAGCACAGACACCCATCCATCTCAGGAATGCGGTTTTCTCTCTGTGTTGGGCTAGGCATCAAGGACTGGAAGATGAAGAAAAGTGTCCTGCACTCCAGGAGTTGCAGCCTTGCAGGCCAGTCAATCAGGAGTGCACGGTGTGATAGGCGACAACACAGGCAGGGATAGAAGCTCGGCCCAACAGAATTAGGGAGGTTTTCCAGAGGGCCTATCGAAGCCAAGTCAAGGGGTGAGCAGGAATTTATTTGGAGAAGTGGAGACTGATTGTTTCAGGCAGAAAGAAAAAAAAAAAAAAATAGCTGATACAAAACTGCAAAGATACCTAAGAATGAGGTGGGACCAAAAAGTGATGGCCCTGGGGTGACAGTGGGGCTATAGCCAGAGGTGAGACTGGAGACAGCATTGGTGGGTCACAAAGGATCTTAACTACCTGCTTTAGACATTAGTATTAGAATTTCTATTGCTGCATAACAAATTACCCCAAATCTTAGGTGCTTAAAACAATAAACATGAGGGTGCCTAGGTGGCTCCTTCGCTTAAGCCTCTGCCTTGGGCTCGGGTCATGATCCTGAGCTCCTGGGATCGAGCCCCACATCAGCTTCCTTGTTCAGCTGGGAGCCTGGTTCTCCCTCTCTCTCTGCTGCTCCCCCTGCTTGTGCTTTTCTCACTCTCCCCCACTCCTGCCTCAAAAATAAATAAAATCTTTAAAAAATAATAATAAATTCAACAACAGACATGTATTATCTCACTATTTCTGTGGGTTAAGAATCCAGGCATTGCTTAGTGGTCCTCTGACTCACGGTCTCACAGGCTGCAATCAAAGTGTTGGCCAGGGCCTGCGGTCACCTCAAGGTTCAACTGAGGGAGGATCACCTTCCAGGCTCACTCACGTGGCTGTTGGCCAGTCTCAGGTCCTTGCTGGCTTCTTGCTGAAGACATCCGTTCCTTGCCACATGGGCCTGTCCATAAGGCAGCTCACAACATGTCAGTTGGCAGAGAGAGAGAAAGAGAGAGAGGGAAGGAAGAAGAGAGGTCGAGAGAAAGACATAGTCTTTTTTTAACCTAATCTCAGAAGTGACATCCCATTACTTTTTTTATTCTATTTGTTTAAAGAGTTGCCAGATCCAGCCCCCATGTCCACAGGTGAGGGGGTTTACACAGGGTGTGAAAACTAACAGGTGGAGATCCCTGGGGTTGCTTTGGAGGCCGCCTACCACATAGAGGAGAGCTATTTAAGACGCAAGCCCAGCATCATCTCATTCTTCATAAATTATATAGAAAGACCTATAATTTCACTGCATATTAGTTTGTTTTTGTCGATGGGTACACTCTGGTCCCTAGGAGCCCTGAAGAACAGTGTGCTTCATTTCACGTCTCTCCCTAAGGATTTTATACAACCCACTTGGCACTCACGCTGTTATTATTAGATAGATTCAGCCAGAAGCTGCCTGTGTGGGTAGAGAGAGGTGGGAAGGTAGGGAGGCAGAGAAAGGAAGTGATCAGGACCCCAAATTGAATCAAGAGAAAGGTCACACGCCAACTGAAAATTAGAAATGAATCTGAGTGGAACTAAGTATCGTGGTTGACAGCTCATACGCGCCATGCCAACTTTGCCACGGCTTGGCAGCGGACCTTGGTTTTCCCACATGCAACTGAAAATAACTAACATTCATCCTGAGGGAGTACCACTAAAATAAGAAACTACTGCGAGCTATACCTCACTGCTCATTCAAGCTGGAAGCAGTCTGCAATTACTTAGCTGAAATTAGATACAAATTAAGTTGCCACTTCCGGAACCCTTTTTCCTGTACTATATTACAAAACAGAAACTGATTTTTGAACTCTGACAGTTTCGATTTTTTCTTTTCTTGCAAATAAATGTGATATCTGATAGAATATCCACAATAGCAGATTATTGACACTGACCTCTTGTGAGATCTCATCTCTTTAGAGGTCTGGTTTTCTGATTCTCAGACCTGGGTGTAATTGCTATGGACAGAGTTACAGGTTGCTAGAGAGGAGAGCAACTTGCCCACATTTGAAGTATACCACATGGCAGGGGGCAGGGGTGGAGGAAAGAGGACTAGGACAGAATTTTCCCCTGAGATGTATGTGGATGGCCCTGCTCCCACTTTTTTGGCTTGTCTGAAAGCTCTCAGGGTCTGCAGCCATTTAAATACAGAGTCTCCTATGTTTTTAAAAACAAAACAAACATACATGAAAATAATAATAATAACTTGAGGGTCTCCCCTCAAACTTGACTAAAAAGGAACTGGCATGCAGATAATGTGGGTGTTTGGAGGTCTTCTGTTATGAAAGAGTCCCCGGATTGTATTATCTCCTTAGTAAAATACCATCTTCCTTGACCTATTAGAAGAAGTAAATGAACTTCAAAGAGCCCAGCTGTGCCAGAACCTAGGACGCTGTGGCAGCTTTCAGGGTAGATTGCTTCTCCGTAACTTTGAAGTCCAAGCTCCCTTTGCAGAAGGCAAAGAGTACTGTTGGAGACATTAGTCATCATTTAAAACTACCCCCCCACCCTCTTTCACCAGCCCCACACATTCCCACCCTATATTCTTATCATGATACGGTGAATCTTAGAAGTGACAAATTAAATAAAGAGTTTCCAGGTAACCTTTCTGCCTCCATGAAGATTTTCTTTTTTTTCTTCTTCTTCTTCTTTTTTTTTTTTTTTTTTGTCTCTGTAAGTCTTAAAAAAGAACACTAAAAGTCACCTAAGCAAACCCTTCAGATGGTGAATCTCGACAGCTTCACTTTAATTTTGGGGGTTATTTCATGCCTAGTTTAACTTTTTAAATTATATTTAGTATCTTTTCCAGACTTCTTAGGGCTTGGGAAGAAAATGCAATGAAGTTAAATGAGCTCAAAGTAAATTGAGTAATCCAAAATGAATTGATGTCAGCAATGATTCCGCAAGCAGCTCTCTCCCACATCACATCTCCTGGGAGTGGTGAGCTCAGCACTACATTTATTCTGACATAGGAAAGCACACACGCAGACTCTGGCTGGCCCAGACCAGCTGAAAATGCAAGGCAACCACCCTCTCTGGACAACTTTCTGCCTTCCTAGCACTTATCATGGCCTGAAAAACCCCTGTTTGAGCAAGGACTTTAAGTCCGAGTAGGACAAAGTCATACCCTTAAGAATGAAAACCTGAATGGCAATTTGGCAGAAGGGCTCCATATTCCCGGCTCCAGCAGCCCACTGATCCAACCCTCCTCAAGGCCATCATCCCACCTTAACTCACTAGGGAAAAGATAACCTCCAACTCTGAAAAGACGGCAATGTGGAAGAAGGACTGAGGGGATCAAAGAGGCAAAATCAAAATGCTGCGATCTTGTTTATTTTCACCATTCAGGGAACTTTTTGATTAGCCTCCTTTTTTCTTCCCCGATTTCAAAAAAATACAAAACCTTAAGTTCTGAGGAGGGACTCTGCAGCAGGAAGAGGAATCAGATCACAGGAGGATGGGTAGGAAAAAGGCCGCACATGTTTTCTCCCCACATCCTCGCCCATCACACCCCAACACACAACACACGTCTCAACCAGTGTGTAAAAATAGCTGTCCAGGTTTTGTTATTCATCCCTAAGCAGCAGCTGCCCCTCTCCCCCGCCCCGCGCTCACTGCCTGCCGCCCTTTAGCAGATCGTACTATCAAGTGACGCCTCACACGTCCCATTCCCCACCCCTCGCCAGATACAGGTCTTCGGTGACCTCCGACATTTTCGTTAGACATTTTCGTTCTGATCAGGAGTGCAGCGCTGGAGAGGAAAACCCGCCCCGTTCCCCTCCTCCACGCCCCAGGCCGCGGCGCCGGGACAGCGCTCCCATCCGCGCCCGGACAGGACCGCCCCTCCGTGCCGCCCGGCACGTCCAGGACGAAGGCGCCCGGGCCGGAACACTCCCTCCTGCGCGGGGAGCAGCTTTCCCGAGGGCCTTAGGAGAGGCTCTGGCCTTTCCTAATGAGGGCCGGGAGCCTCCGCTGCAGGCTCGTTCCTGGCAGGCGCTCCCGCTCCTGGCAGGGAACACCGATTTCCCCACCGCCGGGGGAGGGACTCGCTTCTACTGCCCGGACAGCCGCGCCGGCGGCCGGAGCCAGCGCATGCGTAGAGGGGGTGGGGTGGGGGTGCGTCCGCCCGGGAGGTGGGGGGCGCGCATGCGTCGGCGGCGGGTCCCGGGGTCAGCCCGCGGAGGAGGTAGCTGCGTGGGTTAGGCGCTCTTCCGTTTCCTGGAGGCATCTTGGGGACCCTGCACAGTTGGAAGGGAGCCACAGGGAGCTAAAGGCGCAGGCTCCCTACAAGGCTTCTGCTTCATGCCTCCATTTTACAGACGAGGAAACTGATCCAAGGAAGCGCTTGGGAAGTGACCAAAGCTGCATTTCTGAATTCTGGCACCTCGGACCAGATCCGGCTCTTAGTGGCATGGTTTAGGTGCTCCTTTGGTGAGCATTTATCAAGTTCCTGGATGAGGTGTACTAAATGTCTTCATGGTATGAAAGATAACCACGAATACATCAGAAGCAATGTGACGTGACGATGGGTGCCCCAGACTTGGGCATAGAATGAGACAGCCCTGGGTTTGATTTTGATGATTTGCTAGACTACACTGCTAGCTGGATGGCCTTAGTGAAGTGGCTAACCTCTCTAAGCGGTAGTTTCCTGGTCTGCAAAAAAGAGATAAAATAGGACCGACCTCCTGGGTCGCAGAGTTTAAATAAGATAAGGTACACATTGCTTAGAACGATCACTGCACGTGAAAGGCACTCAAGTCAGTGTTCTGGGGTATTTTGAGAGGTAGAACTGGTAGGCAAATAGGCCTTCATGAGACCATCAAGATACTCATTTCCAGACAGAAGTCATGCAGAACAAGAGGGAAGGTACTTTCCCCTGCGCAGCATTCGGGGAGACGTCCATGGGGTGACATGACCTGGCACTCCAGAGACCAGAGGAAATGGTCTCTGTTTATCTTTCCACCAGCTGCTCCCACCTGCCCTCTGCTCTCCCTCCTTTTCCAGCTCTCACTGTGACTCACGGTGGCTGCAAAGATACATCAGGAGCCCTTATCAGAGCGAAATGCATTCTGCAAAGGTGGTTTCATTTATGTTTGGAGTCCTACTCTATTACAGGGGTCTCTGTCCTCTTTTTGTAGGTAGGGCAGGCACAAGAAGAAGTGGATTTACGTGAATCCGAAGGAATGGTGGTTAAGCACACTGGAGGAGTCTGGGATTGTAGATCACCAGAGATGAAGATCATCTGGGACAGCGTCCTCCTGCTAGTGAAGGAGCCTTGAAACGCTATAAAAGGTTTTAGACTCAAGTTGGAGAGCCCTGATTTTCTGTGTCCCTGTAGTTCTTCCATCCACTCAAGCACACGGCTGTAAGGGCACGCTATATACTGCCAAGTACAAGGTTCTGCTCAGTAAGCAGGGAAAAGAAAAGGAAAATGGGAAATCCAGAAGGATTCCCAGGTTCTTTGTTCAACTTCACGGATAGTGGCACCCTTTACTGTGATAGTGACTGGAGGGAAGGAAACTCCTCTCAGAGGAAGATGGCATGTTTTGAACACATTCTTTATGTGCATGGGACCTCCAGAATGTAATTAGTAACATGCGTGCCAAGCCCACCAGAGAGAGGCCTAGAAGTGCCCCCTGGGCAACTCAGAGTGCCCCCCTGTCAACACAGAGGTCATCACTGAAGCTGGGGCTGGGATGAGATGGTCCAGAGAGAGTGGGCCAAATGGGAAGATTATGGGGTAGGTGAGAAGTGAACCTGAAATATACCAGCTGCTAAGGGTCAGATGGGGGTCCTGACAGAAGGGCAGAAAAGTGAGAAGAAAACTAGGGAAAAAAAAAGCATCAGGGCACCTGGGTGGCTGTCATTGGATGACTATCTTTGGAGCAGGTCAAGATCCTAGGGTCCTGGGATTGAGCCCCACGTTGGGCTCCTTGCTCAGTGGGAGGCCTGCTTCCCCCTCTTCCACTCCTCCTGCTTGTGTTCCCTCTCTCGCTGTGTTTCTCTCTCTGTCAAATAAATAAAATCTTAAAAAAAAAAAAAAAAAGAGGCATCAAGCAGTCCAAATGAGGAGGTTTTCTAGGGTGAGGAAGTGATCAGGAGTGGGAAATGCCACAGAGATGCCCAGCACATGAACACTGGAATGTAACCATTGAGTTGGACCATGAGGAAGTCAAGTCATCGATGACTCACGTGACCCTGGTTTCGGTGGGGCTATGAGAGCAGAAACTGGGTCACAAGGGGTTAGAGGCAAATGGAGTCAGGGAAGAGGAGCAGTGGGGAGAGTGGGTATAGCTCACTGCTTGAGAAGAGTTGGGCAGAGAAGGGGAAATGATAGCTGGAGAGCCTGGGCGAGTTTTTTTTGTCAGTGTCTTCTTACTATGAGAAACTGAAACATGCTGACAGGGTCAAGAGAGGCAGGATGGGGCAATAGGGAGAAAGAGAATGGGGTCTGAGTTCAACCTCCACAAGAGTAAACGGGAGGAGAAGGTATTCTGTCCCCATGTAACCCAAAGGAAGGATTACTCTTCCTTCATTCTCTTTCTTCTACCATGTGAGAGGAGGCAATGCACTTGAAAGGGTTAGGGATGGACTTGAGGAGCTCTTCAAAACAAGCTTTGATTGAGTCATGGATCTAGCCATGGCATCAGTCTGTCAGGTGCATTTAATTAACCTCATTTACATGTAGAATTATGCTCAATGCCACCCCAAATAATGTGACATAGATCCTCTTATTACCAGGTCTGTCAGGACTCTGGGTGGCGAGTGACTGAAACCCAACTCTAACCACCTAAACCCAAAATGGAATCCAATAGTTTGCTAAACTAAGTAGACTGGCTTTAGGTAGGGTTAGATTTCAGGGGCTTAAAAGATGTTGTTGGGAATAGTAGGGATTATGACATATGAATTCAGTGTACTCAAGGCATTCATCTGCCTGGTGGGAGTAGGGGGTGAAGGATCTTCCCAGAAGATAGACAGAGATAAAGAAAAGGCAACACTGAGCTTCACAGTTCAAAAGTAGAGTTTGGAGCAAGACAATGGCCATGTAATTCAAGCTCTTAACCTTGAGAAAGTACCCCCTACCTTCCATTACTTTCTTTTCTTTTTTTAAAATTTTATTTATTTATTTGACACAGAGAGAGAGAGAGAGAGAGATATCACAAGTAGGCAGAGAAGGGGAAGCAGGCTCCCTGCTGAGCAGAGAGCCTGATGCAGGGCTCAATCCCAGGACCCTGGGATCATGACCTAAGCCGAAGGCAGAGGCTTAACCCACTGAGCCACCCAGGCGCCCCCATTACTTTCTTCTTTAGCAGAGCAAGGACTGGGTTCGGTAGACTAAAATTGGAGTTTTATGTATGAGAGGTCTAGACAGGAAGAGAAGGGGGGACCGTGGGGGGACAGAAACATCAGAACAAGATAGGAAAGAGGCCTAGGGGGAGCAATAGTATTGGAAAAGTAAGGACTAACCCTACAGGCAGAAGAAGACCTTCTCCTGTGTTACCCCCTCTCCCCTGGAATTATGAAAAGGAGACCTTGGGTAGCCTTGCGCTGGTCAGATGGAGGGAGGTCCAGCATGGACCTCCCACTCTATGCTAGTCCCCTTACAGCCTAGACCCCACACAGATGAACCAGCAAGTCTGCGACCAGCTTGCCAGAGGTGAGCACTGTAATAGGGGGAATCAGTGACATGGGCTGCCAAGGGAATCCCTAGGATCAGGGCAGAAAGTCATGGCCAGAAATCAGAAGTACCTGAGAGAGCAGAGACTAAGCCAACCAAGGAACTCTGTTGGAAGCACTGTCTCAGTCTAGAGACCACCAACTCAGCATCCACAGACATCCATATCAGAGGCTGGCTGTCCACCTAGAACAGGAAAAGCGGACACTGAGATGGGCATACTCCAGGCAGCTACCTTCTAGGACCATACGAGGCCAAGAGTTCCCTTTCTCTCAAGTACTATGAGGGCACAGAAGCCACACACCACCTGACCTCCACCTTACAGACCCTGCGGGTGATCAAAACATTTAAAGGCCTTCTAGGCCCAGGCACTGACCAGTCTGAATGGAGGTGTGCTGGTGTTCCAGCACTAAGCCTTTAGTTGACAAATTGTGAGGAGCTTGGGGAGAGTCCTAGACAAGGGGCACTGGGGGTTGCTCAGGGAACTCAGGACAGCCTGTTTACCAACTGCCCCAGGCATATTTCAGCATTGATCAATCAGGTCAACCATAATGGTGGGTATAGGTGACTGCGAGCCAAACACCATCATCTTTATTGGTGAGGCAGGAGAAGGGCAAGGCCATCTGAGAAACTGAATGTGTTCTCAAAGGGGATATCGAAACTATTGGATTGGACCAAGGCTTAAACCAGTGTCTTCCCCTACTAACCAGTGCCTGCAGATTGGTGATGGACAAATGAGGAAAATTCCATTTTACTGAGACATCCACATTGCTGTGTGTGTTGAATTTACCACCCACCTGCTTTCCTTTATATGGGCATCACTTTCAGGCAGCAGCTCCAAGCATGTCTTTCTCAATAGTGCCTGCAACGGTACCAGGGCATGTTCACATTGGTCCAGCTTTACTCATGAACCCGTCTCTGAACCAGTCCCCGATTGGCCAAGCCTGGGTCACGTGACTGTTTCTCACCTCAGGGACTGAGAGTGGAGAGAGGAATGGCTCCCTAAAGGAAATCAGGATGCTTTTAGTAGCAAACGAGGTACTGGTTTTTGGGCAAGTAGGCACATTGAAGCATACATACACCACTGTTGCCTTCTGGGGGTTAACTTTCTCAAACACAGGGCTGAGTGGAGTATCTCCACAGCATGAAATGAATTGTCACTTGAGCATTTACCCATAAATTGATCCATGTAGATAACTAATATAGAAAAACAGTAAATCAAAGCAGGATTTTTCCCCTCTTAAATTTTTTTATGATACTGATTACATTTTTAATAATTGAATTAGATAAATATAATCAACTAAGTGTCCAGTATGGTTTAAAGTGTAGTGCATTTCACAAATGCATTTAGAAAATAGTCTCTCCTCTTGTGAATGTGAAAACAAGTGTCTTACTTTCTCCTCTGTGCATTATTTTCTCTTTTTAAAGCAAATCACCCTCTCCTAAGTCTAAGAGAAGCTAGATAATTTGTTATTGCCTGTAAAAAAAAAAAAAGAAAAAAATTTTTATAATAATTAGAAGTTTAATTATCCAAGGAGAGATAGCATTGGGTTTTCTTCACAGACTTTTGTTTTCAATACTGTAAAACATTCCACCCATAATTTTTTTTTTTTTTAAAGTCAGCTCTAAGTAAAACGAGATACTTAAATTCTCAGGAAAGGAAAAATAATCATCAATTTTACTCTAATATATATGCTGTGCTTTTTGGAAATAGTACTGTTCCATAAGGGATATCTTAAAATTCACAATTTAAAAAATTTACATCTCGGAATTGAAAAACTCTTTGGGGAAAAAAAATCATTACTCACAATAAGTAGAAATAAACTCATCATCATGCCCTGACGTTTGAGTCACATAATTAATTCAGAAGGAGCCGGCTTTCTCCGCATGTGGAATCCAGGCATTCGTTTCTTCATCAAATATTTATCACACCCTGCGTGGCTTCCCTGCTCTGTGCTGGGCACTGGAGGATACAAGAGTGAGTCAGACAGGCCCACATCTGGGAAGGAAGGAGACAAGCCAGTAACAGGGAGGCCCACAGAGGTGTGCAGGCATGCTGAGGGCTTGTGGGAAGGAACAGTCGATTGATTTTTCAGCGGGGTGGCTGGCTTAGAGGCTAGCTGGAATGATAAGCTGCCTGAAGGCTTTGCATTTCTCACAGTGACCAGTGCTGTGCCCGGAAAGTATTTTTAGAAACCCCCCCACACACACACAAGATGGAGGACATTTAGAAATCCGCCCTGGCAGCCCTGAAGCAGCTGGGCTCTGTGTCAGCTAAGAAATGAGAACTCCTGGTCTTCCCAGCACCTCAGTATGTGTGCTCTGGCCTTGCCTGCCTAGGCCATGGGCGTCGCAGTGCCCCATTCAACATATTCAACGTTCTATCATCACTGAACTGCCCCCATGGGCTAGACCCTGTTCAAACAAAGCAGACCACAATCTCAGGGAGCTTACTTCTAGAGGAAGGGAGAGGGACAAATTGTATGTCAAAATGGTGATAAGTACTATGAAGAAACACAAAGCAAGAATGGCAGGATGACAAAGGTGGGGTGGGGGTATATAATACAAAATAGGGTCTTAAGAGATCCAGCCTAAATTCAGTTTCCCTAGTTACCTGGGCCCCCAAGAACTGTGGCTAGTGGTGCATTGGGAGCCCACCAAAGACAGCAGCAAGCTGCCTGACCCCACAGTGGCCAAGACGTGGCCGGCTCAGGCTAACACAGGCTGGTGTGCAACCCCACACCAATAAGAACTTTCTTATCTGGCAGCTCATGCCTGGGGAGGAAACGGGATATTTATGCTACACGTGAGAAGAAGGTTTGTACCTTGAAAGCCGCTAGGGGAGATGGACATCCATATCCCCAAAGAGAACTTAGGCAAAGCGAAGATAAAAGGTCAGGGCCCGGACCAAGAGTGCTGGGGCCCAGTCTAGGTGCAGGCCCCCACTCAAAAGGGAAGTATCAGTCAGGAAGGGGGCAGACACCACGTCGTTAGAATGGGCTAGAAGGAACACCTGTGTTGGGGTGGGGACAAGGAGGCACAGATCCCGCCACTGTACTGGTTACCAGGCTTGGGGGCAGAATGAGAACTCAGAGTCAGGACCTTTAGGTTGGAGCACAGAGCTGGGGTAGGGTGGCCAGGTGTGGAGGCTTTGGGAAGAAGCCAAGGGTTCTGTGTTTATCTCGGAACACTGGCTTAGGTGGCTCTTGGCTCTTGCCTTATTCTGTCACCTGTGTAAGCCCCTTAGTGCTTTTAACCATAAGCCAAATAACACTGAAATCAATTGTAGTTCTCTTGGGAGGGCAGCTAGGGAACGAAGGAAGGTGAAAGGGCAAGAAATCTCCAATATTTTGGTCCTAAAGCATAATTGCAGTAGAAATCAAGTAGAACGCGACTTAGGCCCCTAGGGAGGATAGAAGTACATACAATAAACTGACCAGCACAGCGTGCTCTCCTGTGTGGACGCTGGGACTGGAACACCTTGTCGTGTTGCCACTTTGATCATGGGGATTTGGATCAAAAAGAACCTGGGGTTCGGACTTTGCTCTGGGGCTTGGCCCTGGCCTCTGCCACGTGTTGGCTGTATGACCTTGGGCAAATGACTTGACACTCTGAGCCTTCATTTCTTCATCTGGGTAGGGGAAAGGTACAAGCTGGAGCCTGGGCTAAGAGTTGGTCATGGCTGGCGAGCCAGTGGGAAGCCCCGCAGGGAAAAGCAATCGGCCTTTCTTGAAGAGCTGCAAGGCGTCAAGTCCAGTGAGCTCACTGAGGGGCAGAGTGTCTGCATCAGAGAAAGGAGGAGTTTTGAGGACCCATTGTGGTTACAATGGCTGAATCTGTCCTTGGCCCTGCCCAGGCTGGATCCATGGCTGGTTCCTGGACAGAGCTGTCAGGAGAAGCTAATGGGACTATTTACTACATACTCTAAAAGACACTGAGATTCAGGATCATTATGATGAGACCCCCCCCATAAACGCGCATAACAGGAGAGAAAGACCTCACCTCCAAGGGGCAGCTTTGCCAGAGCGGGATGGCAGAGCAGGGGGAGGGGCGGTGCCTGGCACCCAGACACAGATTTGTAAGTGAGTACCTGAAGGATGACTCACCCCAGTGACTCCCCGAAAGTACAGGAGAGGGAAGGTACTGTGCTGGAATTAAGTTCTAGGTGAGAGAGGGTGGGAACAAACTAACATTTGGATTCTTAGTCTTGGGGCTTCATTTGTTCCCCACAAGGTGAGAGACTCTTGGTTGAAAATAAGGATGTTCCCATGCATGAGCCTGGATGGGTGAGGTCCCCTTCAAGAGCCACATTAGGGACCCAATGGAACCCTTGGGGGACTGCTCAGGACATCCCCCCGTGCGTTTAGGGATCAAGACAGCGTTCCCACGCAAACATTGTTAATCAAAACATAACCTGGCACAAATCTTTGAGCACTTACTATGTGCCAGGAAGGTATACATACTAAGAGGGATTTGAATAATCCTTTTCTGGGCACTTGCCAGTTCACAAACTACCCTGATATGCATTTTATTCCCATCAGTCTTCATGACAACCTAACAATCTAGGATCCCCCTTTACAGAGTGGGAGGTGGGGTTTCAAAGAAGTCAAGTCATGTCTCCATAATAATCCAGCCAGTAAGGGGGTGCTCCTGGACTCTCTTTGGAGACCAAACAAATGGAAGAATGAGGGGGAAATTCAGCAAACACTAAAAACTGACATTCTGACTGGAAGAGCTGGAGGGAGGGACAGGTCTTTGTGGCTGGACTTCTGGAGGAGGTCTGCTGGGACTGGAGCTGGGTCTAACCAGAGGGCAGAAGGCAGGGCGAGGGGGTAGACAGGATATGGGAGACAGGATGTAAAAAAGGAGGCAGCATGCACATGGGGGAAGGCAAGCTCCCTGTGCTGGTCCTGGAGCTGCCCCTGCTCATGACTTCGGCGACTGCCGGTCTCAAGGTCTGTATCCCCACTATTTCTAATTCTTCTTGAAGAATTATTTATGACATTCTAAATGTTTGCAAAGCCACATGCAGAAATGTGCCAATATGAGAATATTACTTAGCCAGAAATTATGCTCATCTCAAATTGCAGGAAAAAAACACGACAGGAAAAGGAATGATCATTTATGGGCCAGACTCTGTGCTGTCACCTTTCACATTCTTGTTCCCTTTTAATATTCATTAGAGTGTATTCGTTCATTACAATGACTTTGGAACGCTAGATTTTCCAGTGTACCACCGTGTCTAGCTCGTGGAATTCAGGTGGAACTGAGAGGACCAATAAACCCAGTTTAGTTGACAGTATAATTTTTTATCCTATTTTTTAAATTAATTCAAGTTTAAATTAATTCAAGGTTTCCAAATGACCAGCTTCAGAAAGTTCATAAGTCATTGAGGTACTCGGGACTCAGAGACTGTGCCCTATCAAAAACAGGGCCTACCTTGCACTAGGTAGAAGACGAGGAAAAGATTTTCAGGGGAACCTGCCCCATTTCCTCAAACTTGGGGTGGTATCGATGCCAAGGTTTGACATACCCTGACCACTTTACTTTCCTTAGCAGCTCCAGCTCTGACAAGGGAGCAAGAAATATACCTCTGCCTCGACAGGAACAATGTGTGTGACATGAAGGACCTCAGGTGCTACGCTGGTTTTTGACAGTGCCTCAGAAGAAAGCACTTCCTGCCTGTTCTAGTCAGTCCCAGTCCAGGTGAGTCACCACATTTTCAGTCAGGCAAGTATTTTAAGGCATGAGAAATTCAAGCTGGAGCCAGCAGAGAAAGGTGAGGGATGGAACACAACCATCGGCTTTGATGATGACTTGTTTTCATGGCACCCAGGAAGGTCATTCTGGTGAGAGTCCCACTCCCCGCTGTTTTGCTGGTATGGTGGACGGGGGAGACTGGTGGCCACCCTGATGCAGGGGTGGGGCATGGCCGTGGGCATGGGCACATGTGTGCCCCTAGAGCAGAGAGCCAGTAGGCTCATGTTGACTATTTGGGTCATGGATAGAAGTCCGCGCTCGCATGGATGGCCCTGCTGTGCCCTCTAGGTGATCTGGCAGGGGGCCAGTAGGGTCCCTCCGCAGAGTCAGTCACGACCCGAACCACCTCCAGCTCTGCTCTCGGGTTCAGCCTCGGGCTCTGCAGAACGTCACCACCAACAGCCTCTTTGGCTGCCATCCACGTGGTGAAGCTGTGCGTCATCTATTCGGACGGGACCAGGAGGCTAGCTTTGAGCAGAAATGCAGGTTGTGTCATAGGCCTGTGGGGTGAACCACGCTGTGGGAGCATCAGGATGAACTGTGCTCCTCACCCCTAAGGAGGGGGGAGCTGCAGTGATAATAGCAACAGGGCGGGGCTGGGGAGTCACCTTGCTCTATCATTTTTCCTGAATCCCCTTAATTAAGCTTTCACATGAATGTAAGAAACAAGCAAGGTCCATCCCCGGGCCCTGCGGTCCTCTCCCCCAGAGTCTGACTCAGGGGCTTAGGGCAGGCTTATTTTTTATTAAGGGCACAAGGGATTCGATTGCAGGTGATCCCGGACCATGCTTTGGAAACCACTGGGGCAGAAGTAAGCCAGCAAGTGTGTGAGACACATCTGGTGTGAGTGGTGCTTCATCTGGTTTCTTAAGATAGTATTATGAGACTAACTGTGATCCCCAGCCCTGAATTTATCCATTGACATCCTACCTCCTAGAATCTCAGAATGTGACTGCATTTGGAGACCGGGCCTTTCAAGGGATAATCACATGGAAAATGAGATCACTAGGTGGACCCCAATCCAATATGACTGGATAAGGAGAGATGAAAGAGAGATTATGACACATACACCCACAGAAGAAAGACCATGCAAGAACACAGAAAGAAGACAGCCATCTGTAAACCAAGAACAGAGACCTCAGATTTGGGAGCTTGAGAAATATAATCCAGCACGTATGTTCCATGTATGTAATATAATATCAACATACGTAACATCCTACAGCATCTCCAACAGTAGTATCCTGCAATCAAACGTGCTTATATTTCTGGAGGGAGATGTCTACGTTGCCTAAATAAAGATGATAAGCAGCCTTAGATCAACTCAAGACAGGTTTTGTGCGAAATGAATTTATTTCAGGTCAAGTTTTGCCATCAAATGAGTTGTAAATGGAATTTTGGGCATTTGGAGCTTTTAGAGTTTTGAAATCGTGGACCCATATTATCCCTTGTCTTCATCTCAGATGAAGAAACAGAGGCACAGGGAGATAAAACAACCTATCCACATTCATTAACTCATGGGAGGTGGGGCTGGGTTACCACCCAGGCAGCCTGGTTCCCATCCACATCTGCCTGGCTGTGCCCCCCGGTACGGCCTATCCCTCAGGGCCTGCCGTGTCTGTAGAATAAGTACACCAGGCTTGTGGCCTTGCTGTAAGGACCAGATACAATGTAGCTTGAGTTCTGTGATGGGTCGAATTGTGTTTCCTCCCCAAATTCCTATGTTGAGATCCTAACCCTAGTACCTCAGAATTTAACCTCATATGGAAATAGGCTTATTGCAGATATAATTAGTTAAATTAAGATGAGCCCTAATTCAATATGACTGGTGTCCTTATTTAAAAAAGAAATTTGGACGCAGAGACAGAGGTGTGCTGAGGGAGAATGCCAGCTAAATCCATAATGCGGAGATCAGGGCGATGCTTCCAGAAGCCCAGGAGTGCCCAAGATGGCCGGCAACCTGCGGGGAACTAGGAGAGGAGGGTGGAATAGTTCCTTTCGATGAGCCTTCAGAAGGAAGTTACACTGCCGATACCTTGATCTCAGACTTCTGGGCTTCAGAATGTAAGACAGATTGGTGTTCAAGCCCCCCAGTTTGTGGTAATTTGTTATAGCCACCCTAGCAAACAAATATACATTGTTTACATGGGTCCCAGATTTCAAGTGGGAGACCAATCAAGGGTAGCTCCCCAAGTTACTACTTTATTATAGAGGCTGCAGGAGATAAAGCCTATGAACTAGATGACTTCTAAGGCCTCTTCCAAGTTTGGGGTCTAATTTTCTATGTTGACAACATGGGGATAGCCCAGTTCCACTTGCCACTTGCCCCAGCAGCCTGATTCTTAGGGCATTTCTTTGCTCTTTTAAAAGATGGGCTCATGTGGGGCTCCTGGGTGGCTCAGTGGGTTAAAGCCCCTGCCTTTGGCTCAGGTCATGATCCCAGGGTTCTGGGATTGAGCTCTGATCAATTGGGCTCTCTGCTGATCAGAGAGCCTGCTTCCCTTCCTCTCTCTCTGCCTGCCTCTCTGCCTAATTGTGATCTCTGTCAAATAAATAAATAAAATCTTAAAAAAAAAAAGTTGGGCTCATGTAAAGGTGGTCTTAAAAAGCAAAACAAAACAAAACAAAGCAAAGAATGTTTTTTCCGCCGATGTGGGTCATGTCCGTGTACTTTAAAAATGAAACCATGGGGGCCCTAATTTCCCTTCGGATGTTCCTACTTGTATCACGAACTCAGTCAGACTTTTCTGAATCCGTTTCACTTGTCCCTTCAGATCTGCCAAGTTTAACGCACAGTATGTGTTTGGGCTACAAATTCTGCAGAGGAAAGCAGAAAGCTAAGTGAGAGGTGGTTTTCTGTAAGTTAGGAGTGTATCGCTGGAGCCTTATGTTTGTCTGAAAATTTGGATCCTTCATGTGGAAATGTGTCCCCTCCTTGCCATTTTATTGAGCAGATAAAGGCTGCTTTAAGAAAGTATAAAAGGCTGATGAATGCTTTTTCTGTTTGTAGAACAAGTCATGTTTGGCCCAGTGTAGAGAAGGAGGTAAAAATGCTAAACCATTTATTTCCCTCAGGCTTTGGGATGGGGTCCACCACTGTTGAGCTGGTTTGCACTTTTAGGCCTCTACCATGAAGATACTACACATCAATTTCAGACAATTACCTGCTATAGGTGGAGTGTGGCCCCCAACTCCCCATCCGTGGAGATGGGACCTTAATGGCGAGAGCGTTCAAAGAATGAGCTTCAGGTTTCCTTCTGACATCCATTTGCAGCTGTTTACCACCTCCCTGTCAGCCCTCAGCCTTTGTCCGGCAGGTTGCTTCCCAAGGCTCTCCTCACCAAGCCAAGGGATATCTCTCGTCTCCCTACAGCTCCACCCAGAGCCAGAGCCAGAGGTGCAGTAAGCATTGGCTTAAGGCTTCTTTTCTCCTTGTTCCTGGTTAGCCTTCCACCAATTTAAAGGGAAGTAGGCCTTTTCCTATCACAAATACAGCCACAGTGGAATTCTTTTGGGGTACCAAAAAGGTTGCAGGGTAGGAGGTGACACTTTGGGGATTTCATGGTTGGTGACTCACATCCAGTGTCACTGGGAGAGATTTAATTAAGCCAGAGTAACTGCCTAATAGATGGGAGCTACTCCAGAGTAGAGACCACATCTTGTTCATCTTTGAATGCTTAGTGCCTAGCTCTGAGCTTTGGCACATAGTAGGTGTTCAATAAAATTAGTTGTTGAATGAATGAATCTTGATTTTCTTGCTTTATCAGATAGGTGTCTGACGTGTTAAGTCCAAGACTCACAGCCACAAACAAGGTTGGATAATGCTTCTGTCATATCATAATAGCTCGCAAGGGTCATGTCCAACGAATAGGTCCTGAGGCCAAGGGGTAGAGGACAGAGGCCCAGGTTTGGCTCCACCGTTGTCCAAGAGACCCTAGGATGTCAGCCTCCCTGTGCCTCAGTATCCTTCACTGAAACACAGACATTGTAATATCTGCTCTCTGCCTGCCTTACTGGGTGATTACAAGAATGTGACAAGAGAATGGATAGGAAAGTTCCTGAAAATTTCAAAGGCCATGCCAAGGAGATTATTTTTATTATCATTTCTATTATTACAGATATTTGTATAGTTGTGTTGTTCGTAATTGTTTCTGATTTCTTCAGTTTCCTTTCTACTTGCTCATGTTCAAGGATCAGAGTCAGGATTACCTCCTATCCCAGATAAAGGGATACTCACCCTGGGGGTCCAGGTGAGGCCCAAAACCAGCTTGCTCGTAGCTGAGTCGTCTGCTTGGTCAGCAAACATTCCTGTCTCACAGGTGGGGAGTGGCAAGTGAACTCGCAGAAGACTAGTTGACATAGAATTGCCCTCTGATGCCCTTCCTGTGCCCAAAGCCACAGAAAACAGAGGACTGTGCTCCTTAACATTATTTCTAGCCCATCCAGAGAGTCCTCAGTCTTCATTCTCTCTAGAATAGGCCGGGGGGGGGGGGGGGGGTGACTTGTGGGAAGCAGCCAGCCAGTGGCCGGCAGAGCCCCAGCAGGAAGCCTAGCCTCCGCACTTCCAGGCCAGTGCTCTCTTCTTTCCCCCTGCCTCTCTGGTAGAGGGATCAGGCCCTAGTAGGTAGTGCTGTGCCTCCTTTTGTTTCCTGTTGCTAAGGCAACTGGGTGAACCTAAAACAGAAACAGCCCACGTAGTCTTGCTGCCTCTACCCACACGGTCATCTCATCCAGAGAGCCACAGTTAGGCAGATCGATCTGGGCCGAGCATGTGTTTGGGGATGAGGAACGCCCCCAGGAGAAACACCTGAGCTGTGTGGCAGTTGATATTCTCTGTACACTCTTCCCAGGCAGACAAGATGCTGAAGCTGGGGAGTGGGGGCGGTAGAGAGTGAGGAGTTGAAGTGGCTGGAGTGTGCCAGTTGGCGGAACGTGACAAGGGCTAAAATTGTCCGAGGCCAGGGTTCTAGCTGCCCGCCCTTAGTTACAGAATGAGAGAGCAGGAGGCATGGCAACTATCCCTCACCTCTGAAATTTGTGCCTCTAGCTTTTCTGCTTTCCCCAAAGAGGGGCCCTTCCGAGCTTTTAGACAAGGGTCTTTCTTTTTTTTTTTTTTTCAAGATTTTATTTATTTATTTGACAGAGATCACAGGGAGGCAGAGAGGCAGGCAGAGAGAGGGAAACAGGCTCCCGGCTGAGCAGAAAACCCAATGTGGGGCTCGATCCCAGGACCCTGGGATCATGACCTGAACTGATGGCAGAGGTTTTAACCCACTGAGCCACCCAGGTGCCCCGACAAGGGACTTTCTTAAAGAGCAATGTGATACTGTGGGGATAAGGGCAAAGCCATCTGAGAACCTGGAAGCTCTCTCAGCACAGAGCCACAGAGCTGGGAGTCACATGAGAGAAGCGCAGGGCACACCATCCCACAGCTGTCCACCCAAGACCTCCCTCCAGCTTCCAGACTCAGCTCAATGATGACCTTCTCCAAAACTGTCTTCAGATCCACCCGGACAGGCAATGACACTGTCCTCTCTCTCCTCTCGTACTTTCATCCACACCTCCCCATGCTCTCAGCACCTGCTGGCCACATACTCACCCTTTGAATGACTGTCATTGCACACATACTAATATACGCCCATTGAAGGAAAAATCAGAAATGCAGACACCCACAAAGAAGAAAATAAAAACCGCTCTTAAACCTGCCACCTGGAGGTAATCACCGCTGATGTTTGGCTTATGTCTTTTCTTCTGCCTACATTCAGCTCGTCAAAAGCCAAGTCCACACCTTGCCCCCTCTTTGTACATTCACAGCTGCCACGTGCTTCCCATTCAACAGTGGGTGAATAAACAAAGGGAGGAGTGGACAGAAGGACAGAGAAAAGGTTCTCCTACCCAAAGGTTGCCTCGACAAAGGAACTATAAAGGGAAGAGCAGGTCACATGCAGCCCCCCTCTGTTCCCCTCCACTCCCATCGGAGCAGAGTCAATGCCAGGAAGTGAGCGGTGCATGGAGAATGGGCCGGACCTGTACAATGATCATTAGCGGAAAGACAGAGATCCCTGCCGTGTGACTTGGAAATGTCGGTCAGGGCTTAAGGGAAAAGAGGATTCATGGAAATAGCCAAGTCAAGGTCGCCACATGCGTGCAGTATTTTAGGCTCAGCAAGCAATCTGGCAAATTCAAAGCCTCTCGTAAATGACTTCCAAGAAATCTACTTTTAGCCGTGCCATTGACATGGGAGTACATCCCTATGACTTGCCCCTCACTGGGCTGAAGATTATCATTGATTTATCTGGAGCAGAAGCAGCAGGATTCCACATCACCTCTTGGAAGGCAGCCAGGGCAAAAGCAGAGAATTAACAAATCTTTATTATTAATTCCAATACCACAACACCCCATGGGTCCTGCAGCAAATCACGGGCTCTCTTAAAAAGAGTTTCTCTGTGTTTAAGTGGAGCTGATTTTTTTTTTTTTTTAACAGAACATGTCCTCATTCTTAACTGTAAAGACAGTCTCAAAATACTCATTAATCATGCACAAGTCCAGAACATGCTAAGTGCTGCAGGAGATGCAAAATAAATAGAGCAATCCCTATATTTCATTATCAAACGTTGATTGGGGCCCTTTGATGCACCAGTGTACATCGTGCTGGGTTTTACTGCATATCACCGTCATTATCCTGCTTTTAAAGTGGAGAGATGAGCCTCAGGGAGGTTATATGACCTCCCCAAGTTGCCCACAGCCACATGGTCTGTAAGAGACTTGAGACTAGAATAAAGGGAAAGGATCTGACAGTTTATTATTTTTATAATCATTTAAGCACCATTTAAGGAGCCTCAGAAATGTTAAGCCAACATTTGTGTGAGCTTCCCTCTCACTAACCCAGAAGCAGCTCTACAGTTCATGTCGGGGGAGTTAGGAAAGAGGTTTGGGCTCATTTCTTCCCCCACCTGTGAGCCTCTGGGGGAGGCTGGTGTGTGCAAAACCAAAGGGGGTCTGGTCCTTGCTCAGTGTTTATTCTCCGTGGTCTATTGATGCCCGCCTCCCACGCGGGGCCCAGAGAGGCAGGGGTGATCGCAGGCCCATGACCGAGATGAGCAGGAGAAGAGGAAGTTTTGGTCCCTGGCAGTGTTTTGCTTCTGCCCTCAGTGTTTTTTCCCCTCAACCCCAAAGCAACACTTGGGTGCTAAGAGAAAGGAGCCTGAATTCGGGAGTCCTGTGGACGAGGATTTAAGCCCCAGCCCAACCTCTAGCAAGTTGTGTGAGCTTGGGCAAGCCTCTTCCAGGCTTCATTTTATCCCCACGAAGTGGAGGCAATACTTCCCGGCAGAGGGGTTCAACTGGGCAGCGTAAGTACAGTGCTGCTCAGTCGATAGTCATTGTCTACTATTGTTCAGACGAAATTCCACCCAAAAAGCAGAGTCGTGATTTTTTTAAAAAACCATGAGCTAACAAGTATTTATTAAAGATCTATTTTAAGCAGGAAGATGGAGAGAAACCCTGCCCACCCACTTCAGGAGTGAGGGGCCTAGGCAGGGAGTAAATAAAACCCATGGTAATGAGCGACTTCCAACAGCTCAAGCAGCCAAGATACCGGAAGTGAGAAATTCAATTCCCGAGGGGTCTGCAGCTTTGGAGGTAACGGCTGTGAGTGTGGGCAGATGAAGGCCCCTAGGAGATCCCTGGCTGAGCAACCCCCCACCCCCACAAGATCACACCACAGGTCCTCTTCAGAGGCTGTGTTTCCACACCCTGGTCCTTTCTCTCCCCTCCCCAGAGCCCACTTTTGCACTCGGTGCAGGTACTTTCCTTCCTGAGCACCACAAGGATCCCGGGCACCCTCAGGTTATCTGTGGCGGGCCTGGCTGGCTCCTCACCAGGCGCTGACCTCACCTCGGCGTCAGCCTTATCAGGTGTGGACAGAATTGTCTCCCTGCTCGGGGAGCTCCGAGCCCAGGATTCTCTCCACACCCCAGAGAAGAGGAGGGCCAGGCCCCTCGGAGACTGAACGAGGCGGCCACCTCCCCTATCGGAAGAGCCACAGAGCTCTGTGAGCACGGCCGTGGGGCCCAGATGCGACTCGGGAAGGAAGGGGAAGGTTTATGTAAGTGTTGACAAGGACCAGAGCCGATGCTGAGCTCTGCCAAACAGGAGAGAAGGGAGGAGTGCAATGGGGAAAGACAGCAAGTCGGCAGTTCAGGTCCTCATGGGGACACCAGCAAAGGGCAGCAGGTCACCTTGGGGATCCGGTCTGCTCTGGAATGCGCTTCTTCCCAGGGAGCAGAGAGATCCAGACCTGCCCCATGTTTGGAGAAACCGGCCTTGGCATGGCGGAAAGGGAAGTGAGGGAGACGGCCAGAACCGGGGAGCGGGTGTGGGCCCTTTGCTCCCGAGCACCCAGGCATGCTACCAGTTGCTGGGTGCCTACTCCTGTTCCCTAGTCACCAAGGACACCCCACGGGGACCGCAGCTCTGTTGAGGTTGGTGAGCTTGAGTGTGCTCCTTGGCGCTCATGGCCTGGGGGTGAAGTGGGAGTGGGCTGTTGAGTTCGAACGCATCACACATGGGCTTCTTCGTCCCGCTGCTCCAGCCACTAGTCTGTATGCCCCGAGACTCCTGCCCTTACTGGACTTGTCACTGTCTGTCAGTCAATGATAACTTACCTGAACTGTCCGCAGAGTCACAGTCATGTAGCTCCCAGAGCCGCACATCAGTGTTTGCAAATTCTAGGGCTGGGAGGGGAGGCAGGGGTCAGGAAACCCCTCACCGCTGGGGCACCAAGTCCTGGCCCGGCCTCAGCCTGGGCTGGTAGAAGGTGGGGTGAGCCAGAACTGGAAGCTTTGTCCTTGTCAGCAAAAGAGACAAGTAGGGACATTGGAAATATGCAGCTGGACACCTGCGTCTGAGAAAAGGGGAACCTGAGGGGCAGAAAGTGTTTCCTTCCCCTCAGGTTATATTCCATGTGTGGCCCTGTTGCACTCACACGGTGCCAGGCACGGCCAGGAGTTCATCCTGCAGAAACGCTCAGGTGTGTGCGGGTGATGGGGCGCAACAGTGTTCATTGCAAATGTCTCTGCACATCACAGAAGTCTGGAAACAATCTAAATGCTATCAATAAGGGCCTGATAAAATAATTTATGGGCTGCACGTAGGATGGCACACTATAAAGAAAGCTCCTCGCGCACTGGGAGGGAACGAGCTCCAGAACATACTGTTATGTCAGACAAATACAACTAGCTTAAGAACTGGCGTGTCATCATTTGTTTAAAAGAGAGGGGAAGTCAGGGAGGAAAGAGAATATGTATTTATACAGAGACTGTCTTTAGAAAGATTCCCAAGCTGGTAATATTGTATCCCCCTGGAAAGCAATACTGTTATGTCAGACAAATACAACTAGCTTAAGAACTGGCGTGTCATCATTTGTTTAAAAGAGAGGGGAAGTCAGGGAGGGAAGAGAATATGTATTTATACAGAGACTGTCTTTAGAAAGATTCCCAAGCTGGTAATATTGTATCCCCCTGAAAAGCAGTGTCGGCAGGTGGGTGTGGGAGCTGGGAAGGGATCAGCTG
>NC_081558.1:137394373-137446284 GCF_022355385.1 Mustela nigripes | reverse complement strand
ACCTGTGCTGTACTCCACCCCAGCCCAAACTTAGTAGCTGAAAACACCCATTTTATCCAGCTCACATTTCTGTGGGTTGGCTGTGTTGGCTGGGGCTTCTTCGCATGGCAGTGTCAGAGCCCCCAGAAGAAAGAGAGTAAACCCAGGGCACAAACACTTGGAAGCCTTTACTTGCGTGATGTTTGCTAGAGTCTCTTTGGCCAAAGCATTTCACACAATCAAACCCAAGTTCAAGGAAGAGAAATAGACTCCATGTCTTACAGCATAGAGGATATTAGTTTTCATGTAATGGTGGACAGAGGTGAGGAGGGAGGGAGGGACTTTTCTCTTTTTGTCCTTTGTACTTTTTGAATTTGAGGCATGTCAATATTATTCAAAAAGAAATACAGGGGCACCTGGGTGGCCCAGTTGGTTTTGCACCTGCCTTCAGCTCAGGTCATGATCTCCAGGGTCCTGGGATAGAGCGCCACATCTGGTTTCCCGGTCAGCGGGGAGTCTGCTTCTTTCTCTTACTCTCCACCTTCCCCCTCATGCCTTCTCTCTCTCTCTCTCTCAATAAATAAATCTTTTAATAAATAAATAAATAAATAAATAATAAATAAAATTTCATACAACAGGAATTTTAAAAAATAAAAAGAGTACCAAAATCCCAAACTTACTGAGGTTTACTGACAGGGCAGGGGCATGGTCTGCATTGTCCCCTTTGGATCTCCCAGCAGCCTTGGAGGCAGGCACAGTTTGGGCCCTGACAGCAGCCTTCTTGAGATTGCTGCTACCAGAGGGTCAGTGGCAGGGATGCTGGGCCTTGAGGCATCACCGGAGAGCAAGGAGGAAAGGAAGCTTCTGGAGTTGCCTCCACAGTGTGGGCAGGCCTAGCCGATGAAAAATCCAAGGGTGGTGTGCTGTGGGTGAGGGCAGGGAAGGCACAAAATGCTTAACTGTTTGAAAACACACAGAGAGAGTCTGAGTGTGGGGAACAAGAAGGCAGTATCTTCAAAGATGCCAGAGGAAAGTTATAGAGCTTATGGGCCCATTTGAAGGAAAATAACTCAGGGAGACAGAAAGGGTTTCTTGCCTCTTCTTTTTTTTTTTTTTAAAAAAGATTTTATTTATTTATCAGAGAGAGAGAGGGGAGAGAGCGAGCACAGGCAGACAGAATGGCAGGCAGAGGCAGAGGGAGAAGCAGGCTCCCTGCTGAGCAAGGAGCCCGATGCGGGACTCGATCCCAGGACGCTGGGATCATGACCTGAGCTGAAGGCAGCTGCTTAATCAACTGAGCCACCCAGGCGTCCCTTGCCTCTTCTTTATGATGCAAGACAGCAGCACGTGTGCAGGCCGTTTGCCATGGATGGCATCTCTCAAGCCAGCCACGTGGCCTTGGATCCACCTTGTGGGGTCCCACCTTGGAGCAGCTCTGGGAACGCTAGGCATCTGGGTGAGCCATGCTGTGGACAGACAGGGAAAATCCTTCATCATCTCTACCCCATCATTCATCATCTCTACCCGCCAGCCCTGACGACCTTCTCCTCTGTTCCAAACGACTTCTGAGAGCTTCACCAGAGGCTGTGCCCCGAGGCCATGCTCGCTCCCTTTCTGGGCATGGTAGTTCTATTGTGGTTATGTTTGGTTCTATCTTTTTATTGAAATATAATATCTACACTGAAAAAAGTTACAGGTATACAACTGATGAGTTTTTTGTTTTTTGTTTTTTGTTTTTTTTGGAAAGGGGAAATTTCTATCTGTATTGCCAGCCTGCAGATCGACAAACAGGCCATTGTAAGCGTGATAGTACATTCAAAGAACAAGGAGAGGAGGAGGAGGAGGAAGAAGAAGCAGAGGAAGAAGAGGAAGAGGAAGAGGAGCAGCTGGGTGGCTCAGTTGGTTTAAACGTTGACGCTTGATTTCTGCTCAGGTCATGATTTGGGGGAGGGTGGAATCAAGCTCCACAGTGGAGCCCTGCATGGGGTTCCGCTCAGCAGGTAGTCTGCTTGAGATTCTCTCTCTCTCTCTCCCTCTGCCCTTCCCTGTCTCTCTCTCCCTCCCCTCCTCTAAAGTAAATAAATAAATCTTTAAAAAATGAATGAGGGACGCCTGGGTGGCTCAGTGGGTTAAGCCGCTGCCTGCGTCTCAGGTCATGATCCCAGGGTCCTGGGATCAAGACCCCCATCGGACCCCTTGTTCAGCAGGGAGCCTGCTTCTCCCTCTGCCTTTGCCTGCCTCTCTGCCTACTTGTGTGTGTGTGTGTGTGCATGTACTCGCACTCTCTCTCTCTCTTTTTCTGACAAATAAATAAACAAATAAAACAAAAAAAAATGAATGAAAAAAAGAAGCACTGTTTTTTAGGAATATATTCTCAAACATTTACAGATGAAATGATACGATGTTTTGGGTTTACTTCAAAATCATCTGGAGTTAAGGGAAGTTACAGTTTAAACAAGGTTGGTTATGAATTGGTAATTATTGAAGTTCAGTAATGATTACATAAAGGTTCTTTGTGTTCTCTGTCTCTTCATATTTAAAATTTTCATGATAAAAATTTTAAAACAATCAATAGGGAATCCTGGCTTCACCTCAACCCAGTGGCTCTGAGGCATGAGGTAAAAGCTGAGCAGTATGGTGAAAAATGTGTCTTTGGTATATTACTTGGTAATGAAGAATCTCAGAATCTAATGGACTAAATACATAAATAATTAACTTAAAAATTTTTTTAAATGTTCATGTGCCTATCTCCTGTGTAATGGAAAGCTCCGTACAGGTGCTGGGTTTTATTCATATCTGCATCCTGAACCCTTAGCATGGTGTCCTACACATGGTAGGTGTTCATAAATGTTTGTTGAGTGAATGAATGCTTGAAGGCTACATCCTATCCTACCCAAGATCTAACAGACCAAGATAGCACGGGTGCCTCAAACTGGTTCTTAACTTGAACTGAAATTGATACTACCAAGTTCTTTTTTCTTTTGTAGCTGTTCCCAAATAATAAATTCTTCAAATCCTGAAATATCATAATTGAGAGGCCTTAGAGATCCCTTTGTACAAAATTCTCGTGTTATAAATGAGGACACTGAGGTCCCGAGTAATGACTTTTTTGAGGTCACACAGCTGGTAGGGGACAGAGACTAAGCTGGAACTCAGGCTCCTAAAGCCCAGTCTGGTTCCTTTTTGTTAGAGCACCCAGCTCTACAGCTGGGAATCTGACACATAGGGGCAATCCTATCTTCCCAGGTAGAGAAAGAGAACTTCAAAGAAGTGCATATAATTATCCCATGGTCTTGGGTCATTTTGACTCCATAGTTCTCTCTTAAGAGCAGTGTTTCCCACACTGCGTTATGTCCATTATTTCAAGAACCTTAAAATTCAAAAACCTTAATTTTCAAAACAAACAGAGGGGTGATTATTCTCATTAGAAAGGGCTTTGGTGTGTGTTTTTTTAAAGTGAGCTCTCTTCAGCGTCTTTGAAATATGAGTCAGTTTTTAACAATTCCATCTGGATCCAGCTTGTTAGGAACAAAGTGACTGAATAAAATCAGTGCCGTCCAAGTCAAGGCCCCACGGTCCTATCATGTCAAGTGTCACAAGGGTGCTTTCAACATTCCCAAGCCAAAAAATAAACATATCAATCAAAGATAATACACCGAGGGTGGAAATAAATGAAGAAAGGAAAAGGCAAGAAATTAAAACATTTTGTAACGTATCTTTTTAAAAACATGTTGATTTTGTAAAAATTTTTAAATTAAACTGTTAGCATAACTGTACCTTATGGTTTTCTTTTGTTGGCACACAAACAAATGTAACTCTAGTAGTCTTTTGTGCCATTCAGGTTCTGGGCTTTTCCATGCAAAGTATTTCTGCAGCTTTGTCCTGTGCTTCTTTCAAGAATCTTGTGACACTTCCAACCCCCTACCTAACAGGGGTGGCTGGATTTTTTTTGCTGTTAAGAGGATTACTGAGCCATTCCCCTTTATAGAAGCCAGAAGACTCCAGGAATAACAGGAAAGAGCAAACAAGAGATGTCAAGGAGAGAGGTTACAAGCAAGGGTTGCACTTCAGGGAAGCTCTTGAAGCAAGGAGAGGTCAAAGAATGTTCCTAATGGATGCTGATAAATCTGGGGCTTGGGAAGCAATTTACTGGGTGCTATTTTCCAAGGCGAGCAGGGAAATTAGCTTACATTCATCCATCTGGAGTTAAGCTTTATGCCCGAGAACTTCGGATGAGTCAGGGCCAGAGCACTGTGAAGAAAGGAGACACCTTATCTCTAATCAGCCCTGCCTCAAAATAGCTCTCTTTTCCCTGAGGTGGAGACTCGTCATCCTTTTCCTGCACAGCAGAGCACAGCCCAGCACAGCACGGCACAGCAACGTGGAGGTGCCTGAGCCCCACTTAGTCAAAGTCAATGAATATGCTTCCTTCGGCTCTTACACAGTGAGATCTCTTGAGGCCTTGCATAATTCAGCAACCCTCAAGATGGCTCACACAGAATCAGGATGTTCCCGTCAAAAAGGATGTTGCAGTTTACTTAAATCGACCTGTCATTTTACAGATGGATAAACTGAGACCCTGGGAGATGAAATAATTTGTGCAAGGACGCACAGGGAATCTGGCTGTGCGGAGGGCAAAAACTCTGGCTAGAGCAGACATTCTCTTTCTCTTGGCAATGCCACTGCACTCATCTGAAAAATGAATGAGCGTCTCACGCCTCTGGTCAATTTCCCTTCCGTTGTTAAGGAAATCATTTCCAGTGCTCCAAGAGTTTGCGAATCAACACTTTCACAGGCAGCTCTTGTTAAACCCTTTCATTATGAGTCTCTCAAATTTCCTCTTCCATCTTCATAATCCAGACAGCTTTACTTCTGAGGTTCAATATATGGGCTGCCACTGTTGTTTTTTTCCCAGCTGCTGGAAGAGTATGTTACAATTGGGCAATTGAAGCACTCCAATTGTAGCTTAGAATGGGGTCAGACCAAAATGCCCACCAGTCTCATCAGCTGCTCACCCATGCCAAGGGTTGTGACTCCCAGCAAGGACTTGCCCTCCCAGCGGCCATCTGTGAGATGGCACAGTTCAAACATTCCTGCTGCCACACTTCCTACACGGCTATTTGCAGACTGGGTACCCTTTGTGAATCTGCTACTCAGTATGGGCTCCGTCGAAAGCTGTATGAGGCACACAAGGTCTAAACAGGGGTGGGGGCAACAAAAACTGGGGCTTGCAAAGTCTGCAGAAAACCAGGCAAAGTCATGGGGGTGAAGAACATAGACAAAGGGCTGGAATGTGCTATTGGGAAAATGTCTGCTTCCAGCAACTTGAAACAGTTTTGTTTCAGGTTGTTGGTATCCATGACTATTGTGCAGGAGACTGAAGAGAAAGAGCTAAGAGACAGAAATTTAATTTCAACTCCTTCTCTTTTCTCCATGACTATCATCTCTTAACTGTTCCCATTTATTTCTTACATGAGTCCCTTGGGCTGGACATATCACAGCTCTTAGGTGGAAATTGGTCCTTAGCTGTTCATCATATGTGGGATTTCTCTCTTCTAGCTAGACTCCACGCTGCCCTCCAGAAAGCCAAGAGCATTGTAATTCCCAGGGGGCTCCTACCATAGAGTAGGGCACACAGGAGGTGCTTAATAAATGGTTAATAACGATGTCCTACTGGGTCAGCATCACAATTCTCACTTTGTGCTCAAGCCAGATCATGCCATGACGGGCCTCATTTTACTAATGAGAAGGCGAAAGGGCAAAGAAAAATGACCATCTACGGGTTACACAAAATGAATGACAGAACCAGGCCTCGATCCTAGGCCTTTTGAAACTAAATTCAGCTGTATTTATCTATCTATTATAAAAAATATGATAGAAAATATGCTGAAGACCTTTAGGCTGAAGTCAGTGAAAGAGAAAATAGTATTAGCTCATTGCTTGAGGGGTCTTATAATATTCATGTCAATTTTTTTAGAAGGACATTTTAACTGATATGTCCTTAGCTTAAAATATGAGTTACATAAACATTCTCATACATTTATATAATTATAAAAATATGAATTCTAGCAGTTCAGTCATAATCAATTGTTTAATTGGAATAAAAATAGATTCCTTTTTAGCTGAAGAACTAAAAGTAGAATGTAAATTAATACCTAGTAAATGAGATATCTCTCTCTGTGAGGTAAGACCCTGTTCAACTCAACACAGAGTTTGGAGGTCTTGGTAGCATGCATATTGATGTGTAAAGATCATCCTAGCAAAGGAACATCATTCAAGCATTCATTAAGTGCCTTACTGGGTACACAGCTCAGTTCTAACTGGCCTTGTAGTTTTGCCATTAACTAGCTATGGGATCTTGGGTATACACTAAAGGACATTTTTGAATGCTAGTCAAGTGCCAGAAACCTTGAAATACCCATTACATACATTGTTTCATGTGGTCCTCATGCAGTCCTTTGATTTACAAATAAGGATTCTGAGGATCATTAACCTATTCAAAATCTCACAGCTAATAAATGGCAAAGCTGGGATGTGATGCAGATGTTAGTGACTCTAAAGCCCATTCCTTTCCTACTCTGCCCAAGCCTCTGAATCCTAGGTTGTGTTACTATTACCTACGGAGTTTTTATAGAATACTGATGCCTGGGTCCCCCTCTAACTAATGACATCAGAATAGCTGAGAGCAGAGTTAGGAGTTTTAAAAACCTCGCTATAGGAATTTTAACATGAAACCAGGGTTCAGAACCACTATACTATCTCTGCCTTGCATCAGTTTCTTCAGCTGTAAAACAAGGAGAGTAGGCAGACATCCCTAAGATCCTTTCTACTTCTGTAGCCACCAGAACTGTGATGACAGTGGTATGGGGACAGCAGCTGCTTGAGAAGCCCCAGTTTGTACTTGGAGTAAGCCGTAATCACCTGCATGACAGATACTCTCTCGACTTTCTACAGAAGTGTAGGGTAAGAGTGAAGCTGATTAAACACGCAGGGATGAGACTCTCTAAAGCACACAATTTATTTCATATATTTATGAACAAGGCCTTAAAGCTCGAAAAAGATTCCACATGCCATCTTTCTCTCTTTCTATCTTCTTTTCAAGTATCAATCATAGTTATTTAGTGAAATTCCTATTGCTCAAAACTATTTTAGTGCTACCCCTCTACACCAGCACATCGAAGTTTTTTGAAAATATTCATAGCCTTTAACCCAAAATTCGTCTTATAGAAATCTACTCCAAGGAGGTAAATAAAAAACAGAAAAAAACTTCATGAAAAAAGATGTTCATTGCAGTATTATTACAGTGGAAAACGGACAACCACTCAGATATATAACAATAGGGAAATGATTTAGTAAATTATGATATAGCCTACTAAGTGGAGAAATGGCCATTGTGAATTATATTTACATACAGACTTTTAAAAAAATATATTTTATTTATTTATTTGACAGACACATCACAAGTAGGCAGAGAAGCAGGCAGAGAGAGAGAGAGGAAGGGAAGCAGACTCCCCGCTGAGCAGAGATTTTTCCCAATGCGGGGCTTGATCCCAGGACCCTGGGACCATGACCTGAGCAGAAGGCAGAGGCTTTAACTCACTGAGCCACCCAGGTGCCCCTACATGCAGACTTTTAAGAGATGTGGGGAAATATTAACATTTATGTTATAATATTGAATGAAGAATGTAGGGTACAAAATTACATAAAGTTAATCTATTAATAAAATTACATAGGCTTATGTCACTATGCACTTGCTTTTGTACATTGAAAAAAGATGAAAAGTACTATCATGCAAAGGTTAAAATACCTGAAATTGTTTTCACCATTAACTCCATTCCAAATGTTTGAAGAACACAACAGAAAAGTGGTTCTGAAGCAGGCCCTGTCCAGAAAAATTTTATATATGTCCATAGGCTTCCAGAACTGTATAGGCACAGGACTTACCAACAGCAGAGGAGAAACAGGAAGCCACAGGTCACATGATTCTTTTAGGCATGGGAAACAAAGGTAACATTTACAGAGTCAGGATAAGGGATAAGAAGCTAAGAAAACCCAAAGGCCAAAATCAACTCTCCTTTAATCTAGAAAGGCATCAAGAAGGAACTGTGATTCACGAGGGGGCAGGTCGCTGAGTTAAGGGCCCCGGTGGCGATTTTCGAAGCACTCTCACCGTCTGTGGTTGGCAGGACCCTCCACGCAGGGCCACGCGCAGGTGTTCCGCGCACAGGTGTTCCGCGCACAGGTGCTCCGCGCGCAGGTGCTCCGCGCAGGTGCTCCGCGCAGTACCCTCACCACGCGGAAGCGGGAAATGAGCCTCAGGCGGCCGGCATGACCTGCAGGCTGTCATGGCGGCGGCAGCACGGCCCAGAGCCCCTCTGCCTGTGGCTGCTGCCGGGCCTAGGCCATTCGCAGAATGGCGGGAGTCCCAGGGCGGCAGCAGCTCTGCACGAGCGACGCCCCCTCCGGCGCTGGCGGCGGCTTGGTGCGTTCCGGGTCACCCTACCTGCAGGCTCAAGGTAGGGACCCACTGTGCTTCTGGGAAGCGGCGACCTAGGACGGAGCTCTGGGCTGCTTAGCAGCCTGAGGCCGCAGTTCCTTCACAGTCCACTTGCGGCTGAGTCTCCCCGCGAAGCTGGCGCACAGCATGGGGGAGAACAGAGCTCTGGGCCCGCCACTGGGGGCCCTCCCTCCCCCTGCGGCCCTGCGGACCTGCCATTGCCATTGGACCCCCCGCAGGCAGACGAGCTTTGCGTCCCCGAGCCTAGCCGAGGTCCCTGTGTCTGTGTTTCTGTGCTTCCGTGCTTGGTTTGCCCGTTCTTACAAAATTGAACCTCGTACTTTTGCAAACAGCCGGTGTTTGCTCAGCAACCCAAGCAGCATCAGAGGACTGCAGGTGGCAGGCTGCTGGCTTGTGGCCAGCGTGAAAGGCCTGGATTTCCAGATGGAAGGTGACCCAGGAGGCACCTGCTGGGATGCTGGCCACTTGGGCTGAGCCCCTGAGCCCTGCCCTCAACTCTAAAGGTTTCTTAAGCTCCCTTAGGCCAAGTTTCATAATGAAGGGTATCCTGGGCCACAATTTGACCATCCCAGAGCCCTCTTTACCCTTAAGAAGCTAGTTTACTCTGGGTATTTTATGAGACTGATGAATCACTGACCTCTACCTCTGACACTAATAATACATTATATGTTAAGTAACTGAATTTAAATTTTAACTTTAAAAAAAAGCTGATGTATTTAATAATTATAATAATAAGTTTAGGAAGACTATGGTAATTCTATTGTTTTTAGCTCTGGCTCACCCAGATTCTTTTAAATTCAAAACAGGTCCCCTTTTTGCTATTGTTGACTCCAGAAATGAAAGCAAGCTATTTCAGTTTTTGTTTGAAATACAACTTCGTCCCTAACTGAGGATTTCTTTTTCTAGATTTGAAAATCTATTTGGAATTTGCACAAACTCCTTTCACCACCACACCTTTTGTCCAAATACAAGCACAAAATGTCACGTCTCTTTCCCTTCCACAGACTGCATGTCGCATATCTTACATACACATCAGACTGCTCACTGTTCAACAGACCCTTGCTAAGGAGCTACTAAATGGTGCTCTCAGATGATGTTTGTATTTCCACTTAAAAGGGGAGTGAAAGGGGGGCACCTGGGTGACTCAGTGGGTCAAGCCTCTGCTTTCGGCTCAGGTCATGGTTCCAGGGTCCTGAGATTGAGCCCCACATTGGGCTCTCTGCTCAGCAGGGAGACTGCTTAGCCCCCTCTCTCTGCCTACCTCTCTACCTACTTGAGATCTCTGTCTGTCAAATAAATAAATAAAATCTTTTTTAAGAGGGGGTTGGTTAAAGGAATGCCTGGGTCGCTCAGTTTAAGTGTTTGACTCTTGGTCTCAGCTCAGTTCTCCAACTCAGGGTTGTGAGTCCAAGCCCCACACTGGGTGTGGAGCCTACTTAAAAAAATTGAAAATAAAATGGGGTTGGATGTTGTCGAAACAGTCAGCAATGGTAATACGTAAGGTCCTTTGCAGTTTTCTAAACTTTTCCTTTTCTGGAATCACAAGATTCCTGATTAGATCACTCTGGTGCTCAACAGAGATGCTTTCTCGGATAATTTAACATTATGTCCCTAAACTTTTACCCAGCATCATTTTAAGGAATGTTCGGGTGAAGAACAACTTTAAAATCTCTGTAAAATTTCATAGACATTATGTTGCCTAATGTAAGAAACCCTTGCCACTAATTTTCACTTGGACTTTAGTACTAGAATAAAGTTGGGCTCTGCTTTCTCTTATTAATTAATGAAAGCCATGGAATGTCTTGTACAGTACTTTTTGCTTTCATGACCAGGAGTCTCCGAGCTTCTGAGTTTTCTGCTCAATTTCAAGACTCTCTCCTAGCATAGGCTTTCTGGATTTGTTCCCATTCCACCCCCCACCCCCCACCCCCCACTCCACCCCTCCGCTGGCCCACAACCAGCACCGGATTTTTCTTCCTTTGATTTATTTATCCCATCTTTGAAGCAACTGTATCTTTAGTGATTCCCCTCAAAACTTCTCAGAAGTGAGGGGCAATTATTCTAGATTGCCTCAAATGTTCTTGCGATCTGCTTAAATGGCATATGCAATCACGTTTTGTTTTGGCCTGCATTTGGGTGACATTCACTAGCAAGACTCCCAAAGTCCCACCCAGAATTGTGTACCATCCCAGTGAGCCAGGCTCTGCTCCCGCCCTCCCCTCCAGAAAGCCTCTCTAGCTGACCGTGTTACTGTTTGAGTGAGTCACAAGCTTCAGTACTTTTTGACAAGTAACAACTGACTTGAAGCACACCTTGCACCTGTGGGTGCCCCACCCAGCACCCGACCCTTGGTGCAGGGCAGCTGCTCAGGGATCCCTGGAACACTGCAGTTTGTAAATCACTCCTTACTTCCCCTCGACTAGTAGCACAGATTTCCTCAATTTCAAGTGTCGTGAGTGTGCACCTCATTGTTCAACAAAGCCTAACATCTGTGCTTCCTTCCATCAAGCAGGTAAACTTCTCATTCCCCCCCAAATTTATTTGTTCAGTCAGTTGTGAGGAAAGTTGTATTTTCAAAGTCAGTCAAGGAGCAATTGGGAAAAAAACCAAAAAAACTCTTTTGGGTTCTTAGGACCCTTAGAGGAAAGGCTGACAGAGAAGGGGAAGGGAAGAACATTTCTTGCAACTCAGGTAAGTGCCAGGTGCTGTACGGAAGACTTGGCATTTTTTTTTTTTTTTAACCTTCCCAGCAGGCCTATGAAGTAGGCACATTTATACCCATCTTCCAGATGAGAAAACAAGCTCAGAGGGGCTAAAGGACTCACTCAAATTATATCACGATTACATGGTAAAGCCTAACCAGGATTCTAACCCAGTTTGATAAATGATGGGGTTCATTCCATTTTCACTATAAATACTGAGTGAGAGTAGAGATTTAACACATTCCTATGGACTGAGCATGCAGGGCTCTGTAGTGCAGGCCTCATGCAGGGACTCTGAGACCGAGGTACCTGAGTTCAAAACCCAGCCCTGTCACTAGGCACATAGATAAATTACTTAATTTATCTCAGATAAATTACTTAACCTCACTGGGCTCCAGTCTCATCCATCTGTCAAATGGGGATGGTTGTTGGAAGGAGTAATTTAATCCTGGCACAGTAGCAGCATAAAACAGTGTTAACGCCCATTCCCCAGTTATTCCTGTTTTATTTTATTACAGGATAGGAAATGGTGCTTTCTTGCCCAAACAATGGTGTTTTTATGTCAGGCTCTCACTTAGAAATCATTCGCTTAGAATGGTATATCTAATAGCTGGTCACCTTTGGAAGCACTCAGGGAGTTTTAAAAAATACTGATGCTTGTGCCCCAGCCCCTAGAGATTCTGATTCACTTGGTCTGGAGAGTAGCCTAGATGTGGGGGCAAAGGGAATTCTTAGCGGTTCTCAAAGTGTGGTCCCTGGCCCCACAGCTCAGTATAACCTCAGAGCTTGCTTGTTGAAAACACAGAGCTCTTGGATCAGATACCTGGGGAGTAGAGCTCAGCAAAACAAGTCTTCTGGGTGATCTGATGGACCTGAAGGTCTTAGAACCATTGCTCTAAGGGAAGGAAGTTCTCTAAGACTCTTTCATCCTAAGCACAAGGTCCAAAGACTGAGGCTGACCTAAAGGTGTTACCTCTTTGTTTACACTGAGCAGTGAGTCACTACTGTCTTTGTCCCCCCAAAACGATAATATGGTGTGGGTCTACCGCCCATCATCTCCCAGTCACAAAGAAAGGCGGGTCTTCATCAGAAGTCTTTTTATTAAGTGCTGAAGGATATCAAGCTAAGGTAACCCAATTTGTATATTTCATGGTAGGGATCATAAAACTATCAACCAAAAACATCGAATTCCTCTGGACGCGCATCACCCAGAGTCTACTGGCTACTGATCCACCATCATCTCTTCATTCAGAGTAGCCCAACCACGGGTCTGCAGGCAATAACAGTCCCTTTCCTCTCCTGGGCACCACAGGATGGCCATGGCCATCCTTTGCCTCTTCCTTCTCTCTGCGTCCAGCATCCTGCTTCCTGGCCCGTGATTGCGGCAGGCTTTCCCCTGTATCAGTATACTTCAGGAGGTTTTAGTTGGATCCTCCAGGCCAGATAGCAACTTGTCCCTTCTGATGAATCTGTATAACTCTGCTCTGACCTCTGTCGTGACACTTTGACGCTCTCAGGGGAGTGGCTATCTGCTTCCCACTTTTTCTGTAGAGAGCAACCCCGAGAGCACTCAGACTCTCCTTCAGCTGTGTCTTGTTCCTACTCCTTCAGCCATCAGGAGTCTCTTCTGAAAATAGACCTGTTTGTGTTGAATACTTGCCTTCGTTGCTTCTCCGGATTCTGTGGAACTTGTGATCAGAAGTAGATCTGATGTCATTCGATTGATCTTTCATCATCATTAAAGAGAAAAGCGGTTCTGTTCATCTCTGTGTTTTGCTGTTGTGACTTCTCACAGGGAAGAATGTTCATGTTTGCCCCATGCTTTTGTGTAACCACCTGCTGAGAAACTTACAGTAAATTTTATAACCTTTAAAAAATTATTTCCTTCGGGATAACTTTGCCTCAGCATTAAGCAGATGACCTGAGGTCAGAGTGGTTAAAGCAAAGGGCAAAAGAACAGCAGCAGGGAGTGAAACAGGGAAGAAAACAGAAGGGAGAGGCTATGTGTAAGTTAGCAGAGGGGAAGAGGGAGGGAAGCAGAGGGATAGATGGGTCCCAGGGCGTTTTGAAATCTAGGCTGAGGAGAAGCTACTGCGGGAAGGTATCAAACTCAGCCTTGACAATTTAAAAGGGAAGCAAGACAAATCCCATTGCTCTGTAGCAGGAGGAGGGCTGGGGGCAGGGGTGCCGTTCGACAACTACAGAATTTCAGGTCAACTCTCAAAGCTAAAAACAGGAGTATTTTGTGGCCCCTACATATTCCATGTAGAGAAGCTAGACCCCCCACACAGAATTGCTAAGCAGTGACCCATAAAACCCAGCTCCGTGACCCTGAGCCCATCCCCTGTACAAGAGTGTGGAAGGAAGAGAAGGAAGTTGATGGGGAGGAGAGCAGTGGGACTTGTTTAAGGAGAGTCATCAGTGTGCTGAGAACATGAACCTCCACTGCGGGCCAAGTGCAGGGAGGGGCTTTGAGAGAACACTAGAAAAAGGCAGCTGCCTCGCAAGAGGGAAACAGACATCTTCCCTCCTGGTTGACCAAGGCAGAGCTGCAGAAACTATAGTCGAGTCCCATGCCTTCACAGACCCGAGACAGAATGCGGGAAGAGGCTTCTTAGGAGGACTTGACTTGTGTCATCAGGAGTTTAGGGAAAGACTGGAGCCTGCCTGTTACGATGTCTGTAACGGAATCGGAAATGCTCCAACACAGGCAGGGGATGCTGCGTGTGTTTGCTGAGCTCTGGCCTTACCCGTACTCCAGAAACAGCTACCCTAGGATACACAGTCACCTTATCTTTGAGCAACGACAGGGGCTTTCCTAATTAGCATAATGAATGCTTAAAATGGGTTTTATGCTGCAAAATTAAAATTATTCAAGTTGAGTGGATTAGCCAAATATTTACAACTCTTATCACACTTGCATGGATTAAGTGTAGGTCTGGGGGGCCTATAGCCCGTGCCCTTAAAGGCACCAGAAGCTGGATCTCTAATGTCCCATAACTAGGAATTGGTTTGAAGGAATCTGGTTGTCTAGTGCTAACCCTAGAGTTTATTTGAAGCTTGCCTCTACAACACCAAGATGTTTCCCTTAGATGAATCTTTTGTGCAAAAACAAAGAGCTTTCATGATAAGCTAGTGACAAAATTGTGAAGGAATAATTAACCCTCACCTACCTCGACATACTGATGGCTGCTGTGACTTCTCACTGCCCCGCTGCCTAGGATAGTTCCCAAGACAGCAACTTAACTGGAAAAATCTAAGCTCCAGGCTCTGGCTGGTGCTGCCTGGGGCAGGGGAGTGGGAAGGGCGGGCTGCATTTGGATGGGTGTGCACCCCAGTGCTAGGCAAAGCAAAGAGGTGCATTCACTTGGGTCCAATGGAGACTGTGGGGGGTATGACTGCTAAAGAGACCCCCACCCCAGAAGACAGAGTGAGGGGCTCCTAAAAGAGCTGGCTTCTCTCTGGAGTGTGCCATGGGTGGGGACCGAGGGAAGGGACTGAGGGAAGAGCTGTGGGGAGGCAGCCAGTGACTGGGATGTTTGTCAGGGGACTGTGTGGTTGGACATGTCCAGAATGCTCCCTGAGGAATGCCTGCCACACTCCAAGCTAGGAGAGTCCTCCTGCCCCTTACCTTGCCACTGGGAAGGGGCCGGAGCCAGAAACATGAGCATGAGCAGCGGAGTAACAGGAGAATCCAGTGGGAAACTAGGAAGCTAACCACATTTCTTCCAGCACACCTCTGCCCTTCTGCAGGATTCAGAATCTTCCTCAGGCCCCAGTGAGGGTGGGAAGAAGCTGTATCCTAGATCAGAGACTACAGCTTGGATGTGAGACTAGCCTGGACTTTCCATACCTAGAAATGAAATGCTTATTAATACCCGAATGTGACCAGAAAAGCTTGAGGATATGCCCAGCATTTCACCCAGGGAAGTGGAAGAATAATTCAACAGAGGGACCTAAAAGGGTGGCGATGAGGGAAATACTAAGTTACTTATTTTTTATGTATGACTGAGTCCAACTTGATCAAGCATCTACACCTTTCATTACTGAACGAACAGGAAGTGGTATTTTTACTGTAATTTTCCAAATCATTTATTTTTGTATCTCACTGAGTTGACATCAAGGGGTGGCAAATTAGTATTCAAACCTATTCCTTAAAGCCACAGACTAAATAGCAGTGGGATGGAAAGGTAGGCATGTATTAGTTTTTTACTGCTGCAGGAACATGTTACCATAAACTTTGTGGCTTAAAAATGACACAAATTTCTTCTCTGAGTTCTGGAGGTCAGAAATGGGTTTCTCTGGACTAAAGTCAAGGTGGAAGCAGGGCTGTGTTCCTTCTGGATGCTCTAGGGAGGAATCTGTTCTCCTGTCTAGCTCCTAGAGGCTGCCTATACTCCTCGGATTGAAACCCCTTCCCCATCTTCAAAGCCAGCAGCAGAGGAAATTCCAATCTCCTTCGGACTCTGCCTCTCCTGCCCCTCTTCAACTCAGACAGACTCTCATGACAGCGATGGACTCACCTAGAAAATCCAGAATAAACTTTTTATCTCAAGATCCTTAATCACCTCTGCATAGTCCTCTTTGCTATGTAAGCAACATATTCACGGGTTCTGGGAATTAGTGGGAGGCCATCTTAGGGTGGGGAGCATTATTCTGCCTGCCACAGGATAGGCCCAAGTTTATCTCTGAGAGCCCTCGCACCCTTACCTACCAGTTAGCATAAAGGTGGCCTTGAGGAAAGAGGCTCTAAGTAATCTTGGGAGAAAGTATATAATCTAAACAAAACAAAACAAAAAATTTTTTAAAAAGCACATAATCTGTTCATACCTCAGTTTCTTCATCTGTGAAATTATAGAAATAGGCGTGCTCCTATATTGTCTTCCAAATCTAAACCCCATGCTCCTTTCTCTTTGGCATAATAAGTACTTGATGAAAACTGGCTGCTTACCTCAAAAAAATAAATGGAATTTGTTCTAATGACATGGCTAACACCCAGCCCTGCCCTAGGCCACAGAGACTCCGACAGCCTGCACCATGGGAGCCTCAGAGGATGGCAAGCAGGCTTCTGCTTTCCTCCCAGAGCAGGGACCTAGATGCCACAGGTGGGAGGTTCTGGCTGACCAGCCTCTCCCAGCAGAGCAATTCATCGTCCTGTCCCCTTCTGCTGAGTCACCATAGAAGGCCTTGAACAATGGTGCCAATCTCAGACATGGCTGCTGACTCAGAGCTGCTGGAGTGGCCCAGGGAAGCTGCAGGGGCATGAGTCACAGCCCTCCGTATTTCCCCTCTCAAGTCAGCACACAGACTCCTTCCTAGCTCCTCAGAGCCTTAGGCTCTTAGAGCAGCAGCCCTCAGAACAGGGAGATGGAAGAAACCTCAAACACTGTGTCACACAAGTCCTTCCCAGCAACCTTCCCTTGTCACGTGATCTTGAGCTGGTTTGTGCGTTTTGATTTTCCACCTACTCTGATAAATTGCAGTGTTTTAGTGGCCTACTTCCTTCTCTAGTCTGGCTTCAAAGTTAAGGTTCATTTTGTATCCTTGGCCCAATGAGTCTCGGCCCAATGAAACACCCAGCTCCCCAGGACTCCTCTAGGTCCCCTTTACTTTCTGCTTTCAAGATAGTGTCATTTTACCAGCAAGAGCTCTGGGCCATAAATCAGGAAGCTGGGGCTGCTTCTTCCTGTTCCCTGAGGTTCTGTGGGGCATTTAGCAAGTCACACCATCCTTTTGGGCCACCTTGGCATTTGACTCTGTTTCCTCCAAAGTCTCTTCCTGTGCCAATGTGAGGAGATCAGAGCAGCTATCCTAAAAGTCCTTTTCAGTTCTGAAAGTAATCACCCTCTATCATGGAGTTCTTAAATCCAGCGGGTCTGGCTCAGCCTGCCCCTGGCGGCAAGCCTTCTATGGATAAGTCTTTCCCCGTGGCTCGCAACTGCCATATCTGCTCCCTCCCAGGAGAGTACTGAATACATAGCTTCATGAATGCCCTGGCACTCTGATGAGGGTTCCTGTCCTTTCTTGAGCAGGTTTTTCAGTCCCTCTCCTCCCAACCTGGGCTGGACTGTCACCTCTACCCACCAATCCCTGGGAAGTCAGGGGTTGGACTGTGGAGACTCAGCAACTGAACTGTGACTCTTCATCCATGCAATAAGCCTGTCATCATTCCTCCATGAGGTGGGCCTGCCAGACGAGTACTGGTGTCACTCTGTTGACATAGGGAGAGATTCCTGCCTATTTGGTGACCTTGAGGACAGATGCTGTTTGGTGGATGGATGTCACCTCTGTCCTTGGAGCATCTGGAGCCCCCAGGGTCCCCATAATGCTGCGTCCCCTTGCCTCAGCCCTGGCCACACTTTACCAGGAACTTCTTGTTTCCAGAACCTTCTTGGCTCCTTTGAATCACAAAGATGCTCTCTGGAACTCTGTGGACTTTTGCCACATCCATTCAGTTGGGTTCTCGTGTTTCCCCTGAAAAAGTGAACAACCCTTTTCTGCTTGTCCAGCAAAGAAATCTACCTTTTATTTATCACATGGACTCAGGCACTGCCCTCACCTTGAAAGAAGGAAACTGAACACAAATTATGTGTTGTAAACTAGCTTCCCCTTCAGTCCAGATCCCAGTGCAGAGTTGGCCTGCGCCGAGCCAGGCTCTCTTCCTCCTGGGTGTGTGCTTAGCTGCCGAGAAGAGAGAAAGGCCTATTGTTCAAGCATAGCTGGCGCTCTCCATCAGGCCACGGGCTGGGTGTTCCCCTGGGACGTGGGAAAGCAGCCTCCAAGATCCCATCATCTCCTGCCTGTGCTCTGTTTGCTTTTGTTTCTGGTCTTTCCTTCTCTGCTGTGTGCCTTTGCCAGGCACTCGGTGCCTCTCTAGTGCTTATTTCTTCCTTTAGCCTTTGCACAGTGAATGCCTTTTGTATGCTTCTGGCATTGCTTAACCCTTCATGGAGCAGAGTGAATGTCTCTCCCACCTAAGAGGCCTGCTCCTGGCTGGCCAGTGGATCAGCGGGCCCTAGGGAATGAACAAAGGCACATTTGGCCCCCAGGGAGCTTGGGGGTAGGGCCTGGGTCTGGAATGTTGGGTCTCCTCTGCCTGGATTCAGAAGGAGGGCTGCTGCTTCCCAGAGAGTTGGGGGTAAGGAGTGGTGGCAGGGGAGGCTTGGGGGTTGGAGGTTGAGTTTGGCCTTCTGGTCCTACCCTTGTCTGCTCAGTATCCAGCCCAGCTCAACATCTGAAAAAGAAGCATGGCAGGAGGAGCCAGGAAATTCTAGTTGGGCCCGCCTCTGCCACGGTGTGACCCAGCGCCCCACGGGGCCTCCCAGGGTGAGCCTTCCTTCTCTGTCCCAAGTGGGGCAGTAACTCCAGCCCCACCCTCCTGCTTCCTGGAGCTGATGTGAGGAGCGAACACAACACTCTGTGAGAAGCAAAAGCCCTTTGTGAGTCAGCGGTGGGAGTCATTGCTCTGTCTTTCCCCATTATTTACCAGGCCGCCCCTCCACCCGGGGCCCCATAAGCATCTCGTGAGCTCGTGCTGCCCCCTAGTGCCCAAAGTGCTCCTCAGCATGCATTTCTTTTAAAGTAAATTTCTATTAAATCCTAAAAAGTAATCCTGATGAATATGCAGTAATGGGCCCCGCCTGGATCGTACCCATTTTTATATCAATTTGTCATAAAATTTAATTTTAGATACCATTTTAATGGAGCAAGTGGACTACGAAGAAAAAAGTGCCTACTGCAGCCCTAGACTGGAAGGGGGAGTGTGTATGAGCTCAGTGTCCCCCATGTTGCTCCCCAGGGGCTGGCTGGGGCCTGATGGTGGCCTTTCCCCAAAAAGGCCCATGTTCCCCGCAAGATGCTGGGTATGGGGAGGAACACGTGAGAGAGCAAAGCACTTGGCTCTTCGTCAGGCTTTAAAACTTTACATCCCCAAAGATGATAAAAGGCCTTGATAAATCGCTATCTTTCTCTTTGCTGATAATGAGACAATGCTAGTTGGCCTGGAGAGAAGTTAGAGTTCCTATAGATTAGAAATAACAAGTGAGGGCACCTGGGTCACTCAGTTGGTTAGGTGACTGCCTGGGGTCCCACGTCAGGATCCCTGCTTGGTGGGGAGTCTGCTTCTCCCTCTGACCCTCTCCCCTCTCATGCTCTCTCTCTCACTCTCTCACTCTCTCTCAAGTAAATAAATAGAAAAGAAAAAAGAAAAAAAGAAAGAAAGAACAAGTGACCAGTAGCTGTGAGGTTCCCTTCTTTATGAGAAGCCTCCTTACACATGTTCTCCCAAGACTGCTCACTGCAGCCTGGAGGTAGCAATTCCTTTTATTTTCAGGTGAGGAATTTGAGGTCTCAGGGTCACGTGTGGGTCAGAGGGGAGCAACAGCTTGAAACCGGGTGTTCTGGCTTCAAAGCCCTCACCTTCTCACCGCACTGAGTGCTTGGAATTGAGTTTCCCCAGCCTTGCAGGATGAGAACAGTCCACAAGGTGGGGAGGAACCCACTGCACACAAAAGAGTAACAAGTCTTTCCCTCCGTACCTGTGGAATGAAATAATCTGGTCAACAGTCCCTCTCCGGTCATGATGAATAGTAGACTGAAAACTCATGCCCTTTGTCCTGGATAACCACTTTCCTTTTCCTTTCTCATCTGACAGATTCCTTCACAGCATTCAACATTCCAGTAACTCTTTACTTCCCTAACCAGCTTTTTCCCAGGCATCTAAGGAGTTTCCTTTTAGATTCAGCTTCCTGTCATTGGGACGGGGTGAAAGGTTGCTGGACTTCTGGAACTTTCACCCTGTGTCCTCCCCTCCTGCTCCATGCCCTCTCTGTTCTCCTCCTCCTAAGCAGGCAGGATGGTAAGCGTCTAGGGATTCACTGCCCAACTGAGAATTTTGTCCACTGGTGCCAAATATCATCCTGCTTTGAGGGAACCAGGGAGCATGACCCTGAAAAGCTTAGAGGGGGCCTGACAGTGGAGGGGCAGGTGGACAGCTCGTCACAGAGGCCTGGGGGACCCAGGAAGGCAGTTGACAACCCATCATGGGAACTGCTAGTTCCAGGACTGGGTTTTCTTAGACGAGCCTCTGATACCCACAGTGCCGAGAAGTGACCTAAAGGCTTGCTTCTCTACCCACAAGAGACAGGTACATTCCAGCACGAGTGCAGAAAGCCTTTTTCCAGATCCTCCATCTCTGGGGTGGAACTAAGTGAAATTATACCTGGTTTCTTACCTGATCTAGGAAATTTCACATTTTACAAACCTCTCTCGCATGCCAGCCCCTGGCATTTTTGCCTATGGCACTGCAGTTAGCCCTAGCAAAAGCCTATGAGGTGGGGGTTCTTTGCCTTGTAAATCCTGGTCCGGAAAGCTTCAGAGATCACAAAGCTCACAGGGAGAGTACCAATTCAAGGCATGATATAAGCTTCAGAAACACTGTTGAGACTGTAGTTTGCCTGACCCCACACACCTCTGGATGCTTTTCTGCTTTGGGGCTGAAGGGAGTCGATATGAGTTTCCCATCGACTGGATTTATACTTTGGTGACCAAGTGACACATACATGTGCCTGCCACCGGCACTGGCCTTTGCTCTGGTTTCCTGTTTCCTCCCACCCCTGCACGTGGAGGCCAAGGCATGAGGGCCAGTCCCTGTGGCCTCATTTGTCTGTCTCCCACAGACGTCTGGGCAGCATGGGGCAACTGACCCAGATAAGCACGGGAGAGAATATGTGCTTTGGAGCAGGTGGGGTTAGGTTTAAATTGAACATCTGCCATAGTTTGCGGAAAAACAACGCCGTTTCTAAGATGGGGGTGAGGGCAGGGATGAGGAGGAGGGATGGAATCCTGGGGTCTCAGCCTGCTTCTGAGGAGAGGAAGGAGCAGGTGACAGGGCCAGCCCTCTCCAGAACCACAACCAACAGGACCTTCCTGCCCAGATGGGAGCTCTGCTGGTCACTGGTAATCTCAGCTCCCCGGGATGCAACTTCTGGAGCCCAGACGAGACTCTGTGGCTCCTGTTCTCCAGTTTCTCTTCCACACTCACTTTTAAGGCTCTGGGTGTCGGCCAAAGGGAACTCTCCCTGGAAGGGGGTGACACACTAGTATCAAAGCAAAGCAGCATGTAATGCAGGGAGGGCCCTGGTATGGAGCCCACCAGAACCTAGGCTCTGCCCGTGCTTGTGTGGCCTCCATTTTCTCATCTTGAACACACAGTAGCTGATATTATATAACAGTGACTCACACTTCTATAGGGTTGCTCTTAGCACTTTTTACACGAGTTAACTCATGTAATGCTCACAGTAACCTGATTCTCGTTTTCCTGGTGACGTGGCCTGTAGGTCAAATCACCTGCCCAAGGTTACAAACCCAGACTTGAAATGCAGGCAGCAGCATCCCTGCTCTTGACCTCCACATGGCACCAGCTCTTATGGTAATAACGGGGCCTTCCTCTAAGGTAGCAGGGCCAGATGAAGAAAGATCATGCTTCTAAAGCTCCTGGCACAAAGCAAAGACTCAGTTCATGCTCTTTTCCTTCCCCAGTCTTTGGGTTTGAGAGGAGAGCGCCACAGCCTACCTCTCCCAGGAGGGGTCTGTCTTGCACATATACACGGTCAAGCAGAATCTGAGGGACAAATGGAAGGGCAGATTTGGATAAGGTCAGAGGTGGTAGTAGGGGCAGATGGGAGGGGTGGGCACTAGAAGTAGAGGCCTATATATGAGGCCAAGGTCAGGGGGCTAAAGCTGTGTCAAGTGAAGTAGTTTTCCTGGGAACTCCTTGCCTGTGCAGGTATCACCAGGCTGACTAGGGGGTTGATGCCCTGATGTGGGCTTCAGCTGTTAGCCATCCTCATGTAGGGGTGTGTGAGTGTGTGTGTGTTGTGAAACTGGATCCAGCACGGAGGACTGGGGGGATGGGAAGGAGGCACTCGCCCCACCACCCCTCTGTTGCTGAGAAAAATGTGGGGCTACTCATGGCGGGAGGGGCAGCATGGTGGCAGGGATGGGAAGCTGGTGTAAGGAGATAGAGCTGTCCTGTTCCAGGCTGAAGACAGCCCAGGCCCACACCCAAGTTGCGGCTGCCCCACCTCTGCTCCCGCCTGCGTCAGCCAACCACTGACACAGGAAGAGTACTTCTTATAAGGAACCGGCAGAAGAGGTCCTGTAGGGGCAGACAGAGCCCAGCTCTCTGATGGAAGGTCTCCAAGCCATCCTAGTCCAATTCAGCCAGACCCCGGCTTCACCAGCACAGGCTGTCTGGGCTGCGGTTATGGAGGTGGATTCCTTTCTGTTTATCGAGATCACACTGGCCAAGGCCAGGTGTAACCGGGCCAAAACAAGCAGACCTTGACCCGGCAACATAACAACCCATTGGTTTCACCATGTTCTCCCTGAATGTCTTTCAGCTCGACTGATACATCACGATCGGGATGGTTTACGTTGACTAAAACCAACTGCCCCCTCCAACCCGCCCCCCCTCCCCCATGCCAGCTTCAGCCATTTCTGTTCATAGGCACAGCCTGCATGTCCGTGCAAAGTGAAGTAAGGTGGTTTTTTTTCCCCTACAAGGTGGAGGCACTGAATCCCCATTGCTTGGGATGTTTTGGGAGTAGTCACTTAAAAATCCTACCCACTGCTTCAGTTTGCTCTGCTCTTTGAGAATATGTCCCAGCTCCAGGAGAGGTTAATCCACTGTGCTTGTTTTATTCCATGTGGCCAGCTGAATGGGGCTTTTCTTCTTCAAGATTTGCAAAGGATAGTCAAGATCCTGCTTCAATCACTGGCATTTTAGAAGGGTTCTTGAAATAACAGAATGGTTGCTTTGCACTGTCGACGTTTTGGTCAGTGAATGTTTATGAAGTGCCCATGCCGATGTTGCTTGCCAGTTCTGAACCCAGATAAGAGGGAAGGTTCTTTTTTCTGTTGCAGAGGGAGGCTTGGTCAGTAAATTGCATTTCTTCTAATTTCTGAAGGCCTTCCTTTTCCTGAGAGGGGGGTGGGGGAGAGGGGAAGTCATTTTGTTTTTGCAAATGAAAAAGTAAAGTTTTTGCTAATGCACTGTATTTCCTCACTTATCTCTTGGTTTTCCAGACGGTGCTTTGTTTTCCAAAACCCTCAAATCACCTGTCTTTGCACTAAAAATAGTCAAACATTGTTTGAACTCATACTGTAGCAACTTGTGAATTTAACAGATAGTTTCAGTTTTTCTGACCCACTCTCTCTCTTTTCATCCACTCCACCCAAGAACAAATCATTCAAATGCTGCACGGCTGGAATGAGTCCCTCCCAGGGAGTGAGTCCATCACTGACCAACTTCTCTAGCCTGGGCAGTCTTACACTGACCCCTTGTGGTGAGGACAGCTTGGGCTGTGTCCTTGTGCTCGCCTTGGAGGTCAGGGGCTGCTGGGCTGGTCTTAAAGAGCAGGTGGCAAAAACAGCTTGTGAGGTCCCGAATGGCCCCGGTTCCTTGGGCACTCGGTGCCATCATATGCACTCTCCACAGTGAAAAGGCTTTGGGCTGTGGGCTTGGCTTTACCTCTTGTTTGAGACACAGTAAACCAGATTTCCTCAACAGAGGAAGTCATTCCCTGGGACGAAAAGGTGCATTACCTGTTCTAGGTCTTAGCAGGAGCTTTTAGTCGGAGCAGGAGCTCCTTTGATTGGGCATTAAATCACCTCACTCTTCTCAGAGCCTGGCCTGTTGCCCGACACTTGGTAAACACTCCATAAATCCTTGTGAAGTAACTTCTGTTAGTCTCTCATCAACAGTCCTTTACTGACCACTTACTGTTTGGGGTCCTTGGTTAAGCCTAGGGATATGGGGGCATCTGGGTGGCTCAGTGGGTTGAGGCCTCTGCCTTCGGCTCAGGTCATGATCTCAGGGTCCTGGGATCCAGCCCTGCATTGGGCTCTCCCCTCAGCAGAGAGCCTGCTTCCTCCTCTCTCTCTGCCTGCCTCTCTGACTACATGTGACCTCTCTCTCTCTCTCTCTGTCAAATAAATAAAAAATATCTTAAAAAAAAAAAAAAGCCTAGGGATATGAAAACGTGTAAAGGACAGTCCCAGACTTGAGTCTAGTTGGAGAATTAGGCCAGGCACAAGAGATGACACTCACCGGCATGGAGGGATGTGTTTTCATTTCTCAAGGAGTAACAACCAGCAGAGAGAGGCACTAGTGTTTGGGGAAAAGGCAGAGCCACCTAGGACACGACATCAGTCAGTCACTCGGATTGGGAATAGGGCTCTACTTTTAAGGAAGTGATAAAAGTAAAACCTACCAAGTACCTCCTACCCTGCACCAGCATCCTTTACGTACATCATTAATTCTCACAACACGTGTGCCGGGAAGTGTCTCCATCGTCTACCACGGGATGAAGGAACTCAGGCTCATGGAGCGAAGCAGTTCTGCCCAAGGCCACTGAGCAGGAGCACCAGGCTTTTGATGCAGGCTGATCGAACACCAGAACCCATGCCCCCTTTCACCACCCTCTCTGCCAAGGAGGAGAGGTAGAGAACTTTATCAAGTACCTTGGAGAATTATTTGAAGCTTCTTCCAAAGCCAGATGCTGCAGCTCCTAGGAGGCAAAGGCCAAACTGGTGGCCTCAGGTTGTCTGAGTGCAACACTGAATGGGGTGGTGGTGAAGCTGCTGGGTTCCTGGGGTTGATCCCAGGACCTGGCCAGCCTGCAGCCACAGAGGTCACATTGGACTCAGGTGTGGGCACAGGCATGCCTCCACTGGACTAGTTCCCAGTGGCACACAGCTTATAAGAAGCATCCACCGCTAATCTCCAAAAGAGCTCTGATGCTTTATAAAGAAGCCAAAGTTTCCAGGCTTGAATATAGAAAGATTTAATTACAGTGGGACTCTAGAAAAGCCACGCAGGTTGATGCACACTTCGATCCACACTCTGGAACGAAGTATTTGGGTTTGAATCATGGCTAAGCCACTTACTGCCTGGGTGAAATCACCTTTCATGAGTTCCCCCCAACATACCCCATAGGGTTTTTATGAAAGATGTGAAATGAGTTAACATATGTAAAACATAGTGCTTATGTAAACAGGCATCTCTGTCTTTATTTTTCTCCCAGCAGAACTTAGCAAAGTTATGTACCCTTCGGGTTGTCATCCAGGATTCAAGTCTGGATTAAGGATTTAAATGAGGCTTAAGTGGACACATCTAAAGACATTAGTGTTCCTTTGGAAATAGACAAATCCTTATTGTGCTCAGAGTACAACTTGCCAGTCAGCTGGTAAGAGATTTGGAGAGAAATCTTTCACATCTAGCCAAAAGTGACCTCTAATGGGCGGAAGTACTTACTGCTAACTCTTACTGCAAACTAAAATGTTCTTGTAAGGCAAGGACAGACTGTTGGGAGTATGGGAGCTGATCATGGGTGAGGAAGGTTGTCATGGGCCAAAAGGAAACTGCCGTGAGAAGCCCTATACATTGGCATTGTAGTGACTATGACCTTTAAAAGTCACTCTATTTCCTCTACAGCCAGTGCTGATGAGACAGCCCAAGGGCTTCTCATAACACACTCCTAGAGAACGTACAAATGTTGTGAATATTTTGGAAAGTCACATATGTGAAAATAGTCTTAAAAATATTCATCAGTCAGTTAAGTGGCCCACTTTTGATTTTGGCTCAGGTCATGGTCTCAGAGTCTTTAGACTGAGCCCTGCATTGGGCTCCACGCTCAGCATGGAGTCTGGTTGAGATTGTCTCTCCCTCTCTCTCTGTCCCTCCCTTACTTGTGCTCCCTTGAGTGTACTCTATCTCTCTCTAAAATAAATCTTTAAAAAAAGTATTCATCTCAAAGGACAGAGGAACTAGCTTAAAAGCAATTCTTATTGGCCACATCTTAGATAATTATAACAAAATAAATGATGGTAATGGATTATGACCCACAAGATGGTTACACACTGATATACATAAACAAATGAGTAAATGAAGAAGGGAAAGCTCTTCCTTATAGTGGGATTCCAACTAATAAATATGGAAGGAATGCTGGAATTAGAAAACATTTTCAATAAATGTTTCAGGCTAACATCAGTGGATGCTAAAATTAGTAGGCAGAATGATGATGAAAAACAGCATGTATGTGATCTCAAAACACCTCTTCTGTAAGGTTCTATTACTTTAAAGGGGGAACTAGTAACATTTAAGTAGAGAACACTGGTAGACACCACCTTCATCGATGACCAAAGTTAACACCATCAGTCATGAAACCAATCAACAGGGGCCTCCTAATCTGATGCACTGAGGAAGATACAACCTCACTTCTGTTGTACACCTACCAAAAACACAAAACCTGAATCTAATCATGAAACACCGGGCAGACCTCAATTAAAGAGCATTCTACAAAGCTCCTGGTTTACCCTGGGAGGAAGGAGCAAAAGAACTCTATAGTGATGGAGTAGAATTGGAGGTTTCATATGAAAAGACGTAGAAACGATGATACCAAGTAGCAATGAGCTTACCTTCTGCCAGAATTTGGTCCCTCACTAACAGGAACTTGTGGTTCTTAGAGGAATGGCTTGTTCCGGGGTTGAAGCAGAGAAAGTAGAAGGTGAACCTGGACTATCTTGTTGTACGAGAAAGTAACATAATGCCCAAAACTAATGGGGACATATCGAAAGGCCAAAGGAGCTAGCCTGTAGGAGTCTCCACTGGCCTAATTTGGGGTGATGTCAGCGTCACAATGAGAGGAATTTTTTTTTTTTTAAGATCTTAAGATCTTATAGACACTTGAAATAGTAAGAGATGAAGGGAAAGCTCTCTTCATAAAAGAATGCCAACCAACAAATGTTTAAGCAGCTAGAAATAGAAAAACCACCATTTTCCAACTGCTATAGTAAAACCTAAAACAAAACAAAAACTTGATTCCAGTAAGACCATTAATGGATGCTAAAGCCATGGGTGAAAAACTGTCAAGAAACAGGGAATTCACTCAGTCTTCATGTATAACCCCACAGAGTACAGATTAAAAGTACCTTTATAATGGAGGACTATGGTAGACACCACTTTAGTCAAATGACCAAACTTAATGATAATGGGACAAATTGACATGTGCCTGCTAAGTGATACACTGAGAACACAGTATCATCTATGTAGTGGGCCTACCAAAAATGTTTAAACGTGGATCTAATCATGGGGAGTTTTCTAGATTAATGCAGCTTAGGAGATAGTAAACTAAATACAATATATAAACTTTGGACCCTGCATCAAACAACCAACCCCCAGTTATAAACAACAATTACAACAATCTGGGAAATTCTAAGATAACTGTATATTACATATTTGTATCAATGTTAAATTTCCTGTGATGACAGTTGAGTTGTGGCTATGGGGGCAAAACAAATGTCCTCGATCTTTGGTAATATGTGTTAGAGTATTTAAGGGTAAAGTAACTTAAATGGTTCAGAAAACAAAAATATGTGGCTACATATATATACCCAGAGAAATCATGCGTGTGTAACAAAATATAATTACTAATGAACCTTGGGTAATGAATATAAAGGTACTGGTTTTTACTGCTCTTAATTTTCCTTAGAGGTTTGAAATGTATCAAGCTATAATGTTGGAAAAAATAAAGCTCTTCAAAACAAAAAAGGTCGAGGTCATGAAAGACAGACAAACTGAGGAACTATTACAGAAGAAAGTAAATTAATGGCAATATGTGATTCTAGATTGGATCCTGGACCAGAAAAGGGCATTGGTAGGAAAACTGGTAATATTTGATTAGGTCAGTATCATTTTTTTTTAATTTCCTGACTTCGATAATCCTACTATGGATATGGAAGATAAAGATCCTTATTTTTAGGGAGTATACAGTGAAATACAGGTAAGGGGACATCATGACTGCAACTTACTCTCAAATGTATCGGAAAATCCAGTACACACATGCAGAGGGAGAGAGAGTGATGAAGCAAGTTGGGAAATCTGGGTGAAGGCTACACGGGGATTCTTTGTACCATTTTTGCAACTTGTATTTTGTAAGCCTGAAATTATTTCAAAATGAAAGTTAAAAAAACATGTTAATTTCAGTTTTTTTCAACTTGGTTTTCTTATGTCACTGCAGTGGGTTGAAAAGTGTCCCCCACCTCCCCCAAATTCATTTCATCTAGAACCTTAGAATGTGACCTTATTTGGAAATAGTTTTTGTGGCTGTAATTAGATGAGGTCATACTGGATTAGGGTGGGGCCCAAATCCAGTGACTGGTGTCCTTATAAAGAGGGGAGAGGACAGGGGCGCCTGGGTGGCTCAGTGGGTTAAGCCGCTGCCTTCGGCTCAGGTCATGATCTCAGGGTCCTGGGATCGAGTCCCGCATCGGGCTCTCTGCTCAGCAGGGAGCCTGCTTCCTTCTCTCTCTCTCTGCCTTGCCTCTCTGTGTACTTGTAATTTCTGTCAAATAAATAAATAAAATCTTAAAAAAAAAAAAAAAAAGAGGGGAGAGGACATACACAGAAAAAGGCCACATAAAGAGGGAGGCAGAAAATGCAATGACATGGCTACGAGCCATGGAATGCCAGGGACAGCTGGGAGCCCCCAGTGACTAGAAAGAGTCAAGGAAGGATTCTTCCCTAGAACCTTCAAGGGGAGCATGCCCTGCCAACACCTTGATTTCAGACTTGTAGCCTCCAAAACTGTGAGAGAATCCATTTCTTTTAAGCCAGCAAGTATGTGGTAATTTGTTACAGTGACCCTAGGAAGTTAATAGTCACCCACCTGCTTAACACAGTGGCTCTCTGGTCTACAAGTCACCACAGTCTGGCATCCACAGGCCTCTGACAATGCTAAAATGGTGATACCACTGACTGACCATTCACTACAGGTCTAACACTGTGCTAAGTGCACCACATACATACATCACGTCTTTTAACCCTCTTACTATGTGAATACAGCAGACTCAATGACTCACTCTTCAGATGGGAAATGGAAGTTTGGAGACATTAAGTAGTGTGTACAAAATTAGATAAAAACAGTGACCGCCAGCAGTCTGACTCCTTAAGTCCACTATTGCCTGCCTTCTCTGGCCACACAGGGCTGGTGTTCACCTCGGCATGCACTCCACAGTCCCCCTTACGCGCTACCTCTATATTACATTGCCTTTCCTTCTTGGCCTTTCAAATTCTTTCCCATTCCAGGCACCCCACATGTTTCGTGTTCCCTGTGAAAACTTTCCAGGGTCTTTTAGGCCACAGGGGTCCCTCTTCCTTCTTTAAACTCAGCACTCATTATACTGCTTGCCTGGCCCTAAACTATACTGAAGATCATTTTGGATATTATTTGGATTACTTTGGATGTTATTTGGCTTTTTAAAAAATGGCCTCCAACTGGAAAGCAAGTACCCTGCAAGCAAGTATTAATTATATGTAGATATTTGCCACATATCTAGCCATCGAGACTTTCTCTGCCTTTATTTCTCTAGGTAGAAACCTATCATGGTAGCCCTCATCAGGTTAAGTGTAATTATGGCGACAACTGACATTTATAATTTGACTATTTTCAAGTAAGTCGAAAATTAATTTGCTCTTCATTTCATTTGTGTGGAAAATATCGTCTGCCAGGACTAACCAGTTTCAACATGACGTCATTGTACATTGTTAATCCATGTTGCAGTAATTATTAAATGAATAAGACTTGGTTTGCTTGAGAAGATCCAAGGAAATAAAACATTTTGAGCAGGAAGTTAGTTTTGTAATTTAGGTTGGAAAATATTGAACCTCATGGTGGCTTAGATTTATGATGTGCCTTGTCCTTGTGCTGTGGACAAAGATCTGGTGTGTCAAATACTCTGTATAAAAACAGGAAGAATCCACTTGCGGAGTTTTTCCACAAGTGCTCCAGTAATGCAAAAGCTCGTCAAAGGAGAAATTCCAGTTTGAAAAGGTTAGCCATAGAATACTGGTCAGCCAGTAAAGAGAGGTTGGTTGGGCACAGTATGCACATGGCCACTTTCACAGACGTGGAGATTTGTGTAGGTCTTGGATTATCCTCTGTGACGTCAGGTGTCCACTGCAAAAAGACCAGGCAGGTAGCACCAACAAGCAAAAAGAGCAGGATTCAAGAAAAATACCGCTGTCAGCACACCGACGGATGCAAACTGACAGCTGGCTTCAGCGGCGGCGTCAGTGCTGTGATTAAGAGGGAAGAGAAGGAACTATGATGCATGGGTGTGTGTGCACCCCAACCAGAGAGCTACTTGGGGCCAGTCAGTTGATGCCAGGGATTGTGGATCTCATATATTTTTTAAAAAGAAGCTGGAAGTTTAGGTTTTTATGTGACTATTTCCAATAAAAATATGTAGCAGCTAGTTCATTTAAAACTAACATTGCACAAACCAAATACATGCGCAAGGATTTGGCCATGGCCTACCAGTTTGCTACTCCTTGGCTGTTGTTTACAGGTCTCTGGTCCCCGTTTTGAGCTCCAGGAACCTAGAACCCTGTGAAAGGAATACATACATTCATAGGGGGCAGTTGGATAAAGAACACATTGAAAGTTGAGGGCTTAAAAACGTCCATTATTAGCAGTAAGTGAAATTCATTCATTCCTCAGTATTTACTACACACCCTATTATGGGAGCAGGCACAGTTGTAGGATTAGGTGAGGGGCATGCGATAATGAACCACTTTTTACTGCTCTCTTGAAGCTTATATCTTATGCATAAGAGTCAATGATAAAACTAAGGTAATTTCAGATAGTGGTTTTAGGAAAAAATTAGTGCTAAGGAATAGAACATGATGAGAGTGGTGTCAAGAAATGCTTATTTTGGATATGGTGTGAGAGAAGCCCCCTGTGGAAGGGCACATGGATGATGGAGCCAGGGCATAAGATTTGGGAGAGCATCCCAAGTAGGAAAGACAAATGCAAAGGCTCAGGAATAGATGTGCATATCTGAGAAGGAGGAACAGGTGTTGGTTGATGAAGAGGCTGACAAACATTGGATTATGTACAGCCAGAGTCAAGGGTTTGTATTTTATTCCAAGGGAAGGGGAAATCTTTGGAAGCATTATGTATTGGAGGAACACGATTAATGTTTTAACTAAATTAGCTGCTGTCTGAAAGACTGTGGCAAAGGCATAGACAGAAATGCTGCTACCATGGTGTTGAGGTGACAGCTGATGAAAGAAATGGGGTGACATATAAAAGCAGGCAGAGTAGCAATTTCCTCTGTACGTGGAACTGGGTTAGATGTAAACTAAGCATCAGTGGCAAAAACAGAAGGGTCGAGAGAACACCTGGACCAGTGTTCTCATGAAAATCTTGTCCAGAATCAGATATAACTTTGGTAAAGTAACATTCTGAAATTACTCTATTTTGAACTGTGTTCATAGGAAATGTAGAATTCGAACTCTTCTAAGTAGTTGGGGTGCTTTCATATAAGAAACTGTTTGAATTGCAAGCTAATTGCAAGCCCAATATATAGTCAAACAAAATGCTCTGAGGTAAGGCCAAGGGCTGATGAGGTTAAGTAACTTACCAAGTCCCCTTAGTGGAGGGGTATGAAGTCCACCTTCCTTTCATTAAAGCAATGAACAAAATTCAAGTGGCTACAAAGTCAAGCTGTGACTTCCAGCCACACACATAGCTACTCTAGGGAACATGCAGGGATCAAGGCCCAACCAATGAATACTGCCCCCCATCCCAATTTCCCCAGTGGGGAAGTGATGGTTTTCCTTATCAAACCCCATGTACATCTTCTCTCATCCAGCTAAACTAAGCTCTCAATATGCCTATTTTTTTTTTAAGATTTTATTTAGTTATTTGACAGAGAGAGATCACAAGTAGATGGAGAGACAGGCAGAGAGAGAGTAGAGAGGGAAGCCGGCTCCCTGCTGAGCAGAGAGCCGGATGTGGGACTCCATCCCAGGACCCTGAGATCATGACCTGAGCCGAAGGCAGTGGCTTAACCCACTGAGCCACCCAGGCAACCCGCCTATGATTTTAACATGAATTCTGGAAAAACCTGGTCTTTAAGGAAAAAAACAGAAACAAAAACGTCACCATTATCTATTACAGCCCTAAGAAACGGCCCTTAGGACAATGAATATTATTATGAAATTCCCTTGTTTTTGGAAACTCATGAGAGTTACCTTTAAATTTTTAAAGAATGGCTTTTGATGCAGGCTGTGGGTGTAATAATGTGGTTACTAACTGATGGTAACAATATTTAAAACTTGGGCGCCTGGGTGGCTCAGTGAGTTAAGCCGCTGCCTTCGGCTCAGGTCATGATCTCAGGGTCCTGGGATCGAGTTCCGCATCTCGCTCTCTGCTCAGCAGGGAGTCTGCTTCCTCCTCTCTCTGCCTGCCTCTCTGCCAACTTGTGATCTCTCTGTCAAATAAAATCTTAAAAAAAAAAATCTTAAAATCTTATAGAACAGCTTTCTCCTTGAGAACACAGGCAGCAGCCTCTTTGACCTCAGCCACAGGAACTCTTCCTAGGAACATCTCCAAAGGCAATGGAAGCAAGGGCAAAAATGAACTATTGGGACTTCAAGATCAAAAGCTTTTGCACAGGGGCACCTGGGTGACTCAGTGGGTTTGGCCTCTGCCTTTGGCTTAGGTAATGATCTGAGGGTCCTGGGATTGAGCCCCACCTTGGGCTCTCTGCTCTGCCGGGAGCCTACTACCCACCCCCCGCCCCCGCCTACTTGTGATCTCTGTCAAATAAATAACATCTTAAAAAAAAATTTAAAAAAGCTTTTGCACAGGGCGCCTGGGTGGCTCAGTGGGTTAGGCCACTGCCTTCGGCTCAGGTCATGATCTCAGAGTCCTGGGATCAAGCCCCGCATCAGGCTCAGCGGGGAGCCTGCTTCCTCCTCTCTCTCTGCCTGCCTCTCTGCCTGCTTGTCCTCTCTCTCTGTCAAATAAATAAATAAAATCTTTAAAAAAAAAAAAAAAAAAAAAAAAAGCTTTTGCACAGCAAATGAAACAGTTACCAAAACCAAAGACAACTGACAGAATGGGAGAAGATATTTGCAAACAACATATCAGATAAAGGGCTAGTATCCAAAATCTATAAAGAGCTTATCAAACTCAACACCCAAAGAACAAAGAATCCCATCAAGAAATGGGCAGAGGACATGAACAGACATTTCTGCAAAGACGGCACCCAGATGGCCACAGACACATGAAAAAGGAAATAAAAATCAAAACCACAATGAGATACCACCTCACACCAGTCAGAATGGCTAAAATTAACAAGTCAGGGAATGACAGATACGGGCAAGGATGCGGAGAAAGGGGAACCCTCCTACACTGTTGTTGGGAATGCAAGCTGGTGCAACCACTCTGGAAAACAGCATGGAGGTTCCTCAAAAAGTTGAAAATAGAGCTCTTATGCCCCAACAATCGCACTACTGAGTATTTACCCTACAGATACAAATGTGGTGATCTGAAGGGGCACGTGCACCCAAATGTTTATAGAAGCAGTGTCCACAATAGCCAAACTATGGAAAGATAACCATCAACAGATGAATGGATAAAGATGATGAGTACATACATACAATGGAATATTATGCAGCCATCAAAAGAAATGAAATCTTGCCATTTGCCAGGACGTTGATGGAACTAGACAGTATTATGCTTAGTGAAATAAGTCAATCAGAGAGACAATTATAAGATCTCTGATATGATGAAGTTGAGAGGCAACGTGGGAGGTTTTGGGGGTAGGAAAGGAATAAATGAAACAAGATGGGATCGGGAGGGAGACAAACCATTAAGAGACTCTTAATCTCACTAAACAGACTGAGGGTTGCCGGGAGGAGAGGGGTAGGAAGAGGGTGGTTGGGTTATGGACATTGGGGAAGATACGTGCTATGGTTGAGTGCTGTGAAGTGTAAACCTGGCGATTTACAGACCTATATCCCTGGGGCTGATAATACATTATGTGTTAATAAAAAAATTCAAAAACAAACAAAAAACCCCTCAAAACTTAGACCTCAGTATGGGCTGCCTGGGTGGCTCAGTGGGTTAAGCTGCTGCCTTCGGCTCAGGTCATGATCTCGGGGTCCTGGGATCAAGTCCCGCGTTGGGCTCTCTGCTGAGCAGAGAGCCTGCTTCTCTCTCTCTCTCTTTCTGCCTGCCTCTCTGTCTACTTGTTATCTGTCAAATAAATAAATATTTAAAAAAGAAACAAAAAGAAAAACTTAGACCTCAGTAAAAAGCTGGTCATTTTGATGCTATTTACTAGCCTTCCTTTAAGGTTAAGATACCAATCATTAAGGACAAATGTACATTCTATACCATGGAAGGACTTAAGTATTTAGAATCAGATTAGAACAAACACTAAACAACTCATCTGCATTACAACTTAGGGCTATACAGGGGAAACACAAGATAATGAGAGAACATATACAGAGTTGGGAAATATGCACGCAAAGCTATCAAGGTGCAGGCACTAATTAAGAATCAGGAACTCAGGGACGCCTGGGTGGCTCAGTTGGTTGGACGACTGCCTTCGGCTCAGCTCATGATCGAGTCCCCCATCCGGCTCTCAGCTCCACAGGGAGTCTGCTTTTCTCTCTGACCTCCCGCTCATGCTCTCCCTCAAATAAATAAATTAAATCTTAAAAAAAAAAAAAAGAATCAGGAACTCAGTGAAACCACTAGTCAGTGAGGCAGCCGTCTAGTAACACTTGTAGAGTAACACATAGTCTGGGTTGCCAGACTTCTAAAATTTCAGACTAGTAAAAAAAAATAAGAAAAAAACCACAAATTACCAAATCTGAATCTGACCAAGTCTTGAGATCTATGAAGTTTGTAATACAGGAGAAAGAAATTTATGTCCAGGGATTCCACAGGGTTAGTGAGCAAACCCAGAATATGAAAATGATCTCAGAACAATTTTAAGGGTAAATGGGTGGGAGAATCTGTGATTAAAACCAATGTAACATATATGGACTTTGCTTGAACATCCTAATATAAAAATAAATTAAGAGATAGTAAAGATAACATGGATATTGACTGGGTGGTTAGGCATTACTGTTAGTTTAAATCCTTACCTTTTAGACTGAAATAGTTGGGGATGAAATCAGTTGTCTGGGATTTTCTTCCAAATAAGCGTGCAAAGTAGAATGGTGAATTGGTAGGTATGAACAAGGTAGGCTGACCACGAACTGATCACTTTTGGAGCTGAGATACGGGTATTGTACTACTTCTACTGGAAATTTTCCTTAATAGAAGTTCAAAAATTGATATACTTCAGTTTATAAATTCAGGTAGAGCAGTAGCAGGATGTCAACTTCTTGACAAAACCTAGAAAATGGTTTTTTTTTGCCTGTTGCACAAGGCAAAAATTAGGATACCTGGAAAAAGACATCTCTGCCAAAGCCATCTCTGCCAATACAAATCTCACCCCACATGCAGGTGTGTTCCCTGTCTCTTCCATCTTCACAAACCTCACCCCATAGTGCTCTTTCCAACAAGGGTAAGTACATAAAAATTTAAAAACTATTAAGAGTTCAAGACTATAACAAACGGACTTTGCTGACTTTTGCCTTTGCCTTTCTTCAATGCCTGTTTTGTAAAGGAAATCGTTCCTGTTTAGATATAGTTTAGGCTCTTAAGAAACAGCTATAGTTCAGCAGTATTACAAAATCATATATAGAAAGGACATTTTTCTTTTAAAGATTTGACAGATTACAAGTAGGCAGAGAGGCAGGCAGAGAGAAGGGGAATTCCCGTTTCTTCCCGCTGAGCAGAGAGCCTGATGGATCCCAAAGCCCAGAGATCATGACCTGAGCCAAAGGCAGAGGCTTAAACCCACTGAGCCATCCAGGCACCCCTAGAAAGAATGTTAATACTATTCATCCCCTTTCAGAAGTTACTCTTTTATGCAAGGTCATGTTAGTTTCTATCTAGTTAGATATAGAACTTATTTAAGTAGCACACCCAACATTTTAAAAATCTAAATAAGTCTTGTCTCCTTCAATGTAGCTGCCTTTTCTTTTTCCAGCCCCACTGCCCACCACTGGTGAATCTGTTTTAAGTCTTTGGAATCCTCTTCAACAGGTTTTTTTTTTTTTTTTTTTTTTTTTGTTTGTTTTGCTTTTAAACATCCTTAGTGACAGCAAATCTTTGTGGATCTATTTCATTTTTTTAATATACCAAAAAATCATTTGGAGCCAAGTCTAGTGGACTAATTATCAAGCTGAGCTAAGTCTAGTGGACTAATTATCAAGCTATCAGGTATGTTAAAAAATTAATGGAAAGATGGGTTTTAATTATAAAATAAGGAGATCACACATGGCCTTCTATGATTTCTAGATTCAGGGGCATCTGGGCGGCTCAATCAGTTGAGCATCTGGCTCTTGATTTCAGCTCAGGTCATGCAGGGTTGTGGGCCTGCCCCACATCTTGTCCCATGTGGAATCTGCTTGAGTTTCTCTCTCCCTCTTTGTCCCTCCCTGCTGCTTATGCTCTCTCTCTAAAATAAAGTCTTTAGAAAGACTTCTAAATTCACTTGCAAATTATTGGGAAAATAACTCTCAGTGTGAATAACTTAAGAATTCATTTGAATATAAGGACCTGTGGCTTTTTCAACAAATTTCATTTTTCTATCACACTTTTTATCAGCCCCAGCCAAGTCCGGTGGAGCCTCAATTTACTACTGAATCTTCCTAGCCTAAATAAAAACTATCACTAAATATCTAATATAATTTTAAAAAGAACTTTAAAGGTCAGTAAGTCTGATTTAGTGTCATTTTAAAAGTTTTGATTTGTTCAAGAGGGAGCTCACTTAAAATAATCCTATGGTACCATTTCTTAATTTTAAGTACTATTTATGTGCAAATAGATTTCAATTTGGAAACTGGTTTAGTGCTACAATGTAACATTTAATATTACATTGTTGCACAGCTCCCATTTGTTTTGTCCATGTATAAGGCAAAGACTTTTACAATAGCTCCCAATGCTATTATAATAACTGCATTTAATAATCTTAAACCATAGCTAATAGAAGAACAGGTCATAAAATCAGTACAGGCATTTTACTATTAAAATTTCACTCTTTTTAATAATTTATTTAAATAAGATATTTGAAGCAGTTTAGAAAAACAAGATTTGCATTTTATTTCCTTGTAAAAATCTTTACACATGCAGACAAACCAGTGTTAAGAAAGTATTCACCATCATTTAAACAAATAACCACTTAAATAGAACAGTGTCTGCAATTTTATCTGTATAAAAATAAGATACATTTTTACAGAATTCACGCTCCAGTTCTTATAGCAATAAACAATACACAACTATAATAAGTACATTTGAACCTGACCATGGTTTTCAATTAGATACTGCTAGGGCATTTTAATGTGCAAAAAAAAAAAAAGAAAAAGAAAAACAACAAAAAAAAAACCCCAAAAACAAAAACCAAAAGGAAAATAAAAGAAAATAAGAACAGAAAAAACATAGTTCTTTCCAAAAGAAATGTCCTCAGTGTTTCTAGAAACCTAGAGGGTTTTACAAAATCAAATCCTAATCAGTTCACTTTTAGTATTTTTTGATTATGAGTCCATACATCACACTGTAGATAGGCAAAACCAGGAATTGATGCAGGCTCAAAGGAAGAAAGTCAGCGCCTGTGCCTGCCATGTCCTGAGCGACTGCCACCATGGTGCTTGCCTTTATGGGACCTCTCAAAGGAGCGAGACCTTTCACGCCTGTCCCTATGATGTCCCCTTTCATGCCTGTGCTTCTTGGCAGCATCTGAGTGATCCCGAGACTTGCTCTGAGATCGAGAACGAGATTTTTTCCTTTTATGACCATGTCTATTTGAACTTTTTAAATCATCTCTGGTATGCTTGGCCTTAAGGTGAGGAGAACCATGATTATGATGTCTTCTTGGGCTTTCACTGTGACTGCGGGACCTGCTTCTTGATCTTGAGCTGTATGTTCCAGATCGGCTCCGCCTATTATTATAACTTAGATAATAAAAATTTGAGGTTTAGATTCAGCTTCTGCTGAGAGCAGATTATTTTGGTGGTGCTTATAACAGGTTCAAAACAAATCTACTGACCTGTAGCATGTAGCAGTACATGTCAGATGGAAAACTTCCATTACATCTCCCTACTCCCCACTAACTCCCATGCAGCCTATATTAGAGAAATCTTAAATGTACTATATTGTATCTATATGCCAAAATTTTTACAAAGCATCCTGGATAGCTATGCTTTTTATTGAGTATCTCACAAATGTTCAAAGAGCCACCAAACAGACACAAGCAGCTATCAATCTAATTACAAAGCTAACCAGGAGAGACTCTGGCTATGATCAACTTGAGTTTTTGTTGTTAATTAACAGTTAATAAAATATTAGTATTTTCTAACTGAAATTGAACAAAGCCACCATTTTCACACATTATAAATAGGATTATCATAGCTTTCCATAGCACTTTGTGGCCAGCCCCTACACTTCAAAAAAATGGGCGAAGACAGAATAGAATTGGCTAGCTACACCACCCCAAAATAAAAAGCCACATATAGGCAGGACATATTTCTAAACTCCTTTTCTCATAATGTATCTCATGTTAAAAAACTAAATCTAACCCAACTGTGAAAATATCTAGGTTCAATTTTTTTAAAAAGCAAGAACTTCACTCCAAATATGACTGCTTTCTCTTCAAGAGTATTTACTTACTGTCTTCTTGGAGTATGTGATCTAGAACGTGATCGTGTTCTTGACCTTGATCGACTAGCACTCCTGCTATTTCTACTTCTCTTGCTGTCTTTTCTTACACTTAAAAAAAAAAAAAATCATTATTTTAGATACATGTTTAGTATGTTAGAAATTAAATACAAAGAAGATTCTTTAGACTGGTTTTCTAAGTCAAGTATACTCACCCATTGTAAGGGCTTTTGGAAGCCTGTTGTCTGTCCTCAGGTTCTTTCTTGACAGTCTTCACATTAACGGATATTGGTGACTTCTCTTCAGCCTTCACTTCTCTTGGTGATGCTTTAAAAACAAAAACAAAAAACCAACAAAAAACAAAAAGACATGTTACCTGTTGGGATTTAACAGAGAGCCAAAAAGTTGTTTCTAAATGTAACTCAAAGTACCATACTTTCAAGTATTAGTCTTGAACTATCATGAAAGAAAACATTAATAGCTTCTCATATCACTGTTTCTATTCCACCATTAAATAATGCTATTTTTTTTTAAAGAAGTTTTATTCATTTACCTATAGGGGTAGGCAGAGGGAGAGAAAATCTCAAGCAGACTCTGCACTGAGTATGGAGCCTTGACACTGGATCTCATGACCCTGAGATCATGACCTAAGCCAAAATCAGGAGTCAGATGCTCAACTGACTGAGCCACAGAGGAGCTCCTAAACGCTAAAGCTTTCTAATAACCACACACATGCAGTGCTCAAATCATTTTAATTCTGAATATATCTTACATGGTTTGGAGGCTGGAGAAAATCCACCAAGGGTTGAAAGGGCTGGAGTTCCATCAGGATTCAATCCCTTTGCTTTTAATTTGGCTTCCTGTAAGGCTACTTTTCTTTTCTCTACTTCCTTTTCTAGCAATTCATAGTTTGGCTGATGGAAAAAAATGAAGTTAGTATTTTTCCCTTATAAAAGAGTTGAAACTCTTTTAAGTACTGAAAAAGTATTAACACAAACATGAGTAAACTACTACCTTTTTTCTGGTATAAAGCCTAAGTGTTTCTATGCAGATTTCTTGGATCTCTTCTTCCGTAGTACCAAAAAGAAGAAACCAATGGGGACGAGTTGGTAATGGAATCTAAACCATAAAAACAGAATGGTTTAGATCAAATTTCAGTCTTTATCGAGAATGCTAATTCTTGAGATTTATCCTATAGAACAAAACAGACTATATATACCTTACCTGAAGGGCTCTAGCCGCAAGGTAGATACAAGCACATGCTATTGTCTCTGGTTGAAATCGAACAAATACATTCGTTCGAAGACTGTCATTCATATAATTCCTGAAAAACATTTCAACCATAAGCTTTGTACATAAACACAGTCCTTCTGAAGCTTACATAAAAATTGGAGACTCAATCTACTTTATTCTTTTTTCTTCTCATGTTTATATTCATATCCTCATATTCTAGCATATAACAATTCTTAACTCAAAAATCAGTAAGAGATAAGAATTTAACACTAGAACCATTTTTCACTTTTCCTATTTATGACCAAAGTTCTTTAAAATAATTCCACATTATTATTCCAAATAGAACTTTAAATAAGTTTTCATGTAGTTCTATGAAAAGCAATGCTTTCAAAATCAATTTTGACATAACTTGTTTCAGAAATGATAAACCACTCCAACAATACTTCGAGCCATTAATTATTGACCATCTCTCCTTTTATCCACAATGAAAAGCAGTGTCAACCAAGTTCTTTCAAAAACTCAAAATACTGTGACAGGGGTAAAAAGGCATTTTCAGTAAGCACTCACCAAGTTATATTAAGAAATCTCAGCTACTGCAGAAAACTTAGGTAGGGAAGAGCAGTAAATACATAAAACAGCCTTGTTTACATACCTTTTTTTGTGACTAAGTATAAACAAAAGCAATAAACTACTGCAGTTAATAAATTGCTGGACAATATCTCTGAAGTATTAAAGAAATTTCACAAATTGTTTAAAAGGTTAAACTAAAAGACTATTTCTTAAAAATCCTTACCCGTGAAATAACTGCTTAAATGTTTTATAGAGCATATATTTAAAATGTCATGCATTTTATAAAAGCAATTAGACTTTTCTAATATTACTAATATTTACTGAATCCTAAAGAAGCATGGTAGTCATTAAGTCCAGAACATAAAAAATTAACTTAAGTCCTGCACATCATTAACAGTCTTGAAAAAAGTAGTTGTAGCTGGACCAAATTCCTTATTTTACCTTAAAATAAGCCAGCCCTTCAAATCAAACATCTTCATGTCAAAAGTTCAAAGTTCTAAAGTGCTTATGTTAATATTAACATTTCTTTTAAAGACTGTACTTCTATTATTGCCTCAACAGTCCAGCAGCTGTACTTCATCCAATATAGGAATGGTGCCCATTTTAAGCTGCAAGCTGTAGTTTCCTTTGGTAGAATCCATGCTATACATACTAAAAATAGAAATCTAAGTCAAATTCCTAACAAAAAAAAGTCATTTAATTCATAATGGCTGGACAACAAATCTATCAAAAATGAACTATTCATTTTGATAGTTACAGGTATACATTATATACATAGGCATGTTGAATAGTTACTTCTAGAAGCAAATATACAAATCCTTTTGACACCCCGACAGAACTAGAAGATGCTGCCAGATGGATATGGACCACTTCAGTGAATCTCGGATCAGAGCTTGCACTGGATTGGCTGGAGAGCAGGGCAGCCAATCAGGCCATCCTGAGGTCATGGGCTGAAGTGCAGAGGGCAGAGTTCTATGACTTACCATCATGGACTACCCTTTAATTAAAGAGTAGAAAAAAGAACAAAGTTAAATTGAGTTCTCCATTGAAAGCAAATAGTCAAGCCAAGAAAACAGGAAGCAGAAATAAGCATTATTTACCTTTTGGTTAAAAAACAAAAAAAAACAAAACGCACCAAAACAAACTCCTCTCATTATTTTGGAAAGGGAAAATGAAACTTACTTTATTTCTGCTTCTGTTTTCCTGGCTAAGGAAAGAAATGTAAAAAAGCAACTTACCAGGCAGTCTGAACCAGGGTTTGATTACGTTCACATTCTAAGACTTGTAAATACATAACAATGATCTGAAGGACAAGGGAAAAAAACTCAATTTAGCATATGGGTGCATTTTTTAAGAGTACTGAGTTTAATGAATTTAAATAACTGAAATGTTAGATGCAAGTTTTAACTCTTCTACAAACTGCACAGATAATACAGACCAACCTAAAAGGCACATTGCAGGCAATGTGAGTTATTATGCTACTAGATTATCTAAAAACTTTAAATATGAGCCAAAATTGCACAGGAAAGAGTTAAATCAATTAAAGACAATACCTAATTTCTCATGAACACTTGAGTATGTGACAGGCACTGTGGTAGGGATTATTTCACTTATTTTCCAAGGTACACCTCTCTATGTCTAAAAACCATGCAGACTACGTTTTTAAAGTTACACAATGAGTGTGATATTATGTAATACTGTGGGTATTACAATAAATAAACACTACACTTTCTGCAGTGAAGCTAATCATGTTTAAGAGTATAAGTAAATACTACATATAAGTAGCTTCACTACAGTTCAAGTCAGAGCTTTCTGAACCTGTATAATCAATTATTCCCATTTTACGATCTTGAAGATGTAGAATCTGAGGGACAGATATATTTACCAGAGTCCCAGAGCTAATGGCAGACAAGTTTCTATCACAGATAGTCCTATCCCCAGAGCACCCCTACAGTAATCACTGTGCTCTAATGATGATGTATCATCCAGCCAAGAAATATTGGAGAAATCTATAAACATACAATAATGGTAACAAGAGAGCAGCCACCACGCTTTCATTCTACTGTGTGACAGGCAGTGTCCCATGTACTTCTGCAGATGTGTATTATTTACTCCTAGAAATAAAGTATTTCACTATCTGTTTTCTAAGTAGGGAAACTGGGTTAACCACAGAGGGAAAAAGAATTTCTCTATGCTCACACAATGAAGAGTGAAGACCTGAACCCAAATCTTTTTGACTCCCATTTTACTGGTAAACTTATAAAGAACGCCTTTTAAAACCATGGTTACCTCTAAAAAATAACCATAACAAATTCATGTAAGACACAATTTTAAGAAAAACCCTAATACTTACGAATGTAATTTCTGCATTCTACAACTCACCTTATGGGGATGCTTGACATGAACACAAAATCCCAACTCCTTTAGCACCCTCCTCTCTGCCTTGATAACTTGATTTTTGGTGTTAATGTAGTTCTGATCAAGGATCAGGGGGCTTGGAGTCCTATAGTTTGTAAGAAATAAAATCAAAACTGTTTTGCACATCCAAAAAATTTTATTTGTGGCATCTCCATTTTCCCTTCCAACCAACTATTGGCAACAGAAACCAGCTTTTTAAACTCCTGCAAACAAGTTAAAGCATTAATCTTATGCTGTCCAAGTTATGCTAATTAAACATATACTTAACTAAGTTTCTATAGGAACTAGCTCTACCCTGTAGTGAAAAAGTCACTCTAAAGCTTCTATCTAGCCGCTGCTGATCTTTTACACAGGTTTATCTATTAGGTGTGATGTATATAAGATAAACTTAAGTGACTGTTGATTTATCATCACAAATGCCATTAGTCTCTATTCATAGACACTTTGTGATGACAAAACTAATTTTTAGCTCTTGAAAATATTTACTATAAAGACTTCATAGATTACAGTGATTTTACTCATTTTCTAAAATAGCAACTCTTGGCTAGGTGATGGCCAAAGTAAAAATCAGAGAGGAAAAAACGGTAGATAGCTAATCCAGATTCTAAGTGGACATTCTGCTTAAACAAATTTTTCTAAGAATCCACCGTCAAAGAAAATCTAAAATCTAAAGAGCCCAATTAAAAAAAGAAACGTTTTAAAAATCAGACTCAAAATTAAAAGTGATCAATGAAAACTAAACTTGAATTTGGTCTGATTTGTCCTTATCAGGCAGAAAAACTTTATTTAGTATGCAATGTAAGAGAGAAAGGAGCATGAGGGAACCAGAAGAACACTTGAAGTGTCTGTGCCAGACTAAATTCTGAAAGCTTTGAAAGCTGTAACACAGAAAGCTATCTACCAATGGTTCAATGCTTTGGAAATAGCATGTTCAATTAAAAGACTACCTGCTTTAAATCTTAAATTCAAAACTGGTTTCTTCCTGAGTCCTGAGAAGTTTGTTTTCAGTCAGGGCTTGTGGACTTTCATTTCCCAATGTCCTTCATTTGATACATTTTTAGATCCAACCACTAAGAAATACATTTTCATTAAGACAAAATTGTAAGGTATATATATGGGGAGAACATGTAAGTATTTTCCGCCATACTGAATTCATTTTCAGCCAAAATATTCAAGAGTTTTTGTTCTGGGCAGAATGTTACAACACCTCAATTCACAACTCATTTTTACCATGCACACCAAATCCAGAAAAATGCAAGCTCATATTTAAATACATCCACTTGAGTATTAGAAAGCAACTGAAATGAGCTATCATTAATAACTAGCCCTGCAATGACATACTATCTAAAAATCTTTCATTTATCTTCCTTTCTTACACCCATCTAAAATTATAAAAACTAGAATGCTCACTAGACTATTTCAAATTATTTATTTCATACAGTATGATTTTTATCGAATTACATTAAACAGAGTTGGCAAATCTGAGATGGAAACTAGCTTACTTAAATTAACAATGCTGAAAACTGGCTCCCCTCAGTTCAATTCCCATTACAGCTATGAAACGTATGAGGAATGAGGCCACTAACTGGACAGGGGACCAATTTCTACCATAAAAATGTAACAATGAATCTATCTGATCAGAACAATAGACTACAAGTTAACTGCTCTTTGGGAAAAAATTAACTTCAGAGCAATCAATGTACCCATGAAACTGTACCCTAAAAATCTTCAGGTTTATAATTTCTCAGGGTTTATCACCCTAACAGGAAATTTGGAAAAAAGTCAAACCCATACCTCAGACTCTCAAAACTAGTTATTTCATGGCCCTCCTTCAACAGGTTATTAGGAAAGAGAGTATCTCCACTGTTATATCTGCCTGCCACTAACTCTCATTCAGACCATAAACTGCACCATTACAGTCCTAAAAATAAAATTTTACAAAATTAATTTTCTTTCCCTCTTTTTGTGTTGAGCAAACTCATCTACACCTTTTACTAATAAGCATGCTTTAAGAGTTGCCTTCAAATTCTTAAATTCGTTTTTTCTGCAATTAACCAGCAAACACTTGTTTGAATAATGGCTACTATCTGATCCCAAATCAGGCTTACTCATTCATTAATTCAGCTAAAGTGAATTGTTATTTTCCATTTATTCTGCCACAATTTTTGCTTTCCCTTCTTTATATATCAAAATCCCAGTGACACCAAAACTCAACTGAAGAAAGCAAACTCATTATTTATTATAATTCAACTATAATATTCTTCTTGCTTAGGCCTTCTGTCACCTAGTTTTGATAGGTATACTTTTTTTTTTAACTTTGTACTGATGTAATTTGTTATCTTCATTTTGAATGACATGTAATTTACAACTACCTTATAAAGATTACTTTGTTTCAGAAAGAGAAATGTGTCCCCATAAGTCAGCAGTAAGGAAAGCTTAAAGAAAACTTGTCTAAGCAAATGGTTTCCTTACTTATGTTAACAAAGTATCAACTAGTACTGCCTATGGCAACAAGCATATAAAACTGAACTGAGGCTTTAGAATTTCTTCATCTCCAATTTGGTAAACTTCCAGTAAGATTTAGGAGATGACATTCTTAAATGTCTTAAAAAAGAGAACTTTCATCTACTCAGAGAAAAAATAATTTTCATTATCAACAACCAACCAAACCTAACTCCACCTCTCCCGTTTTTGAGTTTGTCAGATTTTCCGAATTAAATTTCAATGAGAAGAACAATTTTCAGATTTTAGTTTTAATAGGAAATCTTGGGCTTTGGTCACTGGAAATTTTTTCTGGTCTCTCAGAATAATTTTTCCTTCAGCATGATCAATCTAGTTGAAATACAACTTAACAGGAAAAAATTAAAAAATAATTAGAAATAGAAAATCCAAACATGGTCACTCTCACTCATGTGATACAAAGACTGAATATTTGGAACTAGCTCTTCAACAGACTCTATTCAAAAATGAGATTAAGTAGTTTATAAGGAGCCAGACTGTTTTTCAATATACAGAAATGTGTTAATACCTATGCCAAATGAATATTCCCTCTTTAGCAGTGTTTAAACAGATGAAAGCCACTACCTTTAAAGCCACAAAATAAACAGAGAAGTTGGACTAAATGACAAGATCACTTAATACCCTTCCAACTTCATCTATGATTTATATACCTATTGAAAATACCACACTGTATTCATCAATGAGTGGTTCCATCAGCCTGAAAGATTATCTTCCTTTAGAGAAGCCTTAAAGGATGCATGTGGGCTCCTTACAATTACAGAAAATGCTTAATTTTCTGGAAATATGCTGCATTATCAAAACCAAATTTGGAAACTACTAAAAAGGCTATTTTCCTTTTTTGATTCACCCATTTATTCCGAGCTTAATTATGAAACTACAAAAAATTGGAGAAGGGGAGGAATCAAATAACCCAGGACAAAACTTGGATAATGGTACTTTCTAAAAGCTCCTCTGGTGATTCAAATGTGTAATCAGGACTAAAAAATGACCTAAAGGCTACAAAAATGATGCCTCCTCTGTAATTACCAAGACCATACTACAATTTAAAGCTGTACATAAACCACATTAAAACAGCATTATTAAGATAAACTGATACGCTATTTAACTGAAGTATGATACTGATAGTACTTTCTAGTGGTATTACTCTGCATAAAAATAAACCAAACTACAGTTCTAATAACTTGGACAGCAAAGACAAAAGCTTATAACAAGAAACAGGAGTTCTTCTAAATGGTTCACCAGTGGCCAACCTGTTAGTCCCCGATTCCAGTGACCTATTCTCAGAGCACTGGCTTCTCCTTGGGGATTTTCGATACTTCACTCACTGTTGCCATGACGACAGCTTCATCTCTATGTACCACTCCACATCACCCAGGCTTTGGTAAATGTAGCTGGTCGCTGTATAGTCGGTTGCAAGGGAAAAAAGAGTTGAAGTTAATAACATATACAAGTTATGTGTCTGAGTTAACTTGTAATATGCATAGAAACACTTTTACATCCTGCTTTAAGAAAAAGGCTTCCATGCAATTAACAACTCCTTTTAAATTTCATGCTATAATCAGACTTGTAAGATTGAGACAAAGTCAATTTCTCTGTAATAATGACCAAAACACACTATTACATCAGACACAACAGTCAGTCAGATGAGATGTTTTGATTCCAAGGTTTTTATGGTTAAGACCTACTCTGACATCAAGGAAGAATACTCTAAGTCTCACGGAAAAACTTCAAAGTAGATAATCATTATTAAATGATAATACAATAGTTGGCTCAATGATTCGAAGAATATGGACAGAAAACTCCTTTAGGCAAACACAGAATCCTTTGACTAAAGATAAAAAGCCTTTCCACTACTGTCTTTTTGTTTTTAACACCCTGAAGAATCAGCTAAGTATCTAAAAACAAATTTTAGCTCAAACCATACTAAATACCAATTTAAAATCTTCCCAATTTCCAGGGATTCCTCACCAAGAAGCTAAAAGATATTTTAAAATGAAATAAAAAATTAGTCTATCCCTGGATATGGTTAGGATGAAGGAGAAGAGATGGAAAAAGAATGTAAGAAAACTGAAAAATGCTGTGAAAACCATCTGGGTAGCAATGTTTCAAACTTTGTAACTAGACTAAAGATTACTTTACTGTTTGTCTCTGGATAGTTCCATTACTGCCAACTTACAGATTCAACCAATAACGACCACTCACAAAGGATTACTAATTTGCCACTAACTGACACCCAACCCCCAACAACTTAAAATCCTTTTATAACTAACTCCCACAGTGTAAGTTTATCTAACATCACCACAATTTCTTAAAAAGTTAACACGAAAACTAAGCTACACCAAGTATATCCTTCTGCAGCGTGTACTAGAAGTCACCTCTAGATGCAGGAAGCCCTGCAACTAAAACTTTTTGGCACTGCCTCACATGAACACACAGGTCCACATACAGTGTTGTCATGTAGCCACAAAATCTGTAAGATAACACTATTCGGTCTCTATTTTCTTACTTCTTACAAGATTGAATAAAATCGGCCTTATCTAAATATAACCCAATCAATTAGTTATTTCTCTACCCCACTCACTGATACTGTATCTGACCAAAACAAAATACCTGTTTAATCCCTTTGACTTCAAACTTCAACCTTTATCATCCTGCAGTCCTTTCAGATCCGGTATTATGCGATATATCGTAGTTCAATGTTGAGAAGTATTCTAACAAAAGCCAACCTCAATTGATAAAGGATTAACTGGACTTCGAGTAGAAAAACATAATCTACACAAAACTTTGCCACAATATTAACTTGAACTGCAGTGTTCACACTTCCAGCCTTCAGTCTTCCAAGAGAGGGGGGAGGGGAAATAACTTACAGAATACACTCACACTTGAGCCAAACGTATTCCCTTTCTTGTTTAATCTTAAGCCACAGGACTGGCTTCACAGCACTGTTAGGATTGTCCATAAATGCAACTGCCTCTACAAACTTTAGATAGCTGGTTAATTGTGGTTTGTTTTAAATTAATTTAAGTATTAGTGAGTTCCTATGTGAATTTTAACACCTAAATTAAAGCCGTTTTTCCTTTGCATCAGTTTTGAGAGGAAAGAATGTTTTGATTTGATGATTGGTGTACAATACAGTAGCAGCAGGAAATACTGTGTTCAATAATGCCAATCTTACCTTTTTCCTCTTAACTGGCGTAGATGGTGAAATACATTAATCACATCTCTTATTCTTCTAGGTGCTTCTTCAATTTTGGATGCAAGATTAATACAAGCCATGGCAACAATCTGAAAGAACCCACAATCCAATAAAATGTTGTTAGATTACACCAAGTACAATTAAATCAAGTACAATTAGGAAGACGTACACCCCTTCAAAATTTAACTAATTCTGATGAAAAAAAGTTAGGACACAGCTGGGACTTTTGGTGAAATAAAAGTACGATTGGCTTTTCTAGGCTATAGGCCTAACAGATTTGCTAATACTATGTTTTTTATTGCTTAAATAATCTTAATTTTCAATCTAGAGTCAAGCTAAGTCTATTTCTGCTAAGAGAGAAAATAGGCTCAAGATACGCTTTCTAGTTTTCAAACACATTCCAAAAGTCCCTGCTGCTGGGCGAGAACTAGGTACAAAGGCCTAAACTAACCACTCCCTTTCTAGAAAAGCTGGCTGGAGACACAACCCCCTCCTCCCCGCTTCCGGATGAAGAAATCCCTTCACACCCGCCCCCGCGATGCTTACCTCGAAACTATGTTTGACGAAAGACTTGGAGTAGAAAAAACGATGAAACAACACCTGCCCCGTTGCCATCGCCACCTGCAGACGTGAGAAGAACGGAGGCGCAGGGGTCAGGCGGGACCGCACCAGGCGCCGCCGCCATTTTGTGCTGCCGCTCGCTCCCCGCTCCCCTTCCCCCTCCCCCTCCCGCCGCGAACTGCTCGCTACCGGGTCCTCCCTTCGCCTCCGCGCCCTCCCGCCCTCGACACGCCCGGGATCCGACTGGGACCGTGGCTGGAGAGGCCGAGGAGGAATCCCCACCCTGCCAAGACACGGTGAAACCGGGATGCAGGGAAGGGACAGCGGGGAGGGAGGGCGCACTCTGCCGGCCCAGGGCCGGCGCACTGACCTGCGGCAACCGGAGGAGAATGCCGGCGGCCTGGATGAGCTCGCAGCCCAAGATGCGCAAATCGGTCTCGCTGGGCAGGTCGAGCCCGTCCTGCATGGACGGGGTAGGGGAAAGCCGCTCCTCCGGAATCAGCGAGTGGTCGATGGTGAGCGAAACTTCCGAGTAGAGGCGGTCGCCGATCAGGATCCCTCCTGTCGTGGTCGTCGTCGTGGTTGTCGTCCCGGAGCTGGAGCCGCCCGCGCTCGGGGCGGCGGACGAGGCGGCGGCGGCAGCGGTCGCGGTCGGGTGAGGCCCGGACGCCATAGTCTCAGCGAGCTGCACGCACGCCCAACGCAGCCGGAACCCGGAGCGAGACTAACCAGCGTCCTCGGCGCGACGGATATTCCCGTGACCGCCGGGTTCTGGGCCGCTTCACGCAGCGTGCGCTTCCGCCCTGACGTCACCACGCCCGGCTGGTGCGCGCCAACTAGTCCCTTCAGGCCTTCTCTAGGCTTGCGTCGGCGGGGTCGCTGCGGGCACCGGTGTTCAACTCTCCTGTCGCCTGGTGACCTCCCGGCCGGGGCCCCGGAGTGGTCGAGGAGGTCGTTTTTTTAGCTAAAATAGGTCTTAGCCATCGTGTTTTTAATCGTATTAGACACAAGTATAATAAGGGAGCTTTACAAGCTGTCTTGTCCCCAAGGTAAAGTTGGCAGAGTTTGCTATAATTCCTGCGCGATTTCGGTAATTTGTCTAGAACGTGTGTCGCTTTGCTCCCGTCTCTCACCTTCTCCTAACTTGTGGTATCTGCGCGGCGCAGTTCAGCCGGTACGAAGGGAAGCTTAGGGCCGACCTTTGCCTGCATTGGCGAGTGGAAGCGGTTACTCGGGTGTCGTGCGTGGCCAAATTCGTAATTTAAAGTGACCCGCAGGGAGACCGAAGAGGGCTGCTTTTCAGTATTTTTTAGATAACACGAATGTGAACTACATTGTCTCCCCCCCACCACCAAAGTTCTCCATATTATTACCCGTGGTATCGGAGTAAGGCGAAGGCATCCTAATGACTTGGAGAGAGGCTGCTTTCGCCTATTGGCTTGCGAAACTCAGGCTTGAGTCAGTGACTTCGCCACAGTTAGAGTAATCTGGGAAAATCCCTACTTTACAAAAGTAGGGCGAGAACTTTACAGAAGTAATTGGATTTTTTCCGGGGATCAATGTATTCATATTGGTTACCACAGTTGAGCAGAATAGGAAAAATCGGTTTCATTTGTGTTTGTTTTTTTTTTTTTCTTCTGGGATATTAGCTAGCGATTCCCAGAATTTCCTCAAATTTGAAGAAAAATAAAGATACTGTTACAAACTACTAGAGTTAGGAAAAAATGAGTAGATCTTGGTTTACTCCAATTATCTTTTTATCCCACACTTGAACCTCTGAGATGGTTGGCTAGGGATGAGAAGTCCTGTTATCTATTAACAGCTTCGGTTTAAGGCTTACTTTAATTATAAAAAGTGCACTGAACCTTGGCTCTTCATAGCAAAGGAAATTTGAATGTATTTTGATATTTGTTAGTGATATCACTGAAGCAAAGCATACTCAGAAACCTCATTTTTAAAAAAGCATTAAGTCAGTTTTATTTAGTAAATCCTTAACATGAGCAGTTCTGAACTCTTGCTGCAAATTAGAATCTTCTGGGGAGTTTTAAAAACATACTGATGCTTGAGCCGTACCTGCAGAAGATAATGTAATTAATTTAGGGTGGGCCCAGCCAGTGTTTGGATTTTGCCCATCCTACAGTGATTCAAATCTTCAGGCAGGCGTAAGAAATACTGGTCCAAGAGAGTGTAAAATCCTGGTGCTGACTAGAGCGCTTAACTTCTCTGCCCATCATCTCATTGACCTTTCTGACCAGGCTGTTTCCAAAGAAACTTCCCTTCCCAATATTCACAAGGGATTTAAAAATTCCATTAATTTTGAAAATTTAGGAATCTCAAAAACTAGTTGATGATGTGCTATTTTCCTGATTGTCATAACCTACTGTGGTTATGTAAAATAGTAGTGTTGGGGAGATTTGCATCAGTGACACATAAGAACTCTGTCATTGTTCCAAACTGAAAAAAAAGCCTAATTGTTGACATTGAGTTTCAGTGAAATCACCACCTGTATTTTTAATGACCCGAAAGTAATATAATTTAACTTACTTTTAAGATATTTCTTAATGGAGGGCGCCTGGGTGGCTCAG
>NC_081558.1:137363407-137394273 GCF_022355385.1 Mustela nigripes | reverse complement strand
AAAAAAAAAAAAAAAGATATTTCTTAATGGAAATTTTTTTCTTCTTTGGGGGTTCTTCCCACCCTGCCCCCTCAATAAGCTCTTGGTGTTGTCTTGATATATTTTAAAATATATTTTTACTCTCTAGGTCCACAATATTTCAAGTTCACAAGTGTAAGAGGGAGTTCTGGGAGGTGGTAGGGTTCTTAGCTCTGTTCCTAATATCTTTTCCCAGGACTTCCCACTCCCCGCCTCCCGTGTCTGACACTGATTTCCAGAAGAGCAGAAACACCCTGACTATTCTATGCTTTGGGCCTATTTCAAACTCCTTCTGATCGTACCCTCATTTATATCCAATAGTTATGAGTATTTTCACTGTTCTTCCTTCAGCTTTAACAAAGGTGGTAGAGGAAGTGGGCCAATGCTTATTTGTTTAGCATTAACTCAGCAAACTGAGGTTACTTTTAATTTTAACTTAAAAAAAAAAAAAAAAAAAAAAAGAGCCGCGACTAATCCAGAGGATGGAATGCAGTAGGTCTAGTGGTTCTGCTCCACAAGGTTGTCTAAGGACAAGTGTTTAAAAAAAAAAAAATGATTATTATCCTTTGCAGGCTCAAATTCCAGAAAAATCATGGTATAGAAAATTGTTACTTATTTCTGAGTTATTTTGAAGAAAGTAGTTTTCCACATACCTACTTCCAGAACATCAACATTAAATTGTAGAAAGACGAAGACCTATTTAGAGCTGTCAAGGTTCCAGAACTGGAAAGAGTAAAGCATACATTTTAATTGTGTAAAAGCATTGGCATTAGGAAAATTATTCAGGCAAGTGAGAGAGTTCCATTAGTAAGGTAAATGTCTGAGTTGTCACTCAAAAGAAAAATGGAATGGTCTGTCTGTAATAAATTTTGTATATTTCTCTCTTTTTTTTTTTTTTAAAGATTGTATTTATTTGAGAGAGAGAGAGCACAAGCAGGGGGAGAGGCAGAGGAGGAAGCAGACACCCTGCTGAGCTGGGAGGCTGAAGTGGGACTCAATCCCAGGACCTTGGAGATCATGACCTGAGCCTAAGGCAGATGCTTAACCATTTGAGCCACCCAGGTGGCCCTGTATATTCTTCTCAACAAACAGATGTTCTGTTAGTAGACCCTGAGTTCACCCATGTCTAAAAGGAAATTAGTGATAACTAGAGTAAAGTTGCAGTTTTTACTGTTTTAAGCCCTCCAGGCTTCAGATGATGACTGGAGAGACAAATGGACTTATTATTGGCCTTCCTGTGACTACTGAAGAATCACATTCTTGCTGCTTTAATCAGTTCTCATTCCATTAAATTGTGTAGCCTCTCTGGGGATCATGTTTTTTATTATTATTTAAACTTTCAGGTTCTTTAATCCCAAAATAATAATTGATTAGTCTCCTTACTTTCTTCAGCAATTGATATTCATCAGTATACTACCAGAGGCTAAAGGCAAATGAAGTATAAGTCCCCACCAGAAGAAGCTACACTTAAAATATATATATATATATATATATATTTTTTTTTTTTAATATATTTGAGAGAGAATGGTGGGAGGAGGGGAAGAAGGAGAGAATCTCAAGCAGATTCCCCACTGAATGCCAAGCCTGACACAGGGCCTCAGTCCCAGGACCCATGAGATCATGACCTGAGCCAAGACCAAGAATCAGATGCTCAGGGGACTGAGCCCCCCAGGCTCAGTGTATCATTCCCTTAAAAAAGGGAATTTAAGTGTATCATTAAGTGTATCATTCCCTTTATTAAGGGAATATATAAAGGGAATGATACACACAAAGATGAATGTTAAGGTCATCAGTAAGTGTAAAAAGCAGGCAGAAAAGAGGTAAGTTATCATGGCTAATGTGATCAGGGAGAATTGATAACCTTAGGAAGTTGCTAATCAAGTTTCTGTTTATAGCAGAAATCATAGAATATTTGACTTTACACATGAACTCTTCATGTGGCTACATGATTTTTTTTATTTAGTCTTGTGTTATATGACAATAGATTCTGGTCTCGTTGCTGCCCTCATTAAAATAGTTATTCTGAAAATGATTTATATGTAATTAACCCTCAGGCATATACTGCTTGGTAAATCCCATAATAGCACTGGCCTGGCCATTCTGCTGCTGGCTCTGCTGAGCCTTAGTTCTGAGATTTTAAGCAACCCTAGTTGTCTCATTTCTTAAAGTGAGGGGGTCTAACTGGACCCAATGCATTTTTAAACTTATGTGACTTGCTTATCCAAACATTTTGAACCTCAGACTCCTCTTTGGTTCTTAATTCTTTATTTTAGTCACCTAGTCCTATCGTTCCTTCCTTCAAGGAAGGCAATTGTTCTTGAATCTGTTGTTCCTCATGCCTGGACCATTATAGTAGTTTTCTAAATGGTCTTCTTGGCTCCATTCCCACCCGTTCCCCATTCATCCAGGTAAATCTCTAAATTAATCTTTGAAGTATCAGTTTCCTCACCTCACTTTCTCAAATAAAAACTTTGGAATAAAGAATAGAGATCAGGGTGCCTGGGTGGCTCAGTGGGTTAAAGCCGCTGCCTTCGGCTCAGGTCATGGTCTCAGGGTCCTGGAATGGAGTCCCACATCAGGCTCTCTGCTCAGCAGGGGGAGCCTGCTTCTCTCTCTCTCTCTCTCTCTGCCTGCCTCTCCATCTACTTGGATCTCTCTCTGTCAAATAAATAAATAAAATCTTAAAAAAAAAAAAAAAAGAATAGAGATCAGACACCTTTTGGCAGTTGAGGCTTTGTCCAATATAAACTTACCAGGGCACCTGCCTGGCTCAGTTGGAAGAGCTTGTGACTCTTTTGATCCCGGGGTGGTGAGTGTAAAGATTCGGTTGGGTGTAAAGATTACTAAATAATAAAACTTAAGAAAAAAGGTTTAAACTTGCCTTCTCATTCATTTCCTCATCAAATTACTACCTTGCCTTGTTCCCATCTATGTCTTTGCCTGAACCAGTACCAGCAGCACTTGTCTCATAACAGGCATAGAAGTTACCTTCCCGATTTCAGATTTTCTCTCATTCTGTTTCTCAAGCCTGCAGCGTTTTTACTGTTCTTCTCTATTAATCAGATCTTTCCTAGTTGTTTGAGATCTAGATGAAGCTCTACCTCTTGCTGGAAGGCTTCTCTACCTGATCTGGCTTGCATTACTTTTCTTTTTGGTGGTTCCCTTGTAATATTTATGACCTCTGGAATACATGTTGACACATGATTTTATACTGTTATGCATTGTTACTTGATAACGTCATGAATGGGTGTCTTAACTCCTTAATAATAGGAATATTTTTGCATTTATTTTCCATTGTCTGCAGAATCTGGTAGACATTGTGCCTATTGGAAGTAGTTCATCAGAATTTATGGAACTGAATTCCCTCTTTTCTTCTAACGCCTGGCATAGGAAGCCTGGTTTTGCCTTTTCCTTTCTGTCCAGCAGCCAGTTCTGTCCTCAAGTATCTGTCCTATCTCCACAACCATCTCTCCCTAATAGAGAGGTACTGTACTCTTTAATGGAGGTCCCCATTCATCCTGTTCACTTTGTAGTACCCAGCCATATTTCCACGGCTCGTCTGTGTCCTTACGGTGGACTACTTATATAGCCCACGGGCTCTGTTCTATATAGGCATGAGCTGCAGAACAGGAGGCCTGTTGGCATTGTTATAACCAGAGTTGTGGCACAGGGACAGGAACTCAGGGAAAGCAACAGATAAGTAGTTTGATGTTTGAGTGTAGACGGAGGCTCTGGGACAGTTTTTGAAGGTGTGTCCCGATATTTTGTCATGTGTGATGAAGAATTAAGGCCGGCGCCAGTTAGATAAAATGAACTGTAAAGCCACTAAAACCATCGGTTTGCTTTGGGAGCCAGACAAATGTTACTACCTGGTCTGATCTCTTTTTCACACTAGGGAACAGGTCCAAGGAGGAGGCTGCAAATAGTAGCTACTCATTAATATTTGCTCATTGCAAAAATTCCATGCAGACTGTGCTTGGATGGATTCATTCTTTATAGTATTTAATGTCAGAAATTGGACAACTAGTCTTGGTTTTAGTCACCTATTCAAGAATAGTAAGAACCTGTTTGTATGACCTCCAAACAGACTACATCAGGGGAGTGTGCCTCTGCCAGCACCAGGATTTTGGCCCAGTGAAACTAATTTGGGACTTCTGTCCTATAGAACTGTAAGATAATTTTTGTTGATGCAAGCCACTAGATTTGTTGTAATTTTTTATAGCAGCTCTAGAAAACCAATGCAGTAGGATTAGCTATTTCCTGATATTATTTAAGAAATGTTCCTCAAACTTAAGATGCTCTTCCTGGGTGGAGCCTGCAAGTCTCAATTCTAAAAAAACTTACGAGTTATGCTGAAACTGCTAGTCCAAGGGCTACACTGAGCAGCAGGTTTTATTTTTATTTATTTTTTTTAAAAGACTTTACTCATTTGTCAGAGAGAGTGTGTGTGTGTGTGCCCAAACAGGGGGGGGTGCCAGGCAGAGGGAGAAGCAGGGCCCCCACTGAACTAGGAGCCTGATGCAGGACTCAATCCCAGGACCCTGGGACCAGGACCCGAGCCAAGGCAGATACTTAAAGACTGAGCACCCAGGTGCCCTGACAGCAGTTTTTAAAACACAGGAGATGATTTTATGTCTTTTGTAACTCCCAGTATGAAGGGAGTAGAATCCAATTGTTGAGAGTATTGGAGGCTCTGGAGTTAACTGACTGGGAGAGAAATCCTGTCACTTAATAACTATATAGGTAGCAACTTTTGGCAAATTGCTTAATTTGCTTAAGTTTAGGCAATTACTTAAATTCAGTTTTCTCACCATTAAAATGATACCGATAACACCTGCCACCAAATACTATTTGTTGGGTGAAATGGTTATACATACGTTCATTTAACAGTCCTTGGAAATGCAATTTACCTAATGTTGGACAGTGGTTAATGCCTGTAATTCTGGCCCCGGGTACTTTCAGGCAACTGAACAGTTCGTAATCATTCTTTCATTTACTCATCTTTAAACTCTTATTGTTGACAACTGAGTACTAGGCTCTATTCCAGGCTTTGGGGATATGGTGATGAATGATATATTCTGCCTTCACGGAGCTTGTAGATGATGTGGATATACAAGTATGATAATTTTGACTAATTTTTTTTTAATGGAAGGATCTTTGAGATAGTAAGTGAACAAAAGAAAGTTCCAGCACCATACATATAGTGTGATTTTTTTTTAAAGATTTTATTTATTGGTTAAAGCCTCTGCCTTCGGCTCAGGTCATGATCCCAGGGTCCTGGGATCGAGCCCCACATCGGGCTCTCTGCTCAGCGGGGAGCCTGCTTCCTCCTCTCTCTCTGCCTGCTTCTCTGCCTACTTGTGATCTCTGTCTGTCAAATAAATAAATAAAGTCTTTTTATTTATTTATTTATTTATTTATTTGACAGATCACAAGTAAGCAGAGCGGCAGGCAGAGGGGAGGAAGCAGGCTCCCTGCTGAGCAGAGAGCCCCATGTGAGGCTCTATCCCAGGATCTGAGATCATGACCTGAGCCAAAGGCAGAGGCTTAACCCACTGAGCCACCCAGGCATCCCAGTGTGATCCTTTTTATATGAAATTAACTGCGTATTTATGAATTACTAGTGAAATGATTTTTTAAGAGTTTGAAAATGCGTATCTGAATTGTTTATTAGATTCAACATATGTAAGTTACTTTGCCAAATTGCCATAACCATTTCTAGACACTCTGAATTTCTGTACTTATCTTATTAACTACCCATAACAAACAGTTCAGATTTTGGTGCCAGCCGATGGGCCATTCTTTGGTATTTTTCTTTGAATTTTTTAAAATAGTGGACATTCATTTCTTGTAAAATTGCAATTGTTTTGAAAAAAATTCCAGTTCAGTCTGATAATCAACATATAGGTACATGGTATAGAAGTGGTTCTGAGGATGGGGTAGTTTTATGGACAAGCAACAAAGAAGGTGGCAAAAAGGAGGTGATACATGATCTGGATTTTAAAGGCTACATAGGCATTTGTCAGAAAGGTAGTTGTGGAAGACTATTTTAAACAGAGGGAAAACAGGAGCCATGGCAGGGAGGTATGAAATTGCTAGGTGAGTTGAGAAAGATAGTGGACATCTTTCCCTTGGGGATCCATAATTTCTCCAGTGTAGGTGGTTTGGGTAGGGATGACCTCCTCCTGGCTCACAAACTAATCAGCATTTCTTACCCCTCTTTACTTCCTCCCACTGATTGGTTCAGGACATCAGTTAAGTCCAGGACTTTTGCTGTAACCCTGGCTAGGGCAGGAGAAAGAAGTATGTGTCAAGAGAGGAGATAAAAGCCCAGACCTACAGAGTGCCATCTCACTATTGGACAGGTGAACCAGTTTGAGAATGGAGCCAGCAGAGGAAAAGAACAGGGACCAGAGATAAAAACCCAATCTAAAGACTTCATTTAACATTTGCATGTAGCCATACCTTATCTTCTACCCCTGGATTTTCAGTTACATGAACAAATAACTTCCTTTTTATTCATTTAATCTTAAATCCTCTTTTTAAGATTTTTTAAAAGATGTTATTTATTTGACAGAGATCACAAGTAGGCAGAGAGGCCGGCGGGGGGCGGGGGAGCAGGCTCCCCGCTGAGCATAGAGCCCAATGCAGGGCTAGATCCCAGGACCCTGGGATCATGACCTGAGCTGAAGGCAGAGGCTTTAATCCACTGAGCCACCCAGGTGCCCCTAATCTTAAATCCTCTTAACTGAAAGACCTACATAAAGAATATTATGGTACGCTAGAATATTTCTGTGTGTGCATACACTAGGGACTAATATAATGCAGGAGGGGGCGGGGTCTAGACAGGCTGAGGAGTGGGTCTTCATTTTAGGAGGCTCTCAGGAGCTCTGGAGGCTCTAAAGCAATGTTAAAAGGGAGTCACTAGTGCTAAGCCCACATTACCAAACCAAAACTTCTAACTTAATTGCAGTTTCACCCTGCTCCAGGAATGTAATCCTAACCTATCAATCTAGAATTTGATAGGCAGTAGTGAAGTGATTTGTCTAGTAGGTCCCTTTTTGTCCCCCAAAGGAAGGTGATCTTGCCTGACATAATCCTTCTCCCTCACTCCCCAATTAATGACTTCCTTGTCCCACTCCTTCTCTGGCTTTAAAGCCTTTTTTTCTGTAGTTCTTTGGAGCTCTTTTCTGTTTGTTAGATGGAGTACTGCCCAATTCATAAATTGTTCAATAAAGCCAATTAGATCTTTAAAATGTACTCAGTTGAATTTGTTTTTTTTAACAGCAGTGATTACCTCAAGAAAATGAAGAGCTATAAATCAGAAATATTAAGAACACTTCCTTCCTCAGGGTTTTCTAGTAGTTTCATTTTTATTCTGTTTCTTTACCTCTGGTTGGGCGAGGCAATTAAAACTGAAAAGGACTTAGCAAGTTCTTGAAAATTACATATTAAAAAATACTGTTTTCCTTTTAAGGATTGAGAGTTATAATTTTACTATAATTTACAGAATTATAACTTGGAGCAAAGAAGTAGCTGATTCCATTGACTGGTGTTTTCTGTTTCCAGTGAGCATTCAGCATAAGCAGACTTTCACTGAAGAAACTTTTAGGAATATTAAGCATCAACTTTTCTGAAGCACCCTACTTATTTAATTAGTTTTCTCAACAGGAACAAGAAGTAACTGGGAATCTGAAGAACACTTTGGCCATTTGGGACATTATAACAAAAATAAATGAGCTTTACATCAATTTCCCTATGTACAATTATCATGCCTCTTTAATATAGAATAATTACCTAGGGTTTTTCGTCTTCTATAATATTTTTCATGATTCCAGGCCAGGGGTTTTGCCGGATATTCCTCAATTTGGATTTTTCTGATTATGATTAGATTCAGGTTGAACATTTTTTTCCAGGAATGTTCCATAGATGATGTACCCTCAAAGCTTCATAGCAAGGGCTATACAATGTCAAATTACTGCTCAATTTTTGGTTAATTTTGATGATTTGGTTAAAGGTGGTATCTACTAGGTTTATCCATTGTAAACACCTTTACACCTTTGTAATAAGTAACCTGTGGGATGATTCTTTGGCAATAAATAGCATCTCAATAACATTTTAGGTACATTGTTTCAAAGAAGAAAAATGGCCCAGTTGAATCCTTATAGAGTTGGAAAGGATTATTTCAACAAATTTCTAGTGAGTACCCACTAAACTAAACTCTGTCATGCTAGTACTAAGACCACAAAGTAGTGAGACCAGAGTCAAAGAGCAAAATACTACAGGAGAATTTGGGAGAAGGACAAAGACCACATTAAAAGTGAGGAAAGGAAAGTTCAGAGATATGAAATGCCCAAGATCAAGTGTCATAAGTGAGATTAGAACTCTGGTTTTTCTAATGCCCAGTGCAGTATTCTCTCCATGACAGCATCTGAAGATTGTATTGGAAAGCTGGTTCTCTGGGACATATGTAACATTTGTTTCCGCAGTGAAAAAAGTTCATGACACCTTTCTGTGTAACTAAAAGAACAAGCTTTCTCCAGGCCCACCATAGGGTGCGTTAGAAGAAATGTTATTTAGATTGGTTTAAATTTCGCACTTTGTGACATTAAACTCTTTGGAGACCTAGTCTCGTTTTATCTCAGGGAAACGATTTCCTCATAGTGATAGGGACACACACACACAAACACACACACAGTGTTGCTTATCAGCCACACCTTTAAACTACCTCGGAACAAGATTTTTCTATTCACAAGTCAGGAAACAATTCAGAGGTATTTAAATCCTACATCCTGGGACCACTTAACAGTCGACACGTAATTCACGTAATTGCTTTATGAAATACGGAATGTTTGCATATGTATAACTGGAAATCTCAAAAAGTTACCCAGTAACTCCTCCGGGTGGGAAGCACAGATCAGTAGATATAGGCTGGATTGCTAATTGTCTTTGCATTTAAGAATCTCTAGTGTATATCATTTTCAGAGCAGAAACATAAGGGGGAATAGTCTCATACGTTCATTTATATGTATGTCATACATTCACTCATTTTCAGGACTACCTCGCTTCAAACTTAGAAGCTAGTCTGGAGACGGGCTGTTTTAGGCATGTGATTCCTTTTGAGCTCAGTTTTGGATCTACAGACACTGCAATCCCGACGTGGCTTTTCCCTGATGGGGAAGTCCAGGGAGAAATAGGTGGACAGGCTACAAGCTGGAAAAGCTCAATTCTACACCCTCAGACGTTTCAGTAATTGTTTATAAACGTAAGACCACGGTATCAATTGCCCTTTACTCGCTCTTCTCAATACGGAACCTCGTAACGTTCGGATAAATGAATGTATTTTAACAGGTAAATGTTATTGACAATTTTTACATTAGGACTCTGATCGCTTCTCGGCCTTTTAGCTAAGATCAAGTGTACTTGAGGACTCTGGCGAGAACTCCCAACGCCAGCGGCCAAAGGGCCTTCCCTAATCTAGAGGAGGCAGGGTTCCTCAAGGGCTCTACCGTGGAGGAAGTGACTTAAGTGAGCTGCGCCTTGCTACAAACTCGCCGAAAGCTCAGTGTCCACACCCCGTGAGACAACTGACCTGAATGAATCGCCACCACCCCACACCCCCAGGCCCCAAGCCTTATGGTCCGCCCAGGGACAATCGCGCTCAGCGGTCACTGAACTCATACAAGTGCAGACTGGGCTGCGCAGGCGCCAGGGGAGAAATGATTTCTCAAGGCTTAAGAGGAAAAAGCGCGCCCGAGCACTTCGTCATTTCTAGGAAGCCCAGCGTCTGCCAGGGTGCGGGGGCGGACGGACAGGACCTCAAACTAGCCAGAACGGCGATCCCGCAGCCAATCCGCGCACGCGCAGCGCGCTCTTACTTCGCGTGGAAGCGGTTGAGCGGCTTCCTCCGCCAGCTGCCGGATCTAACTTGTGGGCCCTCTCCGCGCGCCTGACTTCCGTCTCGGAGCGGCGGTGACGTAGACTGTCTCCTCCCCGCGCCCTCCGCGGCTCCGGTCTCTTGTGACGTCAGCAGCAGAATCCTCTTGGTCTGGATCTAAGGCGGAGAGCAGGGTGGGCTGGGTGGTCAGGTCGTCAGTTCCTCCCCCTGGCCTGAACTTGTTTTGTAAAGGAAACAACTTGTAATTTCCTAAGACTTCATATCAAGTGTTTAAACTGTTCCCCTTTCCTAATAAGGGAGAAAGGGCCCCTCGCATTAGTTCCAGCTCCTTCCAAGCCGGGAGTTCTGTTACACGTAAACCGCAAAATGTGTCGTTATTTGGATTCATTTGGAAGCTTTTGCCTGTTATTTTTAAGGTGTTCTCCTAGTGTGTAAATTGGAAGAAAGTTGACATCCATAAATCGTAACTTTGTATATGGAGGCAGGGATAGGCAGTACCTGGTTTGGCTTGGTGAGATTAATTTTAATTTAGCTTAAATTTGGTTTCCATTTGAACTATCCAGGAGTGGCATCAAGAAAGGCTGGGTATAAAAAACGGTTAAAAAGCTTCCAGGAGTGTTTGTTTCGTAAGCTGTTAAAAGCCAAGATGAAAATCAAGGTGTATTAGAAATAAGACTTTAAAGTTAAAAATGGTGAAGATTTTGTTTACAGATAGTGAAGCTGACAGATTGCTGTGACTTGCTCAAGAGGGATGGAATTCAGGCCACTGCTTTCACAATGCCAATACTCTTGCCAGTTTGACTAAGGCTGTGACTTCAGAACCTCTGCCAGACCTGGGCATCTGTTGCTACTCTTCTTGCCTTCCTCCCTCCCTTTTCTTTTCCCCTTTTCTGTGATTCTGCTTCCCTCCTTGAGTTCTTTTGTCCTCCACCCGCTTTTGCGTTCTGCCTTTGTTTTCTTGATAGTTGAACCAGGCTTTCCCTTCCTCTCCTTTCAGGCCTCTTTTAAAAATACCTGTAAAAGAAAATAGAAGACTTTTTTAAAGTTTATTTTCTTGTTTTAAGGGAGGCTTTCAGGAGGCGGGTAATTCGTGTATAGGTAGATATAAAATTTCCTCTGGTAAAAGCTGCCTTCTCCTTTCTTCCATAGCAGTGCAGTGAAAGCAGGAGAGAGAGAGAGTGTGTGTGTGTGTGTGTGTGTGTGTGTGTGTGTGTGTTGAAGAGAAGAGGAGAGGTAGGGGAGAGGAGGGGGTGTGTAGTGAGCTGTTTGGAACCAGAAACAGGAGAAAAAATATATATAGAGAGGTGGTCTACTTAGTTCAAAACAACATAGCTGTAGGTTCTATGAAACAAGAAACACATCATTTCCAACCAATCCCTGTACATGCCTCCGCAATCCATTTCTTTAGATGCTTTATGTCATTCTTAGAATAAACCCGTAGCTTTAGCTGCCCCAGAATAAGTAGTCACTGGGATTAACTATTAATTTCATGAATAATGAAATAATATATCAGTGCTTCCAGACTACATGGACACCCTATAGTCTTCTCAGTGTGGTGGCACCTGTTTCCAGTTCTGCCAGTGGATGCTGCTCTCCTTGTTCTACACTTGGGGAGCCTGAAGCAGAGTCACTTGCCTAACATTATAGACCTTTAATGAGGCAGAACTTCTGCTGCTTTTCCCAGTTCTCTAGTCTCTGAGTGAACATGTCTAGTAATATCTAATTTTGAATGAATAATAGAATTCACTAAAATATGCTAATACCAACTGAATGAAGTATACTCTCCTAGTACCAATTTATTTCTTTGGTGTTTGTCGTATTCTTTTTGGTCAATAGTAGTTTACAGAAATTGGTTGGAAACCTATTTTGTATATTGCTGAAACATTTGAGGATAGTCCTGAAGGTTGGTTTGTTAGTTCCCTATATTGAAAGAAAATACACTGCTCTGTATCCCGTAATTTAAAAATAATTAGAAAGTTGAATAAATTAAGTGAAATAGAGAAAGACAAATACTATACTGTATTCACCATTCACCAAGAATTTATTGCTGTTATAACTGGATGTTTGTACCCTTTGACCAATATCTCCCCATTCCTCACCCCCTCCTGCCAACCACTGGTAATCACTTTGCTACTGTTTCTCTCAGTTTGGCTTTTCTAGATTCCACGTATAAGTGAGATCATACAGTATTTGTCTTGCTCTGTCTGACTTATTTCACTTAGCATAATGCCCTCAAAGTTCATCCAAATTTTCTCAAATGGCAGAATTTCCTTCTTTCTCATGGATGAATAGTGTTCCATTATATGTACATACCATGTTTTCTTTATCTATTCATCTGTTGGTGGATGTCTACATTGTTTCCTTATCTTGGCTATTGTGAATAATGCTGCAGTGAACATGGGAGTGCAAATACCTCTATGAGATCCGGATTTTAATTTCTTTGGATATATATCCGGAAGTGCGATTATTGGATCATATGGTAATACTATTTTTAATTTTGTGAGGAAGCTTTGTACTATTTTCCACAGTGGCTGTACCAATTTATATTCCCCCCAATAGTTCATAAGTTTTCCTTTTCCTTCACAACCTCACCAACACTTGTTATCTCTTGTCTTTTTGGTGATAGCCATTCTAACAGGTATAAAGTGTTATCTCATTTTGAAGGGAGGGATGTGTTGCTTACCCTTACTGTGGTAAATGTTTCATAATATATATGATATACCAAATTTTGTATACCAAATATGATATACCAAATTTTGTGCACTTTAAACTTACGTAATAGTATATGTCAGTTATAGCTCAGTAAATTTGGAAAGAAAAATAAAGAAAATAAAAAGAATTGTTGATTTCAATGAAGACTAAAAACAGAAAAAATAATATCATCTATGATATTCAACCCAAACATTTATATTAGAATAAATTATTTCCATAATGTCTGTTTAATATTATATGTCTATTCTGAAGTTTATCATTCACAGAAGACTGTTACTGTATATTATTCCTTCCCCCTATCCCGCCCAAATTCTACCTTCCAGAGTAGTGATTCTTTAAGTTTTGTATCTTACACCTTATCATAAAGTTAGGAACCTGGATCCAGGATGGTAGAAATACAAAGCTTGCTTATTCCAAAAAACTTTTTATATATTGATAGGACTTTATTATTATCCTTATAATATGCACTATTTAAAAACAAAGCAGGAGCATTGATTCCTTTTTTTTTTTTTTAAGATTTTATTTATTCATTTGACAGACAGATCACAAGCAGAGAGGCAGGCAGAGAGAGAGGAGGAAGCAGGCTCCCAGCCAAGCAGAGAGCCCAATGTGGGGCTCGATCTCAGGACCCTGAGATCATGACCTGAGCTGAAGGCAGAGGCTTTAACCCACTGAGCCACCCAGGCGCCCCAGGAACATTGATTCTTGAGGGTTAATTTTATTTTTGTGACTTAAAATACAAATAAAAATTATTATATTAGTCTTTAAAATGTCAGCAATGGTGTTGACATTTTTACTGCTAGAACTGTAAAACATATTGACATGAAATAATACCATCATCTGAGAAGTTATGCTAGTCAGTTCTCTAACTGGAAAACTTGGGATGCCTTTTACTACTATCTGCATTCATGGGATACAATTTGAAATGTGGGCTCAAGGAACAAGGTTTACTAACCTTTTTCTTCCTGTCTTAGAACTCTCACAATTAACTACTTTCACAATAAACTAACTACTTAATAAGTAGTCTGATCAGAAAGCTTTAACGAAGGACTACTTTCATCGCTCTGAAGCTCTCAAGTGGGACAACACATATGTAAAAAAATTTCTTTAGATTATTTGGAAAAACTTCATTCCAAAGTGTTGTGACCTTCCATTCTGCAGATGATTGGAATGTTTTTGGATAATGAATCTATTCATCCATGCTGATATGTCTTTGACCCTCCCATTCTGGTGCAGTTACTTTTGCTACATAACAAACTTACCTAAATGTGCCATCTTGAAACAACTATTTTACTATGTTCATAGTTTTTGTGGTTCAGAAATTCAGACCAAGACCAGACGGATTGATTCTTTTCTTTGAAGCCCCTTGGTCTAGCTCAAAGATTAGGACGCCAATGGGAGCCAACTACCCTTTGGCTACTTTGTGTGGGTTGGCTTCCTTACAGCTAGTGTCCTCTGAGTAATCAGACTGTTCTGTGGCAGAGCAGGGCTGCAGCCTCAAATGTTCTAGTGCATAAGGCCAGTGCTACATTGCTTTTTATGACACAGCCTCACTATTGTGTCCTCTGTAGTTTATTGGTCCAAGGAGATGACTCTGTATTTAAAGGAATTCCTTTAGATATTTTCTTAAAATGAAAACAGGCATATCTCATTTTGTGCTTTACTTTCTTATGTTCACAGATATTAGATTCTTTACAAATTGGAAGCTTTGTGGCAACCCTGCCTTGAACAAGTCCATTGGTGCCATTTTTCCAAAAGTTTTGCTCTTTTCATGTCTCCGTGTCATATTTTGGTAATTCTTAACAATATTTCCAACTTTTTCATTGTTAAGTATATTTGACATGGGGATCTGAGATCAGCAGTTACTAATTGCCAAGAGCTCAGATGATGCTTAGCATTTTTTAGCAGTATTTTAAAAAAATATTTTATTTATTTATTTATTTATTTATTTATTTATTTATCTATTTGAGAGAGAGAGAGAGAACACAAGCAGGCAGCAACAGAGGGAGAGGGAGAAGCAGGCTCCCCCCTAAACAGGGAGCCTGATACGCGGCTTGATCCCAGGACTCAGGGATCATGACCTGAGCCAAAGGCAGATGCTTAACTGACTGAGCCACCTGGGCACCTCAATAAAGTATTTTTTAATTATTTTAACATACTTAACAGACTGTCATGTAAACATAACTTTTAAATGCACTGAGATACCAAAAATTCATTTGATTCACTTCACTACAATATTTGCTTTATTGTGGATGGTCTAGAACCGAATCCACAATATCTCTGAGGTGAGTCTATATGTGTATTTGTGTAGGTTAGCACTTGGAATTAAGCAGATGCCTATACCCCCCAAACCCTACACCTCCAGAGACCTGTTTTAGGCCCCAAGCTACCCTCACCTTCACTGCCCACCGTGTGCAGACTATACTCTGTCAGCTGGCCTTTTGTTCTTGGCATCCTCCAGTCCTGTGCTCTCCAAAATCCGCATAGCCTCCTTGGTGGAAGATGCCCACCCCTTCAAAACGTTTCTGAGGTGGAAACTTCAAACCAGTGACAAAAAGTGCCCGTTTGGACTGGCTGCCTGGTGTGGTCCTGGGCTTATCCAATCGTCAACGCTCCCAGGTGCCTGTGTTGGAGAGTCCCCAGCCCTGCTGGCTGCCCCACCCTGGCAAGTTAGTGCACTTTCCTCCAGCTCTGCCCTCAGGAGGAATGTGCACATTTGTGTAAACTAAGGCTGGGAATTAGGCAGATGCCGGGTACCAGAAAAAGACTGCTGCTGTGACCTGGCCTTACCCTGTCCCATGCTCCTGGCCACCCGACTTACATGACACGCACAGGAGCTGTACCTATCCCATCAACAACCCTGGGCAGCCAGAACCCTCCAGGCCTGTGGAGCTAGGGCCCATCCTTAACCACTGGCATATCCTGAGAATGGATGGAGATGTCCCCCTGAAAACCACTCTGAGACATCCCTGAAGTGGGTGGCTGGGACCCCATGTGGATTTACTGTCTGCTGGAGTCCTGGGTTTCTGCAGCAATCAAGGCTTCCAGGTGTCCTTCTTAGAGGAGAACTTGGCCAGACCACACATTCCATCCCTGCTAAGACAACCGAGATTATTGGGGCTCTGCCATCAGTGGGAATATGCACATTTGTGTAGATTATGTCTTGGAACCCCCAGAGCCTGCTCCAGTGACCTGGCCTCTCCAGATGTTTGCCCTGTTTAGGTCTTTGGCTACCCTGGCCTGTGGCCATCCCCTCCCTCTGTGTACATGCACACTTCTTTAGCGGCCACTTTTTTGCACTCATAAGCAGGTTTTGGGGAGACCTGGCACTGAAGCCCATGGAAGTCTGGCCAGGCCCCCAACCACCTGCATACCCTCTTGCATGGTAGGAGCCCATCTCCTGAATATCGCTCTGAGTTGGCAACTGAAAATAACTAACAATGTTTATATGGACTTGCTTCCTTATCCCTCTAGAAACTAGTACTCCCAGATGTTTCCTAGTGGAGGATATCCTGTCCTGCCTGCCTGGCCCCTTCCTAGCAAAGAAGTTGAAAAACTTCCAGTTCTGCCTTAGACAAGGAGAATATTACACAATGGTAGGTAATGTTTTGTAACCCCAAGAACCCACTCCTGTGACCCAGCCTCTCCCAACACTTACCGGTTTCCAGGACCCTGGCCACCAGGATCTGTGAGTCTGGTACACACACAGCATTCGCACTGTCAGCTGCCCTTCAGCAGAAGGGCCCTCCAGGCCTTTGGAGCTAGCACCTATCCCTAACCACCTGCATTGTAGAAAGTGGAGGGGGCCCACCCTCCACTCCCCCAAAGTTGCTTTAAGATGTCCACTGAAGTGGAAGACTACCAGTCCCCCTATGGACTACTGGCCTGGTGGGGTTCTAGGCTTCCGCTGCAATCAGGCTCCTAGATGTCTCTTTTTGGAAGATACCTTGGTCAGCCAAACTGATATAGACTTTACAAAGCAGTCCAGATTCCCTCAGCTCTGCCTTCTAGTGATTATGTGCATTTGTGTCTCAGAGGCTTAGAATTAAGATCAGTTGCCTCCAATAGTCCCCACCTGTGTCTGGGCCTCACTTGACATTGACTTATTCCAGGTTCCTGGCTGCTCTGACCTCCCAAGATATCCTTCAGTAAGAGACACCTGGGAGTTCTGGTTGCCACAGAGGCCTCAGTCCCCATCATGCAGTCAGGCCATGTGAGCTGGCTACAGACAGTTTAAAGCTTCCTCCTTGGGAAGACTTTTGGGTGAGCAATGTAGACCCAAAATACTAAGCAGGTGGTTGGGGACTGGTGTGAAATCCTAGGCATGGAGGGCACTGGAGGCTGGGCAGGCTGACGGGTGCGTACTGCACATGCATGGGCCATGCAGTTAAAGGTAGCCAGGGACATGTGTACAAGGAAGCCAAATCACAGATTCAGGCTATTGGAGTACAATGCTTTGCTTAAATCCAAGCCCTAACATAAACAAATCTGCCTGCTCAACTGAGGGCAGAACTGGTAGAATCTGACCCACAAGATGTTCAGGGTACCCTCTAATACCAGACGCCTTGGAGACTTGTTTTCTAAAGTACCTAGGACATCATCGGGCAGTCCACCCGAATGTGGACCGAGCACCTTCAATTTCAAATGAGACTGAGAAATGCTTTCAGTTGGTGGGCTCTCTGCACCCCGAGACCGTGTAAGTGGTTGGTGTCCTACCAGAGCCCCATGGACCTGGAGTGCTCCTGCAATCCAGGAAATGCTAACAGTGTGCAGACTGCACACACATGGTCAGTGCAGTCGGGGTTAGCTGGGGTCCTGGGACAGGCCAGTGTCCCACAAGGCCCGTTCACAGGGCGAAGCCCTGGGAGTACCTGCCATCTGCCTAATTCAAAGCATTCACCTACACAAATGCTCATATTCCACCCGAGAGCAGAACTGGAGGAATCTGGACTGACCTGCCAAGGTGGGTCAGCACAGGATGGTTAGGGTAACCCCCCAATAAGAGCCACCTGGGAGCCTTGATTACTAGAGAAGCCTGGGATCGCATCAGGCAATCCATTCCAAATAGGGACTGTCTGTTGCCAGTTAAAGCCTTAGAAGATTTATGAGGAGTGGGCACGCTCCACCCTGAAGCCTATGAAGGTTTCGGATCACAGCCTGAACCCAACAGACCGGAAGGGCAAGGGCCAAGTGCAGAGTGAGCATGTACAGACAGCTGGGTAAGGGGAGCGAGGCGCATAAAAGAGGGCTGCCGTAGGGAGAGGCCAGGTCACAAGGGCAGACTCCTGGGGGTACTTGCTTCCAATTCCAAGTGCTAATTTTCACCAATGTGCATATTTCCTCTGAAGGTGGGGCTGGAGGAATCTAGACTGCCTTGCCAGGGTGGGTCAGTACAGGATGGTTGGGGGACCCTCCAAGAAGAGATACCTGGGACCCTTGATTGCTGGGAACCCCAGGACCCCAACAGGCAGCCAGTCTATAGGGAGACTGATTGTCAACAGTTGAAATCTGCCTCAGAAAGAGTTTCCTAGGGTGGGCTCCCTCCACCCTAAGGCAATGCAGGTGGTTGGGGTCCCCTCTGGAACACCAGAGGCCTGGAGTGCCCCTTTCAGCCAAAGGCCAGCTGATGAAATACAGACCCTATATGTGTAAACCAGCCAGGTTTGGGTAGCCAGGATTTGGAACAGGGCAACTGTCAGGAGAAGCTGGGGAACAGGAGCAGGCTACTTGGGGTACCTGGAATCTGCCTAATTCCAAGTCTTACAAACAAATGAGTATATTCCCCCTGAAGACAGAGCTGGAGGGAAGTTGACTGCCTTGCCAGGATGGGGTCAGGCTGACTGAGCAGGAACTTCTCTGATGAGAGACACCTGAGAGCCTTGGTTGGCATAGCCAGGATCCCCGGCTAACAGCTGGTTCAAATGAGGACTGACCTTTGAAAGCCAGCTGAAAGCTATTACCTCAAAAAATTTCAGGGGTGGGTTTTGTCTGCCCAGGAGGCTATGCAGGTGGTTTGGACCAACAAGCTCCATGGGCCTGGAGGGTACCAGCTGTCCTTGGTAAGCTGATGTCCTTGGTAAGCCAACCATGCATGTGCAAGCTTTGCAGGTCAGGGTAGCCAAGGACCAAAAATAAGACAAGTGTCTGGAGAGGCCAGGTCATATGATTGAGCTGCTGGGGATGCAAGGATCAGACTAATTCCAAGCCTAACCTCCACAAATGTGCTAGAATGTTGCACATGAATGTACAGCTGAGGAGTCCGGCACTGCCTTGCCAAGATGGAGCCTGGTGTGCTGCCGTGGCATCCTCCAGTAAGAGATGTCTGTCAGCCTTGATTACTGGTAAGCCTGCAACCCCCTCAAGCAGCTAGTCCAAATGGGTCCTGACTGTTGACAGTTCAAAGCTGCTGTCTCACAAAGATTCCTGGGAGGTGGGCTCTCTCCACTTTGGAGACTATACAGGTTTGGGGACCAACCCAAGCTTTGCCAGCCGGGAGGACCCGGGATGCCCTCAGCAGGTTGACATGTGCAAACAGCACAGATTTGGGGAGCCAGGGACCTGGAACAGGCAAGTTTCCGGAGAGCCACAGGAGTGGTCTGTTGGTGTTCCAAAGTATTTACTTCATTCTAAACTTAGTTTACACAAATGTGCATATTCTTCCTTTGGGCGAGGGGATAGAGAAAGCTGGACTGCCTTGCCAGGGTGGGCCCATGCGGGACGGCCTGGGTACCCTCCAATAAGAGACACTGGGAAGCCTTGGTTACTGGAGAAGCTGATGTCGGGGAGCCCTCCAAATGTGGACTGACCCCACCCAGTTTAAAAGGGAGCTTTAGAAATATCAGATTGTGGGCTTTCTACACCCAGAGGCTGTTCATTCTGGGGCTTGGGGTTCTGCCAAGCTCTCTGGCCTGGGTGCTCCTGGCAGCCTGTGGGATGTGATTTGAGAATGTACAGCCGTAGGAGGCTGACAAGGTAGGGCAAGACTCGTTCATAGGAGGGGGCTATTGGGAGCACCTGGCATCTGCCGATTCCAAGCCTTAACCTACACGAAGGTGGATATATCCCCTGAGGACAGAACCGGGGGACACTGAGCTGCCTTTCTAGGCCTGGGTAGAGAGGGATGGGCAGGGTACCATCTACTAACAGATGCTTGGGCATCTTGAAGGGATGCTGAAGCCTGGAACCAATCGGGCATTCAGGCCAAAGAGACTTGCCAGATTAAAGCTGCAGCCTGGGAAACATTTACGAGGTGGGCACTTCTCCTCCTGGAGGCTTTGCAGGTTTTGGAGACGGGCCCAGAGGGCTTCAGCTGTCAATGTCCAGCTGACAGACCACAGAGCATGCATAGGTGGGTGGCCCAGGTCGAGGGAGCTAGAGACCGGAAACAGAGCAGCTGTAGGGAGAGCCCTGGTCGCAGCAGCAGGCTAATTCCAAGTGCTAATTTTCACAAATGTGCATATTTCCCCTGAGGGCAGGGCTGGAGGAATCTGAACTGCCTTGCCAGGGATGCCCGGGATGGTTGGGGGACACTCCAGGAAGAGCTATCTGGGAGCCTTGATTGTTAGGGAGCCCTAGGACCCCATCAGGCAGGCAGACCAAATGGGGATTGACTGTCCCCAGTTTAACGTTTTGTTGTTGTTGTTGTTTTGTTTTTTAATTTGACAGAGAGTACTAGTAGGCATAGTAAGCAGAGAGGCAGGCAGAGAGAGAGAGGGAGAAGTAGGTTCCCTGCTGAAGCAGAGAGCCCAATGTGGGACTCGATCCCAGGACCCTGGGATCACGACCCGATCCTAAGGCAGCGGCTTAATCCACTGAACCACCCAGGCGCCCCTGACTGTCCCCAGTTTAAATCTGCCTCGGAAAGATTTTTCTGATGTGGAGTCCCTCCACCATGAGGCCATGTAGGTGCCTGAGGTTTTTGCAGAGCTTCAGAGGCCTGGACTGTAGCAGTCTATGGCCAGCTGAAGGAAAGTGGGCTTCCTTGCCAAGGTGGGGCTGCAGCCGCTGGTCAGGGTCTCCTCCAATATGAGACACCTGGAAGCCTTGATGACTGGTAAGCTCAGGACTCCATCACGTAGCCAGTCCAAAACTGCTGTCCCAGAAAGATTCTGGGGAGATGGCATCCTCTGCCCTGATAGTGATGCAGGAGGCTCAGACTCACCCTAGCTCTGCTGGCCTGGAGGGGAATGTACTGCACATTCTCAAGCTCTTCAGGTCGGGGGAGACAGGAACCTGGAACAGGGTAAGTGTCTAGAGAGGCTGGATCATGGGAGTACATTGTTGGGTGTCCAAGGCATCTGCCTTAATTCCAAGCACTAATCTACACAAATGTGCATATATCCCCCGGGGGCAGAGCTGGGGGAATCCGGACTGCCTTGTTGGGGCAGGTGAGGCTGGATGGTCTAGGAACTCTCCTAGTATGGATACCTGGGAGCCTTGATTGCTGGAGAAACCTGAGACAGCATCAGGCAGCTAATCCAAGTGGGGACGACTGTTGCTAGGTTAAATCTGTGGCCTCAGAAAACCTTTCCCTTAGCGTGTTCCTCCTACCCTTTCAGGTGGTTGAGGTCCTCTGAAACACAGGTTGCTGGACTGCCACCTGTCACTCAAGGCCAGCTGACAAGGTAGGGACCGGGTGGGGGATGGGTGGGACAGGCAGCTCTGCATAGCCAGGGTCCTGGAATGGGGCAAGTGTCGGGAGAGGACAGGTCACTGCTGTGGGCCATTGTAGGTCCAAGTCATCTGTTTAATTCCAAGCCCTAACCTAACACAAATAGGTGTGTGGGGACAAAAGGCAGGCTGCCCCAAAATGTGCCATTTCATCGTATTATTTTGGACTAAAGTCACTTAAATAGCCAGTGCAAGAATAACACTCTGAACTCTTTGTCTCTAGAAAGTAGGAAATAAATCTCGTGTAGAAGGTTCAGTGATGTGGTGGTGGAGATTACCTTCCACCAGCTTTTGTCAGATGCCCCATCATCTCTCAGCCGCAGCAGTGTCCAGCCAGTTAGCGTGTATCCTGCCAACTCTGCCAGCTGTTGAGGAGGAAGAATGATGCTCTACCCTGGAAGATTCTTCCAGGTGATCTAAGAATTAAATTGACAAGACACAGGGGGTGCCTGGGTGGCTCTTTACATCCCTGAACCAGGATTTTAATTGCCAGATGAGGAATTCAGAGCTAAGAAGGCTATGTAGACACCTTGTTACTGTTACTAATTTTACTACCCCAGGTCAAATTCTGTTAGAATTTCTTTAAAATTGAAGCTTACAGGGGCGCCTGGGTGGCTCAGTGGGTTAAGCCGCTGCCTTCGGCTCAGGTCATGATCTCAGGGTCCTGGGATCGAGTCCCGCATCGGGCTCTCTGCTCAGCAGGGAGCCTGCTTCCCTCTCTCTCTCTCTCTCTCTGGCTGCCTCTCTGTCTACTTGTGATTTCTCTCTGTCAAATTAATAAATAAAATCTTTAAAAAAAAAAATTGAAGCTTACAAATATGTTTTCTTTGTACTGTCAGTTCATCGCCGTTGTATTGTTTCTACATCTAAAAATGCCTTGAAGCTGCCCGCCTTGGCGGTTTCCTTGGATCTTTCCTTGGATCTCAATGTTAATATCAGGCCTCTCTGTGTACAGAATTAAACTTCCTGTTTTTCCCCTGTTAATCTGTGTCTTGCCAATTTAATTCTTTTTTTTTTCTTTAGATTTTATTTATTTGAGAGAGAGGGAGAGAGAGGGAAAGAGTGCAAGCACTGGGAGCAGCAAAGGGAGAGGGAGGGAGAGACAGAGGCAAACTCTTGGCTGAGCAGGGAGCCTGATGTGGGGCTCAATCCCAGGACCCCAGGATCATAACCTGAGCTGAAGAAAGATGCTTAACTGACTGAGCCACCCAGGCACCCCCTGTGTCTTGTCAATTTAATTCTTAGATCACCTGGAAGAATCTTCCAGGGTAGAGCATCATTCTTCCTCCTCAACAGCTGGCAGAGTTGGCAGGATACACACTAACTGGCTGGACACTGCTGTGGCTGAGAGATGATGGGGCATCTGACAAAAGCTGGTGGAAGGTAATCTCCACCACCACATCACCTCCTGGATCTCTGCCTGCATGGGCTAAATTTAGATGAGCAGGAGAAAATATTTGTGGAACCAGTTTCTTGGCTTTAAGGACTCTGGAGACGTTAATAGAGTTCTCTTGGCTTGAGAGACCCATTTCTAATGAGAGATGGCCACAGTTTCTCTTTGTCCTTGTCTTTTGTGTCAGTTGTTGTAAAAAAAAAAAAAAAAAAAATTACTCTAGAAAAGAACACAGGCATAGGTCCAATCAGCCTGCTGTTTGAGTCTCACAGACTGGTGATTTTGAAATTCTTATCATACCTGCATCTGTTTAGACAAACTTTGCTGTGGGTCCTCTCTGTAAAAGCCAGAGGAGGATTTTCCTTTTGTCTTGTTTTACGTCCTAAGAGCTTTGGTTTGTGACCAGTGAGAATCCTCTCTCTGGTCTCCACACCCCAAGTGTTCACTTACCAGGGTGCACCTTGGTGTCCCCTGAAACAGCTTGGGGTACTGAGACTCACAAGCAGTACTTCCATTGTCCGTCCATGCCAGCTCACAAGGGAGTGTGTTCTAAGAGGTCCCAGCCCATAAGGGACATTTGTCATCTTAACCTTTGTGAGTTCTGAAAAAGTCTCATTACAGTAGTTCCTGTCTCATGTCACAGAGTTGTGGATCTATAACTGGAGGTGTCTCACATTTTTGTGTGAGACCAAAGGTACTATTCTCTTTATACATCTTTACTGCCTGTGCAATGAAGGCTCTTGCTGTCTTGGACTTTTTGAGTAAGATTTTGGACCATGGGGGATGCATCATCTATGCTTTCACCAAGGATGCCTCTTGGGTCCATGGTCTAAGCCTGAAAAATTGCCTTTGGGCCTTCCCATAAAAAGGCTTATGAGATGATTAAGATCCTAGTCATCATTGCCAGACAATGAATCCTTTAAATTGGCTGTGTTTGAAAGAAAAATATTCTGTACAGAGAGTTCTCAATTATTCTGTTAGGATGATGGCTAGCCTTTGAAGCTCCCCTGACAAAGTGAAAGAACAGTAACAGACTTAAGATAAAAATCATGGTCCACAACCAATGTAAACTTTCCTTCTTGAAATCCAGCCTCAACTGCCTGTTTTAGCTTCCTTTATCCCCCACAAGATTTAGACCGAGCACTCCAGTCTAAACCCTTAAGTTCAAAGTACACAGGTTACTCCTGTAAATGTGGACAGCCAGAAAATCAATATAACTGAAGCAGTGAAGACTGACAAGAAGGCTTGCTTTGCTCCGACTTTCCAGGCTCTGAAAGTGGGCTCTGCCAGGTTCAGGCATGTCTATGCAATGTCCCTTGCATATGCATCCTGGACACTCCCACCCCATACAATTTTATGTCCTTTGGACAGCAGCAGAGCCTTTAAATTATGAAACCCCTTTTACTTCCACTGTCATACATTCCTACCAAATTTAGAGAAGAATTAGGAAGATTAACGGCCAGCCACAATACCCACACACCCACACAGATAAAACCAATGACCAAAAATGACCAATGACCAATTTCCTAGGCCCTCCTTTAAGTGATCAGCAGGAGGTCAATGTTCAGGGACTAATAGAAACCAAGATTAAATTGTGTACTCAGAAAGAAGCTTTGTAAAAAATACTTTGTACAGATTTTTCAAAGGCATAAATATCTTGATTCCATTTTAGTTATAAAACTCTGATATAAAGAAGCAAGTTTGATTTACAAAGGCAGGTCAGTCCCTTGATACTCAGGTTGTAATCCACTATATAGTGGAAATTTAAAACAGCTGTCTTTATTTTGCAACTCTCAAGTGTTAAAATAATCTAGAAATGGTATGAAGTTACTTAGATTTTACATGTAGTGGTGTTATCACTTGTAATTCTGCTTAGTATCTTGAATTGCTGTGTGTCTCAGAAATAACCGAATTTCCTTCTTGATTGCATTGTGTGGACTCTGATCAGATTTTTAACCATTGCCATTTTTAAATCTTTTATCATTTACAGACAGCTTTATACTTTTATTCAGATGCTTTCATAAAAGTGTTCCTACAGAAATTCTTCCTGTTCAAGGAAATTCATGAAAAAGACTCTAGAATATAGGTTTCTGAAAACTTTAAGATCTATAAGTAAAAACTCCAGAATTAGTTGGAAAAGCTGGAGTCAAACAAAACAAGAATAATTCCATGTGAGTGAATAAACTGAGGAAGAGAAAGAATATAAGTGTTAAATTACTTTTGGTTAGAAACATTCCTGACTTTCAAAAATGTTTTATTTCCAGATTTAAGGAAACTTTTTTTCTTTTAAGCTAACTGATTTATAGCATTTTGGTAGATTATACCTTTGTAAGCAGAATTGAAATATTTGTATTCTTTTCCCTGCCTGATCCCCTCAGAATGCAGAAACTCTCAGTATTTTTATATTTTCGTAGCAGTATATTTATTTACATCAATTCAATAAGAATCTGTTCTTGTGACAGGATACAATTGGAGACACTGGTTTTATTATGGAAGCTTTGGCTGGAATGTCGTATTTGAGGGAAACATGCATAGTCTCAGATATGATCGGACAGATTTAAGGAACTGAGGTTGACTTTATGGAGGTAATAAAGTCCCTTGGAAATACCAGCCTGACACCTTACTTATGGGGTAACTAGCAGACTTACTAGATAAGTAAGGAAGGATCAACTTTATTGCGGGTACAAGAACCCCAGGGTATTTGGGGGACTTCAAGAAAAGAGGAAGTAACTGAAACTTACAGGTATTGTAGGCAAAGTCTGCTGGTAAGTGTTTGGTTAGGCTTCTTAGCCTTGAGAAGATATGAAGATTCCTTCTGAAAAGTTCCAGCAGGGACATCTGGGTGGCTCAGTCAGGTAAGTGTCCCACTATTGATTTTGGCTCAGGTCATGATCTCAGGCTCATGAGATCCAACCATTTGTTGGGCTCTGCGCCGGGCAGCGAACATGCATAAGATTCTTTCCCTCCCCCATCCCCCACCTGCCCCCTTTCCCTTCCTAAAAAAAAAAAAGAAGAAAGAAAAGTTGGAGCAAGGCAGATTTAGATGGCCCTATAAAATCAAGCACTATACTTGCCTTTAAGTGAAGAACCAGGCCAAGTCTATTAGAAATAAACTTAATGGGCGCCTGGGTGGCTCAGTGGGTTAAAGCCTCTGCCTTCAGCTCAGGTCATGATCTCAGGGTCCTGTGATTGAGTCCTGCATCGGCCTCTCTGCTCAGCAGGGACCCTGCTTCCTCCTCTCTCTCTCTGCCTGCCTCTCTGCCTACTTGTGATCTGTCTGTCAAATAAATAAATAAATAAAAATCTTCAAAAAAAAAAAAAGGAAGTAAACTTACTTTATAGACAAGTTAGTCTCAATTTGGCCAACCTCAAAAATAAGGGTGACTTCAGGGGGAAAAATAATGTTTCAGTAACACTTTTATGAATATTAGATTCTCCTTTAGTTGATGGTCTTCGAGGCTTTGTTTTCTACCTGTAAACTAGACTAGATTCTGAATTCTTCTCATTTCTTCCAATGACTGACTATAACTCTCCAAACAATGTTTCCAATTTTCTTCCATCCTTTTGACTTAGAATCATTGAGAATTAAAATGGACTTTTTCCCCTAAAGCCCTGCAAACTGAATATGAATAACTTGATGTAACCTTCAGAAAAATCAGCACAATAGATTACATCAAGGTAATTTTCATGCCTGTTGCTCTCTGGGCCATTCAAAAAGATCACCAGAGGCATTCAAACTTTGAACCAGGATAATCTCTCCGACAGCTACTCTCTTCCCTCACTATATTTGAAGATGCTTCAGCCTGACATTGGGGCATGGTTGCAGACGGCTCCAGTTCCACACCCCATTCAAGGGTCTTGAATGAGCAAGGCTGACTGGCCTGGTAGGGACCGGGAACAGGGCAAGTGTCCGAAACAGCTGGGGGATGGGAGGGAGCTGTCGGAGAGACAAAGAGTGTGCCTGATTCCAAATACTACATATACAAATGTACAGAATCCTCCAGAATGCCAACCTGGAGGAATCCAGACTGTGTTGCTAGGGCAGTGCTGGGAGGACTCTCAGCAGGGTACCCTTCAGTACCAGACCCTCGGGAGCCTTGATTGCTGAGGATGTCCCGGACCTCATCGTGCATCCAGGCCAAATGGGGAATTACTGCTGCCGCCTTCAGAATATTTTTGGAGGGAGAGTTGTCTGCCCTGAGGCCATTCAGAGGTTTTGGTGTGGCAGGAGTTTCCCAGGACCAGAGCGCCCCAGTGGCACAAGACTGGCTGACAAGGTGCAGAGACTGGCTATTTCAGGGACAAGCTCAAGGTGATTTTAAACGGGTGGGCTCCTTCTCCTCTTTAGGTAATGCTAATGGTTGTAGGTGCAGCCAAGTGCAGACTGTTTGTGCTGGGCAGGGCAGGAGAGCCAGGAATCTGAAACAGGTCAATGCTGAGGGAGGCCTTGTTCTAGGAGCAAGCTGTTGGGATACCCGCCACCTGCCTAATGCCAGACCTAACCTACACAAAGTACACAATCCGCCTGAAAGCTGTTTTGTTGTACAAAACAAATAATGCCTCAAGACTGATTTTTGTCTTGGCCAACAAGGTATTTAACATTGGTTCACTGCTGTGAGCTTCACAAGCTGACAACCTACAATGTAATTTGTTAGATTGATTTTAAGAGGTTCGATGTGAAACATTTCTAGTTCATTTGATAGGTTCTTTATCTTCTATTGACCTCAAGTAATATCTTTTTACTTTTGTTGCCACATTTATTGCCTGTTCTATTTCTACACATCCCATCGTGTTGTGTGCCTTATTTTTCCCTTTGCTCCAGTAGGTTAGGGGGAGGTTTGCCTTCGAGCACAATCTTCATCCAATTTTTCTGTGTAATTGGTAGAGAAGGCATCAAACCCATAGACCCAGGTACTTGTATTATAGGTTTATTGAAATGTCTAACAGGAATAAAGGTATTTGTGTTCCATTCCACCAACACTTCCTTATGAACTGTTTTCCTTCAGGGCACCTGGGTGGCTCAGTCCGTTAAGCGGCTGACTCTTGATTTTGGCTCAGGTCATGATCTCAGGGTTCCTGGGATAGAGCCCTGTGTTGGGCTCCAGGCTCAGTGGGGAGTTGCCGGAGGATTCTCTCTCCCTCTGCTCCAACCCCGGCTCATGTTTTCTCTCTCTCTCAAATCAATCAATCAATCAATCAATCTTTTAAACAAACAAACAAAAAAAGCCCAAAATGTGTTTTCCTTCTATCATGAAAAGGCCTTCTGTGGCTTGGAGACACCACTCTCCCTTTGGGTAACAGACAACCACGAAAGTGAGGTAATCCAGTGTTATTTTCCCCACTTGTGTGCCAATATTCCAATTTCACAGTTGCCCAAGAAATCACAGATGTTGGGATGCCTGGTATCTACTTCTGGTTGGGTTCTTTGTTACCTCAGATGAACATTGTTGCCTCAAGATTATAGTCGTTCTAAGAGTCTTCTACATAACGATCTTAACTCCCAAAATGGACAATCTACATATAGAGAAATGTTTTTTATGTCAGTTTTAATATTTTCTTACTTCTTAGCATTTTCTCAAATTTCTGTCAAATATTTATTGCTCTATTTCCTTCTGTGTGAAATTTGCTTATGTTTTATAATCTATTGCTAATTTTATCCATCTATACACCCACAGATGACAAAGCTGCTGTTGATGTGTGTTAAACTGAGATTGCTTGGTTTCGAAAATATTAAAGCTTAATGTGATTTGACCAATTTGGAATTGAGAAAATAGCTGCCATTGTTCTTTCACTTAAGCCTCTTACTGATCCAACAAAGACCTGTAAGGATTTCCTTCCTTAGCAAATCTGTTCATGGCATAGTTTGTAAATTGGGCATAAGCAAAGATGGATAAAACAGCACAATTTGGGGATCAGTATCTCAGTTGAAAGTTCTCTTTATTCAATGGCAAAGTGTAGGCTAGTATTGTAGCTTCCATTATGACCATGAGAGGTTTCCTTAATATAGTTCCCATCTTCTTGGAGTAGAAATTTTGGTGTGAGAGAGAAGTCTGATGTGTACCACCAAGGATAATGATATGTTACATGCTGTTTCCTGTGTGTCCTCTGTAGACTTTACACGGTGGCATTGCTTCTTTTAAAGTCTAGACATAGTGTACATGAATGCATTCTTTATTTTTCCAATGGGTGACTAAATAGGTGATTAAATGGTATAAGTTGAGAGTGTAGTAAATGATCAGTTTTGGGGCTATTTTTGGCTATTTACAAGTGCAATTGCCCATTCTGGGTATTCAGCAGTTAGTCTTACATAGAATAAAGTGCTCCTACATGAAGTAAGCAAGGAGTGAAATTGATGTATTTTCAGAATCTCTGACGTGTGTCGACTGCAACGCTCAATTTAGTAAGATAAAAATTACAAAAGTCAGTACCTGGTTGCCTTGATGTGTATGTATATATGTATGTATATGTGTGTATATATATATTTAAGATTTTTATCTATTTAAAGAGTGAGAGCATAAACAGGGAGAGGGGCAGAAGGAGAGAGAGAAGCAGACTCCCCATTGAGCAGGAAGCCGGAGAGGAGATGTGGGGCTCGATCCTAGAGTCCTGGGATCATGACCCGAGCCACCCAGGGGTCCCTATCTACACTGGTTTATCATATCAAGAGACAGTTAGTGGTCAGGCCAATCTTTATCCTTCAAGTCAGCTTCTAATAAGGGGTGTTGTTCAGGGTGTCCTCATTGATTCTAGTGGAGAATGAAGTGGAAGTTTCCACTTTTTAAAATCAGTTGATTGACAGTTTCACAGTGAGTACATGGTGCTTTACAGAAAAGAGGAAGGGTGGAAAGGTTGGATTTGGTAATGCTGGTTATGTTGAGTCATCATTTCCAATGAGGTGACTGGGGTAGTAGTCTGGAGGAGGAATGGATGTCACAAACTCTGGAGCTGTATCTGGAGCAGAATGTGGCATTCCATTTTGTACTGATGGCACAATCACCATGGCTGGAGATGTCAGGGAAGTATCCAAGGCTGCAATAAGTATGGTGTCCAATAGCGAATAATCAGCAAAGTAGTATGGCTGGTAGGTAAGCCTGCTGCACTGACCCACACAGTAATACTTACAGGGTTAATAAGGCATAGCAGATGATTCATGCCTACAAAATTAAGACAGTGTCCTATAAATTTATAATCCTTTGTAGCTGTTTTATTTTTGCGACTCAAGGAGATTTATAGTTTATGCCAAAATTGGGCCATAATTATTGCCAATATTGCCCCAAGCATAATCATCCTGCATCACTCTAGGCTAAATATTAGGCATCTAGTGTTGATATAGTAAAACATGGTGTTCTTCGTGCCTGAAATTTTTTCAGAGGCATTATGCTATTTTCCTTCATTTGATGTAACAGTGTTTCTTCTTTGGTCAACCAGTAGACTCTGTGTGTGTGTGTGTGTGTGTGTATGTGTGTGTGGTGCAGATGTTATAATTTCTGCAGTACTCTATATGATTGTTTTTTAATTAGATTAATTTTGATTTTGGGATGTTGTTAGTGCTAATTCTGATCTCTGTGGATGTCTGCAATATTAATTCAATAGGAACTTTTTCTACTTTTCTATAGCTATGGTTTGGTGATCTTGCTGCCTCCCACATGATTTTAGTCAAAATTTCATATCTAGATTGTTACTAAGCAACCTAAGCTGTTGCTTGAATAAGCTGTACTTTTCAACTGATCCAGAGGCAGTTGGATTGTATGGCAACCAGAAATTTCACATTACTCCTTGTTTCTTAGCCCATTCTTGCATTGGTTTTCCTGTGAAATATGTCCCCTCATCTGATTTTATGATGTTTGTGATACCATCACAAATAATCCAGATTTCTAAGTCTCTGCTGGTGGATTTTTTTTTCCGAATTTTTTTTTAATTTTTTATTTTTTTATAAACATGTATTTTTATCCCCAGGGGTACAGGTCTGTGAATCGCCAGGTTTACACACTTCACAGCACTCACCAAAGCACATACCTCCCCAAAGTCCATAACCCCACCCCCCCTTCTCCCAACCCCCCTCCCCCCAGCAACCCTCAGTTTGTTTTGTAAGATTAAGAGTCACTTATGGTTTGTCTCCCTCCCAATCCCATCTTGTTTCATTGATTCTTCTCCTACCCACTTAAGCCCCCATGT
>NC_081558.1:137335862-137363007 GCF_022355385.1 Mustela nigripes | reverse complement strand
CAAGGGTGGCAACAACCCCAGGAAAATATGCTTTAACCAAATCAGAAGAGATCCCAAATCATGAGGGGGGAGAAAGGGGGATGAAAAGAGGTTCAAAAAGGAAGAAAGAAAAAAAAGAAAAAAAAAAGAAAAGAAAAGAATTAAAAAAAAAGAAAACGAATAAAGAAAAATATAAAAAAGAAAAAATATATATTGGATAAACTAGTTAAAAAACGTTAAAAAAGAAAAGGGTAAAAGTTAAAAAAAAATTTTACCAGAAGGCAAGAAAAAAAAATGAAAAAGAAAAAAATTAAATTAACTGCAAGGCTAAAAAAATTTACAGGGAGAAAGCCATGAGTTCCGTGCTTTGCTTTCTCCTCCTCTGGAATTCTGCTGCTCTCCTTGGTCTTGAAACCGCACTCCTTGGTAGGTGAACTTGGTCTCGGCTGGATTTCTTGTTGATCTTCTCGGGGAGGGGCCTGGTGTAGTGATTCTCAAGCGTCTTTGCCCCAGGCGGAATTGCACCGCCCTTACCAGGGCCGGGGTGAGTAATCCGCCCGGGTTTGCTTTCAGGAGCTTTTGTTCCCTGAGCACTTTCCATAGAGTTCTGGAGGATGGAAATACAAATGGCGGCCTCCTGGTCTCCGGCCCGGAGGAGCCGAGAGCCCAGGGCCCCACTCCTCAGTGCGCCCTCAGAGAACAGTGCCCAGTTACTCCCGTCTGCCTGACCTCCGGCCCCGCTCCGAGCTCACCAAGCCTGTGGCTGGTTCAAGGTAACACCGAGCTGTGAGCTTATTGTTGGCTCTGTCTCTGTAGCCAGCATTCCCGTTCCAATACCCGCAAGCTCTGTGACACTCAGACACCCCCGATCCTTCTGTGACCCTGCGGGACCTGAGGCCACACTGACCCCGTGTGGGCTTCACCCCGGTTTAGCCTCTGGAGTGATGTCCCTCAGTGGAACAGACTTTTAAAAGTCCTGATTTTGTGCTCCGTTGCTCCGCCGCTTGCGGGGAGGAGGCCCCTCCCCCCAGAGCCTATCTTCCTGTCGCACTCCGCCAGTCCTACCTTTCAGAAAGTGGTTGTTTTTCTGTTTCCAGAATTGCTGTTCTTCTTCTCTTCGATCTGCCGATGGATTTGCAGGTGTTTGCAATCTTTAGATAAGCTATCTAGCTGATCTCCTGCTAGCTGAAGTAGTCTCAGCCTGCTACTTCTCCGCCTTCTTGACTCCTCCTCCAATCCTTTGTATTTCTGAGGTGTTATTTTTCTTCTTTCATTTCTGAAAATGAAATGAGTGTGGTTAAAATCTTTTCAAATTTTATCGGTATTTTCAAAGAACTAGCTTTTGGCTTCATCAGTTGGTTTTACTGTTTTTTTAAATCTCTATTTCATTTATTTCTGTTCTAATCCTTATTATTTCCTTGCTTCTCCTAGTTTTTAAGCTCTATTTGTTCCTCTTTTTCTAGTTTCTGAGGTTTAAAGTTAGGTTGTTTGAGGTTTTTTTTTATTGAGATAGGCCTTTATTGCTAAAGACTTCCCTCTTAGAATAGCTTTTGCTGCATCCCAGAGATTTTGGACCATTGTGTTTTCATGTTCATTTGTCTCTATTTACTTATTTATTTTTCCTTTATTGACCTATTTGTTGTTTAGTACTGTTTAACCTCCATGAATTTGTGGGGTTTTTTTCTGGATTTTTTCTTGTGGTTGATTTCTAGTTTCCTATTGCTGTGGTCAAAAAAGATGCATGGTTTGACTTTGATCTTTTTGAATTCGTTGAGACTTCTTTTATGGCCTAATATGTGATGTATTCTGGAGATTGTTCTATATGCACTTGAGAAGAATGTGTGTTCTGCTGTTTTAGGTTGGAATGTTCTGAATATATCTGTTCAATCCATCTGGTCAGTGTTTCTTTCAAAGCTACTGTTTCCTTGTTTCTCTGTTAGGATGATCTCTTCCTTGATGTAAGTGGGGGACTAAAGTCCCCTACTATTATTGTATTACTATTGATGACTTCCTTTATGTTTGTTATTAGCTGCTTTATGTATTTGGGTGCTCCCATGTTGGGTCCATAAATATTTACAAATGTTCTATCCTCTTGTTGAATTATACCATTTATGATTATAGAGTGTCCTTCTCTGTCCCTTTGTTACAGCCTTTGTCCTAAAGTCTTTTTTGGGGGTACCTGGGTGGCTCAGTTGGTTAAGTGTCTGCCTTCTGCTCAGGTCCTGATTCCAGGGTCCTGGGGTTGGTCCCACATTGGGCTCTTCACTCAGTGGGGAGTCTCCTTCTCCCTCTGCCTGCTGCTCTCCCTGCTTGTGTGCTCTCTCTCTATCTCTCTGACAAATAAATAAAATCTTAAAAAAAAAAAGTTTTGTTTTCTGTTTGTTGTTGTTGTTGTTGTTTGCTTTTGTCTGATTAACTATTGCTACTCCAGCTTTTTTTTGGCATCCATTTGCAGGATAAATGTTTCCTCATCCCATCAGTTTCAGTCAGCATGTATCTTAGGTCTGAAATGAGTCTCTTATAGGCAGATATAGATGGGTCTTTTTTTTTTTTAATACATCTGTCAACCTTTGTCTTTTCATTGGAGTGTTTATTCCATTTACATCAAAGTAATTATTAATAGATATATATTTACTGACATTTCGTTTCTTATTTTGTGGTTGTTTTATAGTTTTTCTCTGTTCCTTCTCTTGCTTTCTTTCATGGTTTGCTGGTTTTCTTTAGTCATATACTTGGTCCCTCTTTATTATTTACATATCTATTGCTGGCTTTTGATTTGTGGGTACAGTTACATTTGTATACACATTCTCTGCATATAGCAGTGTATATTAAGTTGATGGCTGTTTATGTTTGAACACTTTCTTTACTTCCTCCCCCCCCAAAGTTTTTGATATATGGTGTCATATTTTACGTCCTTTCATATTGTAAATCTCTTGACTGATTTTTAGTTAGACTTTTACAGGTAAAAATTAATATTGCTTTTGTTATTCATATGTTTTCATACTCTCACTTATGGCCTTTTCTTTCCACTTGAAGAATGTCCTTTAATATGTCTTGCAGGGCTAGTTTAGTGGTCATGAATGCCTTTAGTTTTTGTTTGTCTAAGAAACTCTTTATCTCTCCTTCTATTATGAATGATAGCCTTGCTGGATAGAGTATTATTTGGGTGCAGCTTTTTCTCTTTTAGCACTTTGAATATATCTTTCTACTTTCTTCTGGCCTGCAAAGTTTCTGCTGAAAAATCCCTTGATAGCCTTATGGGCTTTTGCTTGGATATAACTGTCTTGTTTTCTCTTGTTGCTCTGTGGGAAGTTAGAAAAATATAAAGCGAGAAAAAAATAAAATTTTTTATTTTTCACTACTTCTTGCCATTTTAATTACTTTGTTTCTTGATATGGACCTCATTTGGTTGATTTTGTTGGAGGATTTCTATACTTTTTGAGTATGGATCTATTTCCTTCCCCAGATTTGGGAAGTTTCCACTAATATTTCTTCAAATAAATTTTCTTACCCCCTTCCTTTCTCTTCTTCTGGGATCCCTATCATGCCTATATTATTATGCTTGATAGAGTTCCCTAAATCTATTCTCAACTTGCGTACTTTTTTTCTCTCCCTTGCTCAGCTTGATCGATTTCCATCACTCTGTCTTCAAAGTCATTAATTCATTTATCTGTATCCTTTAGCCTGCTGTTTATTCCATCAAGAGTATTTTAACTTCATTTATTGTGTTGTTTATCTTTGATTGGTTCTTTTTTTCTTTTTGTTAAGGGTCTCAATGATGTACTCCACTCTTTTCTTAAGTCCAGTGAGTATCTTTATGAGCAGTATTTTAAATTCTTTATTTGGCATATTGCTTCTATCTATTTCATTTAGGTCTCTTGCTATGGTTTTGTCCTATTCTTACATTCAGGACAGATTCCTCATTCCTCTATCTCCTCATTTTGTGTCTTTGTGTCTGATTTTGTGTGTTAGCAAAGTCAGATATGTCTCCCGCTCTTGAAGGTAATTGCCTTGTGAATAAGAGATCTTATAATGCCCTGCAGTGAAGTGCCCTCTATTCCCTAGGATCTGATGCTTCAGGGAGTATCTCCTATGTGTGCTGTCTATGCCTTGATGTTGTGTCCTTTTAATCATCTGCAGAGGCTCTTTGTTGTGGGCAGAATTTGGCCTCAGCTGGGGTGGGTGGAATACATTTTAAAAAGGTGTGTGCTGGTCTGCTTGCAAGATGAGACCTGCTGCCACCAGAACTAAGGTCCTGTAAAACCTATGAGGTGTTGGTGGGATTTGCATGAGTCTTCTAGATGAGGGACTTATAGCAAGGAAATTGAGGCAAGTGTGACTGGGAAGAGTGGATCTGAGGAAGTGCAAGGAGCCAAGGAGTGGAGCTTGGTGTAAGCAAGTTAGGTAGTGAGTGTGGGACACTGTACAGATTCCCAGCAGGGGGCCCTGTGTTTATGCTGGGAGGTAGAAGGGGGGGATAGTGCTTGCCAGTTCCTTTGTTCCTGGAGGAGTCTCCCTACTATTCTTCCCTCTCTAGGACACACTCTGAGATGAATAAATAATTCCCTTTCCTATATGTCCAAGATATTTTTCAAACTACTGGTTCTACACTATATCTCAGCTGGCTGGCTATCATGTTCTCTCTTTAAGGATTGGGACTCAGCTTCCTAAAGCGCTCTGGGCTCTCCCAGAGCCAACTGCTTGGATTTTGAAAATTCCAGGCTTTCTTTAAGACCTTCTGGTTTTAAGAACTTATGAAATTCTGTCCCTTTCACTTTCAGAGCCAAGTGTTATGGGGATTTATCTTCCCCTATGTGGGCTTCCTGGTGTGACAGTCTATTTCTTGCCCTTCTCTGAGCTCCCTCTGGACCTCAGATGGCCATAGTCCATTTCACTCCCAAACTGTGTTTTTGCCCTTCCTACCTTCTTAGATGTGGCCTCTTCTCTATCTTTAGTTGTAGGGTTTGCTCTGCTAGTCTTTTGGTTGTTTTCTGGGTTGTTTACACTGATGTGTTACCTTGTTGAATCCATGGGATGAGGCAAGCTCAGGGTTATCTTACTCTGCCCTCTTCCTAACCTCCCCAATTGCTTTTTTTTTTTTTTTAAGTTATTTATTTCTCAGAGAGACAGGCACAGCGAGAGAGGGAACACAAGCAGTGGTAGTGAGAGAGGGAGAAGCAGGCTTCCCACAGAGCAAGCAGCCCGATGTGGGGCTCGATCCCAGGACGCCGGGACCATGACCTGAGCTGAAGGCAGATGCTTAACGACTGAGCCACCCAGGTGCCCAAAGTTGCTCTTTTTAATACAGAATATAACTTTCTGGATTTGGTAATTAGGCCAACATCTGGAGTTTGCTTAATGTTAAGTTTTGTCCAGACTAAGTGTTCAGTAGGTCTCTAGAGATCCTCAGGAAGTTTATATATAATCCATTTTACCCCTAAACTGCCTCTTGGGTAATTTTGGTAGGATTAGTGAGTCAGGCACATTTGCTATTGTCTTCCTGCCTTTTACACATTTTTCACATTTCATTATAGAGTCTTCATGATGGGATGCACACAGTGCATGTGTAAGCTGTCCTGGTCAGAGTTGCAAGGGACCTATTACAAGGCAAGTGTCAGAAGAAGCCTGGCCATGGGAATCAGTTTTGGGGGTACAAGGTATCTACCTAATTCCAAGCCCTAACCTACACGAATGCATGTATTGCCCTGAAGGCAGAGCTGTACTATTCTTTGAGGGTGGGGCCAGGTCAGTTCTTCTGGATATCTTCCAATGAGCATCACCTTTGAGCCTGGATTTTGGAGAAGACAGGGAATGCATCAGGTAGCCAGTCCAAAACCTGACACCTCAGAATGGTTTTCAGGGGGTAGATTCTCACTATGCAGGAGGTGATGTAGGTAGTGGGAACCAGCAGGAACTCCACAGGGCCTGGAGGGCCAGGCTGCCCAAGGCCAGCTGATGTGGTGCATACCGTACTTGTACAAGTCCCACAGGTCAGGGAATCCAGGGATCTGGAACAGGGCAAGTATAAGGAGAGGCTATGTTATGGGAGGAGAATCTCAGCGACACAAAGCGTCTGCCTTGTTTTAAATCGAACAAACAGGAATGTACACATTCCCTCTGAAGGAATGTGTTGGAGGATCCTAGTCCCCTGACCTCATGGTGGGGCCCTGCAAGCTGTCTGGGACATCTATCATCTAATAAGAGACACCTAGGAGTCTTGGTTGCTGGAGAAACCCAGGACCCCTTCAGGAAAAATGTCCAAATCAGAACTGATGGTAGCCAGTTGGCAGTTTCTGCTTCAGGGTGATTTTTAGGGCTGTGCCCCTCCACACTGGACCCCAGGCAGATATTGGAGCCTGGGTTCTGGCTCCATCCCATTGGACTGCCTGGGCTATTTCAGGCAGTGTGTGTGTGCTTAGCATAATTCATGGTAACCAGACATCTGGACAAGGGCATTGGTATTGAGAGGCGAGGTTAGAGGAATGGCTCTTATGGATGTTAAACTTAAAATAACATAGCCAGTTATTTTACTAGCAAAATGAATTTATTCGGAAATAGCAGAGGCTAGTCAGGAAAAGCAAACTATGGCAAACCGCGGGAAAGACCAAAGAGCTAGAATGAAGGTCAGCCTTCATTGGGTTTTAGGAGAAAATGGGGGAGAGTTGTCTTGAAAGAATGTTCATGGGACAATCTCAAGAGTTTGAGATTATGGTGGTTTCTTATTGGCTGCAAGTCTGTAGTTAGTACATTTTTCCTGGGGCAGGGAGAGATCTTTCTTCTTTTTCTTAAAAACAAGATAAATTCTTCTGTGAAGTGTCCTCCCTTGTCAAGAGAGAATTATCTTCTTACTTCCTGTTGGTAATAAAGGCTGCAATAAGTGATATGTGCGTGAGAGTTCTTCTTTCAGGGCTTCCTGACCCTATTTTAAATGAGATTTCTTTTGCTCATTTTCACAATTTCCCTTTGTGATTCAGACCATTCCTCAAAAAGCATTGCTGATCAAGTCAGTTTCTCTGCATGTATTGGTTTTGTCTCTCGGTGCCAGAACTACCTTCTCTGGTTGTCACATCCTCTGTTGGAAGAGAAGTGCACTGACTGGAAACCATTAAGGCCACACTGGGTAACTATCAAGGCCTCCCTAAGGAGAGGGGGGAGAAATTTCAGGCATCTTCCACCTGAAGTCTGTATCTTTTCCAGGATACAAGCATTGGAGGTCATCTCAAAGCACTGAGCCAGCTTCACCCTATTTGGTGCATCACTTCTGCAGAGATCTGACAGGCAATAGGGACGAAGTTTAAAATTGATTATACAGGATAAGAGGAGAAGAGAATAATGACTCTAGTTTGTGTCATTGTCCAAAATCAGGAACCCAAGCCTGTAGGCAACTCACTAAATAGATGAAAGGACCATGGATCTTTTTCATGGTGGGATTTGTTGTAGCAAATGTACTCATTGCCTAATTTTGTACAATTTGGATTTCCACTTTTCAGGAGAATTTATCCATGTGCAAAAGGTACTTGCTATTGCACAAATACCTCCTTGTTAACAGAGCAAGTAGATAATCAAAGACTATGTCATCATACAAAATTATTTTAGCCAATGAATCAAGTGATCCTCATTGAGCTCTTACTGCTTTAGCTGTGAAGTCAGCTAGCTCTCCTAAATTTAGGAAGAGATTTCTGATTATGTATCCATTGGCACTGTGATCCATGGGAGAAAGGCTCTCCTTAGGGAGACAAACCTTGAGTCTACGTATGCTTCCTTGACCTTCCCATTTACGGCAGACAGGGAGGCTCAATAGGGTGAACAAATGGGAGACTTCTGATTTGTGATAGATGTTAACAGGGATAGTTAAATGTTCCAATACACATTGACTTCCAATTTACCAGCTATCTAAGCATTCATGTTTCCCTGGGAAATGCTGTCCACTGAAAACAAAAATAAACCCAAGTGGAGCATAGAGGATGCAGCAAAGGTCTTGCAATTGGCAGATTTATTAGCTGGAGTTTCCTGACTGGACTTTTGAGCCCTGGGTCAGAAGAGTTGGTATGACATTCTGTGAGAGGTGATCCCTTCCGAAAGGGGTCTTCTCTAAAAAGCTCTCAAAAAGGTGTAGACCTCTTCGTATTTCCCTAGGTTGTTGGGGAACAGATTGTATTTAGGTAAGGCAAATCATATGGGGGAGAAAGTGCTGAACAGTTGATAAAGATGGAAAAGTTTGGTTGAGCTACTAGGGTTATGATGGGGGGAAAGGTTGAAACAAGGAATTGAAACACCTAGTTGTAACTGCCTATCCACATAAGTGATATTCATAGGCTTGTAGGTAAAATCAGCAGTGGTATTTGGGACTAAAGAGAAATTAATTACAAGTAAGACAAGTGATCTCTGACATTGTGAACAGATTAGGGTCTCTGGTGACAGATTCAGCAGTCAGAGAGGTTTACCACTTTTGCAGTACACTAAGAAATGTGGACAAGACCATTACCTCTCCAAGAAAAAGAAGGGAGGCAAAAACAAAGTAAGAAGCAGCAACAAGAAAAGTCCTGGTCTTAACATCCTAGGAAAGCTATCTCTTTCAGCTGTCATTTGCTTCAAATCTTGGAAATCTTTACTTTCAGGTGACCAAGTTGGGGTGTGTGTCCAGAATAGGTTGGGTATTTTCTTCAGATGTAACACATGAATCCAAATGTCTGTGGCCTTTGACTGCATAAGAGTCAGTTAACAGCACCTGATGGGATTTTTCCAAAGGGACGGTATAGACTTTCTAGAGATGCCTTTTCGGTAGATGAAGTCTCCAGGTTGCAGGGTGTGATGTTTACAGTGTTCATCTCCAAGGAGTACTCTGAAAAGAATGCTCTATAAGCATGGAGATTTTAACAGAAGTAATTAGGCCTTTTTAGTATTGAAGTTATCTCCTTTTATCAGCTCTGGGTCAAAGAGGCAGGGGCTAGGTACATTGAAAGTTCTGTTACAAGGAGAACATATTCTTATTGATCTTATGCAAATATATACATTATCATGAAAAATAAGTTCTGGAATTCTGGAGGGACCAGGAAGGGAGAAAAAGATAAATGCTTCAACTTTTGTGGTAAAGCCCTAGTTTACCAAATTGCTGTAAATTATAGATAGCTTGAAGGAGAAAAGAAAGGGTTTTGCAGTCTGGAAAAATGAAACAAAGCAATCAGTTTTCATTAAAGTTTTAGGAACTCTTATTCTTTTCAGTGTCATGATCTTAAATTTATCAAAACCTGTGCCCTTGAGTATTTGTCAATGTCTTTCTCATGAATGTCTTTGAAGATGAAACACTTAAGATGAAAAATGTGCATAAATGACGAAAGACTTAGAAACAGCAATGGTTAGAGGGCTGATGAGAATTCATTATGAAGAAAATGAGAAGGAAATTTGGTTATTTCTGTGACATACAATGTTTCAAGATAACCAGAGCCAGGACTTATTACATTATAAGAAAATATCAGAACTTTAGAGTGTTTTTTGTTTTTTTTTTTACAACTTCTAGAACACTTATATAAATAAAATATAAACAAGGCTTGGTAGTACTTCTCATTTGACAGCACTTCCCATGTAATTTAACATTATTAGAAGGTGAAGGAGGGGCTGTAAAATATTCTCCAAACTAATTGAAGGAGCAGGAGGCGGGCTGAGGACAAAGCAAAGGCTGGCGCCTTGCACCCCCCCTTCACCCGCTCCCCTCCATAGGTGTGGCATTCCTCAGGCACCCCTGACTGCCATAAAACGATAAATAGTTAACTTGCAGAGGTCACAGTCCTGCGAGGTAGGAGTCTCCCTTGGTTTGCAAATGTCCTTGAGATTTACAAACAAAGAAGTTACCTTATCAATAGCCCAATTTCCAGGGACACAGAACTCAGTTCCTCAAGCCCTAATGTCACCCTCCCCTCCATGAAAAACGGAAGGAGGCGGAGGAGGAAGGAAAAGTAAATAAAGTTAAATTTCTTTTAAACCTAAATCTCATTAACAAGGATGCTTGATAGCAGGAATGTAACATTCCACCAGGAGACTCCCAATTGTCTTTACTTGATAGTAACCAGGCCTTCAATATCCTGATAGTGCTTTTCTCGCATGCCTGGGCTAACCGCCGGTTCTGCTTCTGTAAGATTGCTTTGTCTGCTTTCGCGCGGGGTCCCCTGACCCAATCCACTGACGCCAAGTATGCCTGTTCAAACTATCAATCAGTCAGCTCAGCCCCACCCGAAACTTGTTTGTACCTGTCTATAAAAACCCTGCACCAACCCAGCTCTGGACCTCTCGGTGTGAGCAACGCAGAGGTCCAGGTTCGAACCTGCAATAAACGACCCTTGCTGATTGGCTTTGACTCACGTCTCTGGTGGTCTTTTAAGGTGGGGGTAATATTCAATTGGCATTTCACTAATAAGGCATTTTGATACAGTAAAATGAAGCATGTGACTCCATATAGTTTATATAGAGTTTTGTTTGTTTGGTTTTTGTTTGTTTTTTGTAGAAAAGGGATGGTATAGGTCACATGAAAGGCAAAATAACTGAGAATACCTAATGAAACTTCATGTATATCCAAGGTAGTCTCAGGTAATCTATTCTGGTTCTTAGCTTCAGCAATATCTTAAGTAGAAAGATTACAGGTATTTATTTGAGCAGAAGTACAGTAAGGTTCTGGGTGTATTTTCCTTTTAACATCATGGATGTGCTCTTGAAAAGTCTGGTATAGCTAACTATTTTAAGCCACTGAGATTTTGTTTTGTTTTGTTTTTTAACATATAATGTATTATTTGTTTTGGGGGTACAGGTCTGTGACTGATCAGTCTTACACAATTCACAGCACTCACCATAGCACATACCCTCCCCAATGTCCATCACCCAGACAGCCCATCCTTCCACCCTCTTCCCTCCAGCAACCCTCAGTTTGTTTCCTGAGATTAAGAATTTCTTATGGTTTGTCTCCCCCTCTGGTTTATTCAGGGGAAGTTACTGATAGAAAGGATGGGACAGAGAATGAACTGAAGCTGTACAGCTCTTCTCCAAGTCCAGACTTTAGTCTACAGATTTTATAGAGTGAATGGATGCACAGAAGGGCAGTGTAGGAAGATCAAAGTGTTCAAGTGCACCTGACAGCTAACATTTAATTAGCTCTTGTGGTGATGAGGGAGCAGGAGGCTGGCTGAGGACAAAGCAAAAGCTGGCGCCTTGCACCCCCTCTTCACCCTTTCCCCTCCATAAGTGTAGCATCCCTCAGGCAGCCCTGACTGCCATGAACAATAAGCAAATAGTTAACTTGCAGAGCTCACAATCCTGCTAGACGGGAGTCTCCCTTGGCTTACAAATGTCCTAAATCTCACTAACAAAGACGATTGATAGCAGGATTGTGACGTCCCACCAAAAAGTCTCCCAAAGATCTTAATGTTAATGGCTGGTCTAAAGACAACATTGATCCAGCAGCAAGGGCAAGGCCTCCGGCAGGCCTGGAACATCCTGGCACCTTGTAGGCCCTCTTTAGCATATGAAAACTCCACTGGAACCTCCCTTCCCCTCACCTTCCCCCAACAGCAGGGTACATAACCTGCCATCCCTCACAACCCGGGGCAGCCGCATCTCTGCCTGCCCACGGGCCCTGTCCCCGTGCTCTAATAAATCACCTTTTGCACCAACGACGTCTTAAGAATTCTTTCTTTAGTCGTCGGCTCCGAACCTCCTCACCCCACCGAACCTGACTTAGGTTCTGGGACTTCATCATTTTTGGCGAGCCAGCCAGGAGATTTATGAGTCTTTACATTTGGACTCTGAGCTTCGGTGCAAAATTGGTGAGTACCTTCTCTCCTTTTCCTTTACTCTCATTCCAGGGCTTTTTCAAGGAGTATGGTCTTATTGGAACACTTGCATGTCAATTGCTCAGGCTGTAATCCTGTAGCCCATGGCTACTCTATGGGGAGGAGAGCGTCTGCCTTTTGGCTGTAAGCTAGTACCCTGGCCGGAATGGCAATAAGACCCAGAAACTTGAGGGCCTCTCTTTATTCCTGGTCTTATAGAAAGTTGTCTCTCTTGGGCACGGGACAGCCAACTAAGTCACCAGGACGGCTGCCAATCTTAAGACTCCCGTGTGAGGTTTCCTCCTGATTGATCTAATGTGATCCCCTCCACATGCCCGGTCTAGCCACTTCTGGCCGCGAGACCTCCACTGGAAGCCGGCCGAAACTAGTACCCGATTGAATTAAAACGCAACCGGGGACCGTTTCCTAGGGAAGTTGGCTGTAAGGACCACATGTGTTGGAATGTCGCATAGACCATGATGGATTTCAATCTTTACTGTTTCTCGTCAGTGTCTTCTGCAAACCGCCTAAAGCTATGAAATTGAGTAATTTCCCTTGCCAAAACTTCTCTAGCGTTTTTGTGGGTTAATATGGCAAAACAGTATGCAGTCTTCAGGACATACGATAGCATGGCACAAGCGTTTTAGTCCATTCACCAGGCACCCATCAGCAGCCTAGGATGCGATGGGGAAGTGGAGGGACGCCGGCACCCCTCCAGGGCCTCTTACGGCAGGAATGCCTTCTGGGGAAGGCAGGATGGTGATCAATAGCGATATCTTGAGGGACGTCTCTGGTCGCTTTTGACACACAGGAACCTCTGACATATCCTGCGTGGGACGCTACCCAGGAGTCAGGGGGGATTTGGTAATGGACCTTCATTACTTTTCTGGAAGCATGGCCTCAGTAGGCTTCTTCAGTTCCCAAGGACTCTACCTTGGGGTGCCTTTTAACCCACTGGAAATAATTTGGATTGCAAAACTTAGGAAAGGACTGAGCTCCTGTAACACTGCATGGCCTCAGTGGGATCTATCAGTTAGATCTCTGCAGGAAACAGGGCAAATGGACCTAGGATACCTTCACTGTTCATACCTAGGCCTTTATTGCTCTGCACCAGGACCCTGGACTAAGGGGCTTTTGCGGAATGTGTTTGCCGAAATGAGTCAGCTAGTAAACTTTCTCCTGACATATTCAATGATAATTACGTAAATAAGCCTTCTTCTAGTAAACCCAGGTTGCTGGGCCATCCCTAGCAAAGTGGACTCTGGCTTTATTTCTCTTTGTTTCTCCTAATAGATGTGGGGGCTTCTCCCTCACTCCCTTCCCGTGTTAATGGCTATAACTGGAGCCAACTGGGGTTAGTCTAACTCGAGACAGAGACTATAAGGAATATTCCCAAGCAGCTGCCGAAACTCTTTGTTTCGGGGAAGTTTCCCTGTGTTCTCTGGCCTGACTTGGACTGCCTAACCCCTCCCCCCTTGCTGGTGGGAAAGCATGGCGTCTGCTCCTCGGGGGCTTATGAGCTCTGAAATCGGGAATCCCTTCTCTGCCTCCTGGCAGCACTTTGTTTCCTCTGTTTTCCCCTTCTGTTTCTGCACCAAGGTGTGTGCACCCTGCATGACTAGCTTCTAGATCATGCACCACGGCTCCTTCTCTCTTCACTGTGAAGGAGCAAGAAGAGTACCCCCTGGACCTAACACACCCACTCCAGATCTTCCCACGCATGTCTCAGGTAAACATTCAAATTGGAGTGGGCCCAGGTGGAACGTAAATCAGTATTGGAACTAAGTTAAGTTTGTTGGTTTAATTAAGATAAGACGTGTCTTTGAAGTTACAGCAGTAAATGTGAAACTTTTATTCTATCGAAGTTTACTGAAGGTCAGATAAGCTTGTGTTATTAAAATTTGTTAGCAAAGAAATGACTAAACTGGTGGTTAATTGTCTCTCAAAGTTCTAATGGGTAATTGCTGAAGTAACTTTCAAAGTCTTTGGTAACCTGAAAGTTTTTTAAAGTTTTGCTTGGATGACAAATGGAATTAAATTGTGGACATCTAGGTCCTAACCAAACAGGATAAAATGCTAAGTCGTTAATTACTGGATGTAGGTTTGTGCTTTTGACTTCTTACTGCAAAGAAACTAAGAGTATTTAAAACTGTTGGTAAACGTGTTTGGCACTTTTCATAAATTTGCACAGTTTCATAAATTTGTCATCTAAAGAATTGTTGTAACAGTTCACAATTGGTTAATAACTAAAGGTGTTTCTAAGAATACAAGGTTCTGCTTAGTGTAACTAAGACTGATGGAAATAAAGGGAAACTCTGTATGTAGGAAAGTAGGAGATATGTAAGAAAGACTTAAAGAATGGGAATACATTTTGTGGAAGGTAAGGGAAGGTAATTTTGTCCTAAATGAGATGGTTGTTTAGAAAGAAATGACTTGGGACAAAACCTGAATGCAAAGGAAAGTTGTAGAAGGTTTGTGAAGGGAAATCTTCAGAAAAGGAATTTTAGGTATAGTCAAAAATGAACGATGATTGAAATGAATGGGTTTTAAAGGTACGTTGGTACAAGACTGAAATTGTCTCTGTTCAAAAGGACAATGTTTTCTTAGATCAATTGATCTGTTAAGAAAATGTAAATGGTTTTCTCTTTGCCTGCCCAGAAAAACCAGTTTCTATGTTTTGTTTTATCAGGTGTTTAACATCCCTAATTATATTTAGGCATGTGCTTTAAAACTTTCTAAAATTTTAGCAAATGTTGACAGGATTTAAGTTGTAAATCTCTTTAACTCAGGCTTTTCCTTGGAATGTGAAGTTGTTCATGAAGTACTACTGAACCAATGATAAACCTTGGATTACATTTGGGAAAATACTATAACTATTCTAGAGATTCTACACACTTCCTAAAGTTTTAATGTTTTGAGAGATCACCGCTTGATACTGTAATTATGGAAGTGTTATGTATCACAGAAATAACCTGATTTCCTTGCAGCTAAATTGTAAACTCCCGTGTCTCTTTAGCTCTAACCATATCCATTCTGAGTTTTGTCATTTATAATTGTTTTAATTCTCTTGTAAAATGAGTTTTATCTTCAAGGAGATTCCTATAAAGGACTTTAAGGACAAATACAGATATTTGATATACTTGAAAATCCTAAAACTGAAATGGGTAAGAATTTCGAAAACGGACTAAAGCCGCATTCACCAGAATTAGTAATATGGGACTAAATGAACTAAAAGATTATAGTGTTGTGTCTCTTAATGTTTTGTCTTACTTTAAACATTGCTGGTTCTCTCTACTGTTTGCTCTTCCAGACTAGGGATACTTCCTCCTAGTTATCTGTAACTTACAGAGATGTAAAAGAATTGATTTGCAAACAAATCAAAGCATTCAAATTTTCTCTCTATCTGAACCCTCTGAAACCAAAAGGTCTCAGTAAGTATTCTTTCTTCCATGGCAATCAGTCATTTGCATAAGTTCAATAAGAATCTGTTCTCCTTGTAACAGGAAAGAATTGGAAACACGGGTTATTTTACCAAGGCTTTGACTGGGATGTCATATTTGAAAAGACTCAGATATGACCAGACAGCTTTAAGGAACTAAGGTTGACTTTGTGAAACCTGGAGCCATAAAGCCCCTTGGGACTGTTGGCCTGATACCTTGCTTACAGAGTTCCCAGCAGCCTCACCAGGTGAGTAAAGAATGTCACTCCTTGGTAGGTGCAGTCTCGGGAAGAGGAATTCGCCCAAAGGTATTGCAGGCATGCCTCATGGCAAGTACAGGGCTTGGCTTCTGGCCCGGAGAGGCTACTACAAGTTCAACCTAGAGATTCCTTATACAAAGTTCCAGCAAAGCAGATTCTAAAAGATCTATTGATCACACTCACTGTTCTTGCTGAGCTTATGTAAATAATTAGGCCAAGTTTGTTAAAACTGGACTTGTTTCACAAGTGAATTAGTCCTGATTTGGCTATCTCTGGAAATGAGGGTTATTTTAGAGAGAAAAATTGTTTTAGTAACACCTTTATGGATGTTAAATTCTAGATTTGATTGTCTTTAAATGTTTGTTTACCTATGCTAAACAATTTGAGGTAAACTTCAGAAAAGTTGCACAATAGCTTCTTTAGTCGATCTTATTTTGTGGATATATGAACAAGACCCCACAGCACATGATTAAACAACTGGAAAATGGGATTGATTCCCCTACAGTTGTATAACTTAACTAACCCCTTATGTGTGGCTGGGATAATGAAATTGCCTAAAAGCCACCATACCACACTCCATAGGATTAACTTTGGACTTGTGGAGATAATGGATGACCCCACTTTCTTTATGAGTGGATTGGATGATGCATGGCGGACTCCCCTTATCTCTTGACAAGTTTTCTCACTTGCCAGTGATCCTCTGTAATCAGGATATTGTTAAGGCTGGACCACTCAAAGGTCTTATTGGTTTTATCCCTTAGTCATATTTATCTTAGAAGTCACCTCTGTTGAGGTGCAATTGCAAACAGATGCTTTAGCGAAACTTAGAACAGCCCTCCTCATAAAAAGAGCCTCAAAGCTCACTATGGGACAGTCCTTGACTGTAATGATGTCACATCAGGTCCAGATTTGTCTTAGAAGCCAAAGGCCACCAATGGATGATGTAGGCCAACTAATTAAATATTGGACTAACAGATATGCCAGAAATAATACTTAAAATGTGTGCTGCCAGTAAGTGGGTATTTTATGGGCCAGAACATACCTCTCTAACCATATAAGCACTTGAAATAAAACTTTACTAGAAATGGGAAAGACATGTCAGTTTATTATATGCCATGCATTACTCTTATGCATTTTATGAAATTATTTGTTTCATTTATATATAAATAATCTGCAATCCATTTATAAGTCATAGATAAAATTGAAGATCTGTATTATCCAGTTATATAGATAAAGATAATACATTTTCTATTTAATGTTAATCACAATTCATCTGTGGTCTGTGACCATAGTTTGGGAAAAAAAAATAGTAAATCCTCCCATAGTAGGAGCTTCCATGGGAATTTCAGTATTTCTCATTTTCCAAAGAATGGCTTACATAATTGCTTCCATCCTTTGAGCATTAATACACACAGTTTGCGCAGAATTAATTTACACTTAGCACTCGAAGTGTTCTGGCATTTTTGGGGGGTTTCATACGGTATTCTTAGCTCTTCTTCCATTAAAAAAAAATTTGTAATCTTTGCAGTGAAAACTAGGATACAGGCAATTGTGAATTATCTATATTTGCATCCTGTAGTAAGTAGTTTAACAAACTTACAAATACATTTGAAATTATTTTTCAGTGTGGCATAAAACATGTTTATTAATAGAGCCAAATATTTTCTTTTTTTCTGTAAAAACCTAAAAGTCAAAGTAGATAAACTTCTGTTTAGCATTTAATGTTTATCTTATTTGGAAATGATTTAGATATTTAATACCCATTTTTCAATTTAATTTAATATAAATTTTGATCTTATTTATATTTGTAAATATAAATAAATATTTGCATTGAACACTTATTTTTTTTAAGACTTTATTTATTTATTTGAGAGGGGGCAGAAGGTCAGAGGGAGAAGCAGGCTCCCCACAGAGCTGGGAGCCAGATGTGGGACTTGATCCTGGGACTCCAGGAGGACTGGAGCTAAAAGCAGAGGCCTAAACAACTGAGCCATCCAGGTGCCCATTAACACTTATTCTTGCATTAGACCTTAAACAGCTAACCATCATTGCGGCTAAGATCAAGTATAAACAGCTAACCATAATCATAGGTTATTTCTCTCATTGATAAGTTGAGATGAGCTATTTGATTGAACATAGAACATTATATTTTATGCTATGACTCTGAAGATCTGCCTTATCATTAAACCAAAAAACTTAAACTAGTATTTAGTTCATCTCACATCATATGAACTTGAAAAATATGTTTCCAAATTTCTGAGAGCTTATTTGACTTCTATAAATACTTAATTTTCCTTAAGCCAATTAAATAGTGCTCTTTTCAACTTATTTTTTTTTAATTTATTTTTTATTTTCAGCATAACAGTATTCATTATTTTTGCTCAAATTATTTTTAACAATACCTTCTGGAGGTAGAAAGATATCACATATCTATAACACATGTAACATAGACATACATTCCACTTAGATATATAGAGATTTTATAGCGTTTGTTTAGAAATTTTTAGCCACACTTCAGGGAAAAAACTCAAGAGAAAATATAGTTGCCCTTGAACAATGCAGGTTTGAACTACAAGTTCGTGTATATATGCATTTTTTCTTTTTATGGATAAATACAGTACATTACTGCAAATGTATTTTTTTTAAGGAATTGACATTTTTCAGGGTTTTTTTCTAAGAATACAGTATTTAGTACATATAACATACAAAATATGTGTCAACTACTTAGCGTTATCCATAAGGTCAACAGTAGGGTATTAGGTTTGGGGGAAGTTTATATCTGGGTTTTTGACTGCATGGCTGGGGGTGGCATCCCTAACCCCTGCTCTGTTCAAGGCTCAACTGTAATTGGATCCAAACTGTGCAGATGTTTACTAAAGACAGTTTTTATATTGCCGGTTCTAAGGATCCTTGCAGAGCTGTTTTTCAAGTCCTTTTGTCTTTAGAAGATTCTGCATACCAATCAACAAATGCAAGCCTTCATCTCCCAGAGATTTGTAATCCTCTCTTTTAAGGGTGCCCCTTAAGGTGGACTTATCTAAAATAACATTTTGCCAGAATGGCCATTACAATTCAGATTATACAAAAGCTCATCTATGTTTCTTTTCTTTTTTTTTTCTTAATATTTATTTATTTATTTGAGAGAGTGTGTACCCATGAGTGGGGGAGTGGGGGAGTGAGAGGGAGAAAAGCAGACTCTCCCTTGAGCTTGGAGCTTGGTGGCACTGGATCTCAGGACTCCAGATCTGAGATTATGACCTGAGCCCAAATAAAGCGTCCAATGCTTAACCAACTGAGCTACCCAGGTACCCTTTGCCTGTTTTTCAAGAAACACACAAGGTGTTGGTTCAAAGGGACCAGGTAGAGCCTATCTTGCCTTTGGATTCCTTAAGATGTCCTTACGGGGCCCTGTTTTCCAACAGCTATTCTAAAATACCAGGAATCATGTGCTGCCTGTGGGGTCCAGAGCTTCAAAAGTTTTCCAAACTTTTGAACAGGATGGGTGACTTACCAGGAAGCTTCAAAGACCAAAAAGAAATAGAGTACTCACTGGGAAGTGTGATGCCTTCATAAAAACAAAAGGAGATCTTAAATAAGCCCAGAGAGCTCACAATAAAAAGTGGATTTCAATATCCAGGAAAGATACACCCTCAAACTCCAGGGTCAGCAAGAAAGCAATTAGCTCAATGGGTTTTGTGGATATTGGCACCTATTTGTCACCAACCTCTGAGTTGTGGGGGGTCTTCTCTGGAGATCTCTTCTTTGACACCATTTAATGTCAACCTTAAAATAGCCAGTTGTTTTACCAGCAAAATGAGTTTCTCCAGGAATAGCAGAGGAATTGCAATTTGGGCCAAGTAAACTATGGCAAACCAATGGTGAGTCCAAAGAGACAAAAGGAAGGTCAGCTTTTATTAAGTTTTAGGAGAAATGTGGGGAGGGTTGTTTTGAACAAAAGTTCATTGAAGAAGGATAAGAACTTGAGTTTGTGACAGTTTCTCACTGGCTGCAAGCAATGGTTAGTTCTTGTTGCTGGGCCTGAATGGGATCTTCTTTTTCTTAAAAGCAGGTGATAAAATTCCTGTGAAGATGTCTCATATTGTCAAGGTAAGAATACTCTTCCTTCTGCTTGTTATGCGGGCTGCAAGGAGTGGTAAGAGCATGAGCGCTGCCCCTTCCAGGGCTTGCTGGCTTCCTTCCTTCCTTCCTTCAGAGAGAGGGAGAGACAGCCAGTGCATGAGTGAGAGAACATGGAGGAGCAGGGGAGGACAGGGGGAGAATGAGAAACAGACTATCCACTGAGTAGGGAGACTGATGTAGGACTCGATCCCAGGACTCTGGGATCACAACCTGGGCCAAAGGCAGATGCTTAACAGACTGAGCCACCCAGGCACACCCGACTCCATTTTAAATGAAGTTTCGTTTACTCATTTTCACAGGGAAAGGTATATGAGGACTCACAAGCCCTAGCCTACCCAATGGGCAATAACCCCTTTGAAGGCAGAGATTGGTGACTGGACAGCCTTGGCAAGGCAGGGCTGGGAGGGCCGGCCAGGGTATCCTCTAATAAGAGACTCCTGCGAGACCCGTTTTCTGGGAAAGCTCTGGACCCCACAGGCAGCAAGTCCAAATGGCAAGGGACTGTCTCCAATTTGCAGTTACTGCCCCAGGGTGATGTTTGCGGGTGGTAACTTCCACACTGAACCTATGCAGGTATTTGGGATCAAGATCCAGCTACCCTGGCCTGCTGGGCCCTGGCTTCTGGAGGTTGGCTGAAGGGCTTCCAACTCCAGGTGCCTTGACAGCACAGTTCAGGGAAGCTGGGAATCTGGAACTTGGCGAGAGTCAGGAGAGGCTGGGTTGTAGGAGTGGGCTACTGGAGGTTCAGGGCATCTGCCTAAATCCAAGTCCTAATGTCCTCAAATGCACATGTGGTGTCAAGTCCAGGCTACCACAAACACGCCACCTGAGTATATTGATAATTTTGAGTTAAAGTTAAATTGAGTTAAAAATACCCATTGCAAGTATAATACCCAGACTTCACTTTGTCTCCACAAAGCAAAAAATAAGTCTCCCACGTAAAATGTAGCTTCCCTTTACCAGGTGGTAGAGACATCAGTATCACCAGAGATCTATAATTCAAGAGTTAGGAAGTCTGGGTAAACCCCTTGCTACTTTTACCAATTTTACTACCCCAGCTCAAATTCTGTTATATTTGCAAGCTTCAGTTTTAAAGAAATTCTAAGTTTTCTTTGTACTATCAACTCATCACTGATGTGTTATTTCTGTGTCTAAGAAAAGTCTCGTAGCTGCCCATCTTAGTGGTTTCCTTGGATCTCAGTGTTAATATCAGGCCTCTCTGTGCACAGAATTAAACTTTGTTTTTCCCCTGTGACTCTGTCTTGTCAATTTAAATCTTAGATCACCTGGAAGAATCTTCCAGGGTAGAGCATACTTTTCCTCCTCAATAGCTGGCAGAGTTGGCAGGATACACGCTAATTAGCTGGACACTGCTGTGGCTGAGAGATGATGGGGCATCTGACAAAAGCTGGCAGAAGGTAAGAATCTCCACCACCACATCACCTCCTGGATCTCTGCTGGCACGGGCTAAATTTAGATGAGCAGGAGGAAATATTTGTGGACCTAGTTCCTTGGCTTTAAGGACTCTGGTGACGTTGGTACAGTTCATTTGGCTTGAGAGATCCTTTTCCAATGAGAGATGGCCATGGTTTCTCATTGTCCTTGTCTTTTGTGTCATTTGTCATAAAAAGAATTACCACAGAAAATAACACAGGCAGAAGTCCAATCAGCCTGCTGTTGGAATCAGCCTCACAGACTGGTGAGTCCACAATTATCATCGTACCTGTATCTGTTTAGACCAACTTTGCCGTGGGTGCTCTGTGTAAAAGCTGGAAGAGGTTTTCCTTTTGTCTTGTTTTATGTCCTAAGAGCTTTGGTTTGTGACTAGTGAGAATATTACCTCTGGTAATATTCTCAAAAAGATGTAATTACCAGAGTGCATCTTTGTGGTCTGTCAAGTCGTGTAGGGTTCTGAGACTCAGTTACAAGCAGTACTCATTGTCTGGCCATGCCAGCAATCAGGGGAGTGTGTTCTAAGAGGTCCCAGCCCATAAAGGACATTTGTCAACATAACCTCCCTTAGTGATGGAAAAATCTCATTACAGTAGTGTCTGTTCTATGTTGCAGATTAGTGGGTCCATGACTAGAGATGTCTCACATTTTTGTAGGAGACTGAACACACTGTTTTCTCCACACCATCTTTACTGCCTGTGCAATGAAGGCCTTTGCTGTGTTAGACGATTTGGGGGAGTAAAATTCTAGGTTACGGGGGATGCATCATTTATTCCCTCTGTAGGGATGTGTCAGTGGTCTAAGCCTGGAAAGTTGCCTCCATGTCTTCCCATAAAAGTGCTTATTGGTTTGAGTTACTGTCAAGATTAATAAGATCCTATTCATTGCCAGATGTTGGATGCTTTATATAGGCTCTATTTGGAAGAAAAAAAAATCTGTACAGGAGATTTCCAGTTGTCTTATTCATATAATGGTTAGCTTTTGGGACTCTGTTGAAGATATGAATAAACAAAAATTAGACTGATGACAAATATTAATGTTTATATTAATATAAATTCCCCTTCTCAGACTCTGGCCCCATTTGCCTATTTTAATTTCCCTTTCCTAACAAGTTGTACAAAGAGCACTCTGACCTAATCTCAAAGTCAAAGTATATAGGTTCTTCATGTAAATGCTGGAAAGCAAGGAATAAAATTAACAAAAGCAACCATGACTGGCTTTGCTCCTACTTTAAAGGGCTCTGTAATTTATTTTTATTTTTATTTATTTCTTTTTTGCTTCTGTAGAGCCAGATGTAAGTGAAGTCATATGGCATTAGTCTTCCACTGTGAGATTTACTTCACTTAGCAGAAAAGCCTCCTTGCCATCATTAGTGGCAAGATCTTATTCTTTTTTGTGGCAGAATAATATGCCATCATTGTAAGTATATATCACATCTTCCTATCTATTCCTCTATTGATGGATTCTTAAATTGCTTCCGTATCTTGGATATTGCAAAAGAAAATGAAGTGGCAATAAACTGGAGTGTGTATATCTTGAAGTCATCTTTTCCATCCCTATGAGTAAATACCCAGGAGTGGAATCCCTGGATCCTGGGGTATGTATTTTCTCACTTTGTGCAGAGTCACCATAGTCTTTTCCACTGCTCTTGCACCAATTTACATACCTGCCAGGAGAGAACAGGGGTTCCCTTGTGGATATCATTGCAAACACTTTCTATTTGTTGTATGTTTGATCCTATCCTGTGTGCTTGGTGTGAGGTGGTATTTCATGGGGTTTCCTAGTGGGTCTTCTTAATGATATCTGATGTTGAACATCTCTTCCTAGGTCTGTTGGCTAGCTGACTCTCTCCCTTGGGGAGAAAAAAAAAGAACACTAGGTCCAATTATTCACAAAGTATTTTGGGTTTTTTTTGGTGTTGGGTTGTACTAGCATGTCCTACAGTTTGGATATTAATCCCCTACGGTGTGTATCAGTTGCAAAGCAATTCTGCCGTTCAGCAGGGTACCTTTCATTTCATTGATGTTTCCCTTTGTTGGACAAAAGCTTTTCATGCCAGTGTGCTCTTACCCGTTTATGTTTGCTTTGTTTTCTCTTACTTGGGGAGACCTAACTAGAAAACTGCTCTGGCTGTGTGCAAGAAATTACTGCCTACCTCTATTTGAGCAAGTTTGATGGTTTCAGGGGTCACCTTGGGGTCTCCTTTCCACTTTGGGTTTGTTCTTGCACATGGTGTAAGAATATGGTCCACTGTCCTTTTGCACCCAGCTGTCCAGTTGCCACATAATGAACATGCTGTCTTTTCCCCCTTGTCTATTCTTGTCAATTTTGTCCTAGACTAATGGACAATATAATGGTGGGTTTGTTTCTGGGTTCCCTAGGTGGTTCCTTATATCCATGTGTCCCCTTGTTTGTGCCGGGACCATACTCTTCTGGTTATGTACAGATTTTGAGCATATCAGGAAATCAGGGATGGTGATAGCTCCCACTCTGTTCGTCTTCCTCAAGATTGCTTTGGCTCTTTGGGGTCTTTGGTAATTTCATACTCATTTTAGAATGAGTAGTTCTGTGAAAAATATGATTGCTTTTTTAATAGGGATCACATTAAGTCTGTTGATTGCTTTGGGTGGAGCAGACATCTTGACACTATTGATTCTTCCACCATGGGTGTTATCTCTCTGTTGATTTGTGCTATGTTCAATTTCTTTCATCTGTGTTTTATGGTTTTCAGAGTAGAGTTCTTTCCCTTTCTTGGTTACATTTCTGCCTTTTTTGGTGTTTGGGGGTTTTTGGGTTCTAATGAAATGGGATTGTTTTCTTTCTCTCTTTCTTACCTCCTTATTCTTAGGTAGAAACTCAGTGAATTTGTGGGTATTAATTTTATATTCTGCATTTTTACTGAATTCATTTATCAGTTTAAAGAGTTCTTTGGTAGTCTTTAGATTTTCTGTGTTTGATATCATGTCTTTTAAATATAATTCTACTCACTTTTACTTCCTATGGCTTTCCTTTTTCTTGTCTGATTGCCATTGCCAGAACTTCCAAAAGAACTTCCAGCAATCTGCTGAGAAGAAAATAGATCAGTGTGAACATCATTGTCCATTTCTGATTATTTTAGTTCTTTTCTACTGAGGGCAATATCATGTGTGGTTTTGCATATGTTCCCTTCAGTATGGTGAAGTATGTTTCTTCTAAACTTACTCTATTTAGAGTTTTTATCACAAACAAGTATTAAATTTTGTTAATTTTTTTTTGCATCAATTGTAGTGATCCTGTATATTTTATCCTTCCCCTTTTATGTTTTCTATCACACTGAATGCTTTGCAATATTGTACTCTCTTTGCATCCCTTTAATAAATTCCCTTTGTTCTTTTTAATGGTTCTTTCAGTGTATTGTCGAATTTGTTTTGGTATGGATTTTTCCATCTATGTTCATCAGGGATATTGGTCTGAAGTTTTCTGTTTCTGTATAGAAATAGAAATAGAAAACTCTGTGTGTGTGTGTGTATGTGTATGTTTTGTTTTTGGGGGGGGTTGGTCTTTGTAGACAAAATCTTGGTCAAATTTTGGTCAAGGGTGATTTTGATCTCTAGAGTGATTCCAGAATTTGTCCTTTGGCTTCTATGTTATATACTGATTTAAAAGTTAGACATTGTGCTCTGAGTGGCTCAGTTAAGTGACTCCCTTCAGCTCAGGTCATGATGCTGGTGTTCCAGGATTATAGTCCCACATTGGGCTCCTTGCTCAGTGGGGAGTCTGCTTCTCTCTTTGACCCTCCCCCCACCCATGCTCTCTCTCTCTCTCTTTCTCTCACTATCTACCAAATAAATAAATAAAATCTTAAATGAAAGTTAGGTATTAAAATTTTAAAATTTAATGTTTTGTTTGCTTTAAGTAATTTTATTTAAAAAATTTTTTCACATCATTAGTTTTTGACATAATGGTCAATGATTCATTAGTTGTGTATAACACCCAGTGTTTTTATTCACATTTAGTTAGCATTAATGTTAAATTAGCTTCAAGTGAGGAACATACTGATGTAACAGCTCTTGACATTACACAGTGTTCATAAGTGCATCTCTCATCTGTTATCACAGAATGCTATTTCAGTACCATTGACTATATTGCCTATGCTATACTTTAGTTTTCATGACTTTTTATATCATAATGAAAGTATTAACCTCACGTTTTCTTCACCCATTTTTCCCTTCTCACTCTTCTCATCTCAGTCCATCACCAGTTTTTTGTGTTTATGAATTTCCTTCTGTTTGTTTGCTTTCTTGTTCATTTTTTTGATGTTGATATTCCATGTATAAGTAAAACCACATGGTATTAGTCTTTGTCTGATTTATTTCACTTAATATAATACGCTATAGTTCCATCCACGTCACAAATGGGACATTCTCATTTTCTTTTATGGCTGAGTTACATTCCTGTGTGTGTGTATGTATGTGTATGTGTGTGTGTGTGTGTGTGTGTGTGTATAGATATACACATAAAACATCTTCCTTATCCATTTATTTATGGATGGACACTTACATCACTTCCATATGTTATCTATTGTAAGTAATGTGGCAATAAACATAGACATACCTAAATCTTTTGGAATGTGTATTTTTGTTTTCTTTGTGTAAATACCTAGGAGTGGAGTTGCTAAAATATGCGATTTCTCTTTTTAATGTTTTGGGGGAACCACCATACATTTTTCACAGAGTTTTATAATGTACACTCCTATCAAGTGTGCATGAGGCTTCCCTTTTTACACATCCTGGCCAGCCCTTGTTATTGCTTCTTGATCCTAGCTAGTGTGACTGGTATGGGATTATACCTGATTCTGGTTTCACTTTGTATTCCCTTAATGATTAATGATGTTGAATATCTTTGCATTTGCATGTTTTGTTGGATGAGTTCTTTGGAATAATGTCTATTCAGGTCTTCAGCCCATTTTTTAATTGATGTGTTTGGTTTTTTGTGTTGAGTTCTATACTTTCTTTACAGATTTTGAATATAAGCTTCTCTGAGAGATCACTTGCAAATATATTTTGCCATTTAATAGGTTGCCTTTTGGATTATTGATGGTATTTGTTTTGTTTTGTTTTGGAGCATATTCCCAATAGTATTTGTTTGTTTTTTTCTTATTTCTTCTGCCTAAAAAGGCATATGTAGAAAAATGCAGCTAAGGCTAATGGCCATGGATTACTATCCATGTTTTCTTTTAGGAGTTTAATGACTCCAGGTCTCATTTAGGCCTTTAATCCATTTTGTGCTTATGTTTGTTTATGATATAAAAAATGGTTCCATTTGTTCCATTCTTCCTTGTGCAGTTTATTGAGGAGACTGTCTTTCCCATTGACTATTCATGCCTCCTCTGTTGTAGGTTAATTTATCTTAGAGTTGTGGGTGCTTCCTCTCCTGTTCCATTGTTTCATGTGTCTGTTCCTGTACTGCACTCTTCTGATGGCTATACATTTGTCATAGATTTTGAAAACAGTGATTGTGTTACTTCCAGCTTTGTTTTGGCTCTTTAGCGTGTTTGGCAATTTCCATACACATTTGTAATTCGTTTATTCCAGTTCTTTGAAAAATACTATTATAATTTTAATGGAGATTACATTGAATCCATAGTTTGCTTTTTGTAGTGCGGAATTTTAAAATTATTAGTAATTGTAAACTAGGGGTATGTTATATCTATTTCCATTAGTTGTGCTCTCTTTAGTTTCTTTCATCAGTGTTTTATAGTTTTCAGAGTAGAAACCTTTGTGGTTAAGTTCATTTCTAGGTATTTTTTCTTTCTGGAGCAACTTTTAATTTTTGTGTGTGTGCAATTTCTGTCTCCCCTACTTTGTTCTCAGTGTATTTTGAAACACAACAGACTTATGCATATTAATTTTGTATCCCACAACTTTACTTACGCATTTGTTCATTCTCATTGTTTTTTGGTGGAATATATATATTCCACCAAATATATATATTCTACTATATATATATATAGTGTCTACTATATATATATATAGTGTCTACTATATATATATATAGTGTCTACTATATATATATATAGT
>NC_081558.1:137296681-137335852 GCF_022355385.1 Mustela nigripes | reverse complement strand
AGAATATATATATTCTACTATATATATATATAGTGTCTCCTGCAACTATGACAGCTTCTTTCTTATAAGGCTGGATTTTTGAAAAATTTATTGTATGATTGCTGTTTGTAAGAGTTCCAGTACTCTTCTGAATTAAAGTGATGAGTGTGGATATACTTGTCTTATTTCTGATTATAGAGAAAAAGCTTTCAGCTTTTCTTCCTTTGGTATTATGTTTTGTTGTGTGTTTTTCTTATATTGCCTTTATTATGTTATGTTTCTCTATACCCACTATTTTGAGAATTTTTATCTTGAACAAATGTTGAATTTTGTCAAATATTTTTGTGCATTTTGTGAGATGATCATATGGTTTTTATTCTTGCTTTTGTGTTAATGTGCTGTATTAGATTGATTAATTTGGAATATTGAATCTTTTTTTGTCCTGGTAATAAACGCCCTTTGATCATTGGGAATCATTTCTTTAATATGATTTGGAATTCAATTTGGTAATAATAATTATTTGGTAATATATTTGCATCTGTGGTCATTAAGGGCATTAACCTGATGTTCTCTTTTTCTACTGTGTATTTGTCTTGTTTAGATATTAGGGCAATGCTCACCTTGCAGAGTGAATTTAAAACTTTGCTTCCTCTTTTTTTTTATTTTTTTTAATTTTTTTTACTAACTTGATGAAAGTATGCATTAACTCTTCTTCAGATGTTGGGAAAATTCACCTGTGAAGTCATCTGTCCTGGACTTTTGCTTCTGGGAGGTTTTTTGGTTTTGTTTTTTCTCTACTGATTGTATTTCCTTTTTTTGTAATTTGTTCAATTTTCTATTTCTTCCCAGTTTAATTTTGGAAGATTTATGTGTTTCTAGGTATTTATCTATTTCTTCTAAGTTGTCAATATTGCTGAGATTTCATTTTTCCTGTTTTCTTACAAATCCTGTTTTCTCTGGTGATGTTTCTCCCTTTCCGTCCCTCGTCCCTTCCCTCTGTTCTTCCTCCCTTCCTTGTGATTCCTGTTAAAGATTTATCAATTTTATCTTTTCAAACAGCTCCCCTTTTTATCAAACTTTTGTTTTTTTAAACATCTTTTTGTTTCTGCTTTAGTTTTTATTGTTTTCTTTTTTCCACTAATTTGGGGACCTTTTGTTTTTCAAGCTCTGTTAGGTGCATGGTTCAGTTCTTCTGAGATTTTTCTGTTTCTTGAAGAAGGCTTGTATTGCTATTAACTTTCCCCTTAGAACTACTTTTGAGGATGCCTGGGTGGCTCAGTTGGTTGGGTGTCTGCCTTCGGCTCAGGTCATGATCCTGGGGTCCTGGGATCAAGTCCTGCCTTGGGCTCCTTGCTCAGCATGAAGCCTGCTTCTCCCTCTGTCTGCCGCTCCCCGTTTGTGCTCTCTCTCTCTGACAAAGAAATACATAAAATCTTAAGGAAAAAACAAATAAACAAACAAACAAAACAAAACAAAAACAAGGGTGCCTGGCTGGAAGAGTCAGTCTGTTAAGCCTCTGCCTTTAGCTCAGGTCATGATCTCAGGGTCCTGGGATCGAGTCCTGCATTGGAGTCTGCTTCTCCCTCTCCCTCTGCCTGCTGTGCTCCCTGCTTGTACTCTTTTTCTCCTTGTGTCAAATAAATAAATACAATCTTTAAAAAATAAAAATGGACACCTGGGTGGCTCAGTGGGTTAAGCCTCTGCCTTCTGCTCGGGTCATGATCTCAGGGTCCTGGAATAGAGTCCCGCATCGGGCTCTCCGCTTGGCAGGGAGTCTGCTTCCTCCTCTCTCTCTCTCTGCCTACTTGTGATCTCTCCCTGTCAACTAAAAAAAAAAATTTTTAAATAAAGTTTTGCTTTGTTGAAAATATTTGTATCATTTTGTTTCCATTTTCATTGGTCTCCATGTAATTTTTAATTTCTTCTCTTGATTTCTTCACTGACCCATCTTTTTTTTTTTAGTATCATATTTAACCTACATGTGTTAGTATTTTATGTAGTTTTCTTGTAATTCATTTGTAGTCATATTGCTATCATCAAAAAAGATGCGTGATAGGATTTCAGTCTTCTTAAATTTTTGAGGCTTGTTTGTGGCCTAATACGTCATCTATGCTGGGGAATGTATCATGTGCGCTTGAAAAAAATATGTCATCTATTGTATTTGGATGGAATGTTCTGAATATACCTGTTAACTCTTTTAGTATAATGTGTTTTTCCGAGCCACAGTTGGCTTAATTTCTGTTGGATTTTCTGTCTGGATGATCTATCCTTTGTTTAGTGTGAAAGTCCCCTACTGTTATTATATTACTGTCAGTTTCTCCCATTATGTCTTTTAATTTTGCTTTAAGTTTTCAGATGCTTCTATGTTGGCTACATATATATTTATAATTTTTGTGTTCTCTTATTTTATTGATCATTTTATCATTATGCAATGCCCTTCTCTGTCTTTTGCTACAGTCTGTTTTAATGTCTATTTTGTCCAATGAAATATTTTGTCCAATCCAGTATTGTTAGCCTATATTTTTTCCCTTCCCTTTGCATGAAATACTGTTTTTGGTGCTTTCACCTTCAGACTGCATGGGTTTTCAGGTTTAAAGTGATTCCCTTGTAGATTGCATATAGATGGGTCTTGTTTTTTTCTTTTTTATCCATTCAGTTACCTTATTTCTTTTGATTGGAACATTTAGTCCCTTTATTTTTAATGTAATTATGGATAGGCATGTACTTATTACCATTTTGGTAATTATTTTATGAATGTTTTGTAGTTCTTGCTGTTCCTTTTCTTGCTCTCCTTTTTGTGGTTTGATGGCTTTAGTGTTATGCTTTGATTCCTTTCTTTTTTGTGTGTGTATCTATTCTAGGCTTTTGATTTGTAGTTACCATAAATAACATTTCATGTATATAGAAGTCTATATTAAGTTGATGTTGCTTACGTTCAAACACAAAAAAAGCACTAAATTTTTACTACCCCTCAACGTTTCATGTAAATAAGGTCATATTTTACATCCTTTTATTTTGTCTACCCCTTGTCTAATTTTAGTACATCTAATTGATTTTACTACTTTTGTTTTAACCTCCATACTGGCTTTATACCTAATTAATCTACCACCTTTACTATATATTTGTTTTCACTAGTGATTTTTTTTTTTCTTTCATAATTCTCATTCTTCTATTATGGCCCTTTCTTTCCACTTTAAGAATTCCTTTAATGTTTCTTATAAGCCTTATTCCATGGTGATGAATGCCTTTAACTTTTGTTTGTCTGAGAAACACCTCATCTTTCCTTCAATTCTGAATGATAACCTTGCAGGGATACAGTATTCTTATTTGTAGTTTGTTTTTCTTTCAGCACTTTGAATATTTCATGCCACTCCTTTCTGGCCTACAAAGGCCAGAAAAGAGGTTATGGGCTTTCTGTTGTATCACTTGTATGTTAATGTTTGCTTTTCTCTTGCTGTTTTTAAGATTCTCTTGTTGTCATTAATTTTTGACATTTTAATTATGCATCTTGCTGTGGACATCCTTAGGTTCATCTCATTTGGGACTTTCTCTGTTTCCTGGGTCTGGATGTTTGTTTCCTTTACCAGATTAGGAAAGTTTTCAGTTAAGATTTTCTTTCTTTCTTTCTTTTCTTTTCTTCTCTTTCTTTCTTAAGATTTTATATATTTATTTGACAGAGACACAGTGAGAGAAGGAACACAATCAGGGGGAGTGGGAGAGGAAGAAGCAGGCTTCCCACTGAGCAGGGTGCCCCATGCGGAGCTTGATCCCAGGACCCTGGGATGACCTGAGCCAAAGGCAGATGCTTAAGTGACTAAGTGACCCAGGTGTTACAGTTATGATTTCTTCAAATAAATTTTCTGCCCACTTCTTTCTTCTCCTTTTGGCATCTCTATAACATGAGTGCTATTATGCTTGATGATGTTAACAGAGGTCCCTCAACCTAGTTTCATTTACTATAATTTTTCTTCATGCTGTTCAGCTTGGTTGTTTCCATAATTGTCTTCTGGATTAATGATCTATTCTTCTGCATCTTCTAATCTGTGGTTGATTCTCTCTAGTTAAATTTTATTTCATTTATTCTTTAGCTCTAACTGGTCATTTAAAAATTTTTTTTTATCTCTTTGAAGTTCTCAGAGCTCATCCACTCTTTTTTTTTTTTTTTAAGATTTTATTTATTTATTTGACAGACAGAGATCAGAAGTAGGCAGAGAAGTAGGCAGAGTAGCAGGCAGAGAGAGAGAGGAGGAAGCAGGCTCTCTGCTGAGCAGAGACCCTGGGATCATGACCTGGGCCAAGGCAGAGGCTTTTTAGCCCACTGAGCCACCCAGGCGCCCCCATCCACTATTTTCTCAAGTCCAGTGAGTATCTTTATGAACAGGACTTTAATCTATCAGGCCTATTGATTATCTCCATTTTGTTTTGCTCTTTTTCTGCAGTATTGTTTTGTTCTTTCTTTGGGAGATCTTTGTTTTCTCCTTTTCTCTGTGTTTGTTTGTGTTTTTCATATGTATTAGATAGATCAGCTATGTCTCCTGGTCTTGACAGTCACGAGGACGTGCAACAGGTTCTGTGGTACCCTGTAGTGCAGTTCCCCTGGTCACCAGAATCAGGTGCCCCAAGGGTATTCCCTGCATGGACTGCCTGCACCCTTTTGTGTGGCTGTACTGTGATTGCTGTAGACATGCTAGTGGGTGGGGCTTAGCTGCAGCCCAGCTTGCTGTAATGACCCAATTTCTTTACTCCAGGTGCTGGGGCAGGGTTTGCTCCCTGCGCTGATGAGAAGCCCTGCTGTAGTCCCTGTGGCATTGCTGGTGGGTGGGGCTGGTACTCAGCCTGTCTGTAATTAGCCTCTACAACAGCTGCAGATACATCAATGAGCAGGCTTCATCCCTGCACAACCAAAGAGCCTCAGCTGTTGGAACTGCAAGTGTGCTGGTATGCAGGGTTATCTCTTCTGCCTCAGAGCAGAATCCCTTTGAAGGGCCCTCATCCCAGCCAGAGCTACCTGCCAGGTGTGGCCTTTGCAGAGGTGTATTTTCCAGGGCCTCACAGAATGTTTACTTGAGACTTTCAATTGGTTGGTATATAATTCCCAGACAGTGGGAACTCCATAGGGTAAAGCCCAGTCAGGTGAAATTGGGGTTCAGTGGTGTTTCAGTCCACAGTGCTGCTGCTGCAAACTCTCCCAGCTGTAGGCACTCTAGTTTATATTCAGAGTCCTCATTAGCTGGTCCCAATGTTTAAACATTCTGACAGCATTTTTCAAAGAAATAAAGGCTGTGTCTTGAGTCTCTATCCATCTAAACTCCCTGCTCTTCCTCTTTATTTCATAAATGTGTTTCAGTATTATCCCCATAGTGGTATGGCATGTAGCCAATATCCAAATAGTTCCTACCAGTGTGAGCTGCTGCTTTTGTGGTAGGAGTTGATACACAGTCTTTATTGTTCATGACTGGGTGTGGTGTTTTTATGCCTTCAGAGGACCACATTTTGCCTAGAACTTTTACTGTAGCCTGGGTCTTTGGACCTTACCTGAGTCAGTTTTCCATTTTCTGAGTGGAAGGGATTCAGTTCACTCTATTTTGGCTCTGGTTATCGCCATAAATAAGGATGCCCTCAATCTATAGGAAATACTGGGTTTTGTGTGTGTTTTCATCAAAGTTCTGGATGTCTCGTGTTGGAAGGTTGTGGGCCATTGCTGGACTGCTAAGGTATCCTTGTGGCAGCCCAGCAAACTGATCCTCTGCCTTCTCATGAAAATGCAGTCATGGGCTGGCTCTCCTCATCCACTGGGATAGCCAAGAACATGCCACCTAAGTGTCTTCCCCATGTCATGGGGTCTGGATTCAGTGTGCTATTGGTTATGATAATTCCTATATCCTGGAGTGCTCCCTGAGTTTGGGGAGAGTGTTTGAGAGTGTTTCAGGCCCTATCATCTAATGTGAAATGATATGGCCTATCTGGCTTTTTAACAGTTGAGACTGGGTTAGAATGTAGTAGGCACATGAATTTGTTCCCCTCAGAGTTCCTGAAGGTTTTCCTGATTTTGAGTATGTTCTGTTACATAGAGTATGATCTGTTATATCCATGCCAGAAATGTTTTCTGTATTGGGAAACTATAAGTCATAGTCATAGTATGGTAGTCTATGTAGTATTTTTATTTATAAAGGGTTTATAGTGATAAGGCCAACATAACCTATGCAGCACTGCCTCCATGGGCCAGGAGGGCTCAGTGGTGTGTTCGACTGTAGTTATGGGTGTCTCATCTAGTAACGGGATTAGGTTTTATAAAGGGGTTGGTATTGACAGTAAATGGAGTAATGGGTAGATGCTCTAAAAAACTGGTTGTTTCCATTTCTCTGACACTGTTTTGGTTTCTGGGGTGTCTATTGGTTTCTATCTTTATAATTTTGTTTAAGTGTGGTGGTCTAAATGGTTTATATGGCCAAAAGGGCCTTGGAGATTTAGGTCTACAGAGTCTTCTTTGATGGGGTAGTTTATGTTAGGTGTAGACCTGTTTTATTTCTATAGTGAGTGTTAAAGATAAAGCTTTTATCTTGACTTAGTTCCTCAGCGGTTTTTATCAAGTCAATCAGTTCCCAGTGTTTCTGGCACCTGCAAATACTGTAAACAATGCTTTCTTGCCTGCGGGGGGTGTGGCTTTTAGGATGGCTTTCTAAATTTGTTCTGCTGCTTCTGCATAGAGTGGTGAAAGTGTCTGTCTTCTATTATAAATCATAGTCAGTAGCCCTATTTCATTATTGTCTTAGCTTCCCATGCTGTTTCCCAAAGAAAGGTTTGAAAGAAAAATATATTACATATGGGCCATTGTAATCATTGTAATCTTTAGGCAGCTGCTACCCAGCCAAAAAAAAAAAAAATCCCTGTAAATTGGTAATATATTCTTCAAATGCTTGAGGGTTTTGATTAAATTTAGCATCAGCAGCAATGGACCCAAGCTGCATGATCTCTGTAAGGATAAGGTTTTGTCTTCCTTTGGACCCTAACTTTCATACCACCGTATTTCTGGGTCCAGATCTGTTTGTTGGAATTCCATTTTAGTTTTTGTCATTTCTTACCTATTACATTCTCTCCTTTCTATCACTCTGGTGATGTAAAGTACCATTTGTTGTAGTTTTGTCTATTTTTCCGGGCCTAGCCTCTAGTAGGTTAAAGTATTCATTGTCCTTAAGGCGTGGGTTGGCGCTCTTAGGAACAAAAGGATCTGGGTTTCTTCTTTCTCTGGAAATTACTTTTTGTCCTAGTACTTTTTTGTCTATTGGCATGTTACTTCCGCCTTCTAATAAGTTCACCAAAAAAATTTTTTTATTGCTTTTTAAAAATACAGGCTATAACTCACTTCATTGGTGATCAGGCCAACATCTGGAGTTTCCTTAATTATAAGTTTTGTCTGAATTAAGTCTTCAGTAGGTCTCCCCAGATCCTCAGAAGATAATGTATAGTCCTTTGTACTCCTACACCACCTCTTGGGCAATTTTGGTGGAGTTAGTGAGGCACATTTGCTACTGCCTTCCTATATTTCTGTTTAGTGTTCAATGACATATTTTATTATACAGAGACATCATAGAGCATTCCAAGTGGTTTATAATATGGTAAAGCAATATTAGTTGTTGTGGCCAGTATTAGTATACAAACTGTAACAGTTCCATAAATTTTGTCTATTCAAAGGCTGTTTGTAATTTCAGTAGAATGCCATAGGTGGTAAACACGGTATTAAAAATCCATCAGTCCAGTTTGGGCCGTACTGTAGTTCGATCAACTATACATGTAGTGTAATTTGTCAACCTGTATTTCAAATTTGGCACAGAGTAGGATCTGGCCTAGAGGACCAACCATTGTTAATTATCATCTTGGGGCGTGGGTTGCCAATTCTGTTGTTTTGTTTTTTGGTAGGCTAACTGATGCTCAGAGACTGAGTTTGAGGTTCACTCTGGAACTTTGCAAGCTAAAAGCAAGTAAGATAATGCCTTTCAATAGGCCAATGAGGAAATTACAGACTCCAAGCCAACTACCATTCCAGGCAAGGCAAGATGAAAGGAATAAAGTCCAATTTAATTGAGATGTACCTTTATAGGAAATGGTACTTGTGAGAGGTGGCTTAGCCAGTTGAAAGCTATGTCCAGTGGACAGGGGACAAGAAAATGTCCCCTGTAGCTAGTGCACAGTGCTAGGGAACACCAGTGCTGATGGTGATGGGAGAGCCCTGCATGGTTGTCAACACTGCTGGTGAAAGGGTTGCCCTTACTTTTGCAAGAGCTGATTGTCCCAAGGTCTTTAGAGAGCTATTAAGATCGGCAAAGCGAAGCCGTACCCAGACTGATCACTCTGGGTTAGCCCTCACATACTCTCAGTAGTTACAGTCTGCGTGTCTCCTTGCCATAATTGCTTCTTCAGCTCAGCAGCTGAGCTATGAGTTGTTGTTAGAATGGATAAAATGATTCCTGACCAACTTAACTTCATTCTTATATGAAAATAACTCTACTTTGAAAAACATTTTTTTTCTTTTTGTAAACAAGTACACTTAAATTAGATCAGACTAATAAACAACACAGGTAAACGTGGAGGGATCTGGTAAGGCTACCAGAATGGGTCTAGTCTGGCTGGCCAGGGTGTCCTCCACTAAGACATACTCAAGAGTCTTGATTGCTGGGAAGCCGAGGACCCCACTGGCACCCAGTTCAAACAGGACTGCCACCAGCTTAAAGTTGCTGCCACGGAAAGATTTTCAGGAGTAGGTTTCCTTTGCTCTGGAGGCTATGCTATTGGTTGGGGACTAGTGTAGCTCTACAGTCCTGGAGGGCCTTGGCTCCCCTAGCGTGGCTGAACAGGTGTGTACTGGGCATGCACTAGTCATGCATGTCCAGGAAGCCAGGGCCCTGGAACTGGACGATGTCAGCAGAATACAGGTCTCAAGAGTGGGCTTTTAGGGGTCCATAGCTTTTGCCTAATTCCAAGCCCTTCCTTAAACAAATGAGCATAAGAACCTTAAAGGCAATCACTGAAGAAAACTGGACTGCCTTCTGAAACAGAGCCAGTAATCAAGGCTCCCAGGTGTTTCTTATTAGAGGATGCCTCATCAGTGTCCCAGGCCCCACCCTGGTAAGGCAGTCCAGTGACATACACATTTTTGTATGTTAAATCTTGGACTGAAGTAGCCTCCGTGTACCCCTAAGGGCCTGTTCCTGTGCCCCAGCCTCTCTTGACACTTGTGCTTTAACAGGTCTCTGGCTACCCTGAGCTTTGCACCTGGCATATCCACCCTTTCAGACACCCTGGGGCAGCCAAGGACCTCCAGGCTTATAAGCTCAGGTTGTTTGAAACCACCTGCATAGACTCCATGGCCACGAGAACTCACCTCGCCCCCGGGCCCGGACCATATCTTTCTGAAGCAACGTTTTTAAACTGGTGACAGTCCCCATTTGGAGAGGCTGCCTTTTGGGGTTCCAGGATTACCAGTACTGAAGGCTCTGAGGTGTCTGTCAGTGGAGAGTATCTAGGCTAGCACACCCAGTGCAGTCATAGCAAGGCAGTCCATAGTCCTACAGCTTTACCTTCAGGAAGGTCATGTCTATTTGTGTAGGTTAGGACTTGGAATTAGAGGAGTTAACTGGTCCACAGGCCCACTCCTGTGACCTGGGCTGTCCCAACATTTGCTCTGTATACAGTCGGACCCTTGAGGTGTGCCTGTCAGCTGGCCTTGGCCACCTGCACCCTCCAGGGTTAGGGAGCTTAGGCCATCCCTGTGAGCCTGCATAGCCTTCAGGATGGGACGCCAACCCATTGAAAACTTTTCTGAGGCAGAAGCTTTAACCTGGTGATAGTCAATCCCCATTTGGTCTAACTGCCTGATAAGAGTCCCAGGTTTACCAGCATAGGGGCCCCAGGGAATGCTGCACCCCCAATTTTCCACAATAGCATATTAGTTATTTTGAATTAAAGTGACTTAAGAAATGGGGTAGTAAGTAGTCTCCTGTGTGAAATAAATCCCCTGTGTGAAATGTACCATTCCTGCACTAGGAGGTAGAGAACTTTTTTTTTTTTTTTTTTTAGATTTTATTTGTCAAAGAGAGAGAACAAGAGAGTGAGCACAAGCAGGGAGGACAGCAGACAGAGGCAGAAGCAGGCTCCCCACTGAGCAGGGAGCCCGATGTGGGACTCAATTTCAGGACCTTGGGATCATGATGTGAACTGAAGGCAGATGCTCAACCCTCTGAGCCATCCAGGCATCCGAGAGCTCTTTTTCTTTTCCAGCAGTTTATGTCGTGAGCAAGATCAACTTCCCCGGCTGGACACTGCTCATTGATAAGCTTTCCGGGTCTCTGTCTGCAGAGTCCAATGGAGTGAGAGCCCCTTTTCTGAATTTATATTTATATGTATAAGTTTTCTAAATTTATATTAGGTCTTTCTTTAGGCATCACGATTCTGGTAAATTTGGTGGAGTGCTCTTCATTTAACTGATCTATTTCATCCCATATAGGGTCACTTTTCTTTGTCTCCATTTTTTATATTGATCTAAAAAGGAACTACCATAGGGAAAGAATGCAGGGGTAGGCCTTTATACGCCTATTGTTGAAGACAGTCGAACAGACTGATGAGTTACTGGCTCTCATCCGAATGACATCTGTTTAGATGAACTTTGCTTTGAGTCCTCTATATTAAGACAAAAGAAAAGGCTTTTTCCGTTCGAATTTGTAATGTCCTGAGAACTTGGCTTTGTTACAAGTGAGATACATTCTCTCTGGTCTCTGCCATCTAGAGGGTTCCCTCACCGTGGTGTATCATGGTGGTCAAATGGATGGTTTCTGAGGCACGAAGTTAGAAGCAGTACTCTCCTGGTCCAGCTGTGCTCAGGGGAGTTTCTCATAAGAGGTCCCAGACATCAGGGAACTTTGTGGTCCCAACTTCATTGCTCTAGTAGTGCCCGCCTGGTGTCACAGATCAGTGAGTCTGTGACTGGAGGCATCTCACATATTTATGGGAGGCTAGACTTACACTAGCCTAACCTTACAACCCATGCAATGAGGGCTGTTGCTGTCTTATTTTTGGGGAGAAAGTTTTTGGATCATTAAGGCTGATCACCTTTGTCCTCTCCAGAAACACCTCTTGTGTCCATGGTCTAAGCCTGGAAAGTTTCCACTGGGTCTTGCTATAAAAAGTCTTATTTGGGGAAGGTATGTTTTGTGGTGGGTGCTGTGTATTATATAAGACTGAGGAATCACAGACCTGTACCCCTGAAACAAGTAACATATTATATGTTAATAAGAAAGAAAGAAAGTTTATTTGAGTTGCTATTGAGATTTAAGATTCTACTCATGAATGGCCAAATGATGGATCCTTTAAATTAGCTATATTTGGGATGCCTGGGTGGCTCAGGGGGTTACTCCTCTGCCTTCAGCTCAGGTCGTGATCTCAGGAACCTGGGATGGAGCCCCGCATCGGGCTCTCTGCTCAGTGGGGAGCCTGCTTCCTCTCTCTCTCTGCCTGCCTCCCTACCTACTTATGATCTCTCTGTCAAATAAATAAATAAAAATCTTTAAAAAAATAAATTAGCTATATTTGAAGGAAAAAAATTCTTTATGGAGTTTTTTTTTTTTTAAGATTTTATTTATTTATTTGAAAGAGTAAGAGAAAGAGAACGCATAGACATGTATGCACACCTATGCATGGGGGAGGAGCAAGGGAGAGGGAGAAGCAGGCTCCCTGCTGAGCAGAGAGCCTCAGTGTAGGACTTGATCCCAGGACTGGGATCATGACCTGAGCTGAAGGCAGACACTTAACTGACTGAGCCACCCAGGCACCCTTCTTTATGGAGCGTTCTTAATTGTCTTATTGTAACCAAACTTAAGTTTGTAACCAAATTTGTAACCAAAGTTAAGTTTGGTTACAAATGAACATAAGTTCATGTCCTACTCCATCAAAGTTGATCACTGAGGCATTGAGCATGTGGCAACAATTCATTTGAAAGGATGCCAAATGAGATGGGAGAAAAGTTTCAAATCCATCTCTCTGAGAGGGAGACTCAGGGATTTTTTTTTTTTTTTTTTTAAGGCAGGCAGAAAAGAGTCTGGTAAACAGGAGAGGAGCTATGCTACTCAAAATCAGATAAAAGTAACCAAGTCAGGGAGGTTTAATTCCATTTTGTTGTGCTCAAAGAGGAGGTCAGTGGTCTTGACTGGCTCTGGCTGGCTTCGTGATGAAAACTGGAGTTTCTGCAGAAACAACTAAATTAACAGTTAGTTGTCATGGCATCAGGCAAGCATATTGTCTTATAGGAACATGGGGGCAGATGGCATTCCAAGAACAAGCAGATCTTTGCTTGGTTAACTCCTTGCTTACCAGTTTTATTATTAGTATAATGGCTAGCCTTGGGGACTTTCTTGACAAGATGGAAAAATAGAAATTAGTTAGACTTAAAACAAAAATTAACATCCATATCCAAAATAAATTCTCCTTCTCAAAATCTGGCTCCCAACCAACTGTTTCAACTTGTGTTCGTATCCTACACAGAACAGTCTGGCCTAATCTATAGGCCCCCAATACATGGGTTACTCCTGTAAATCCTTAACCCACTGAGCCACCCAGGCGCCCCTACTCCTGTAAATCCTTAAAAGCCAGGAAGAAAATTTAGGAGAGGCTGTTCTTTACACTTTTTCCTATTTTTCAGGGCTCTGTAATCAGGCTCTGTCAGCTTCAGACATTTTTATGCAATGTCTTTTGCAGATGTATCCTATACCCCTCACTGGAAAAAAAAAAAAAAAAAAAAAAAAAACCACCACCACCAACAAAAAAACCCTGTCCCCTGAACAGCAACAGATCTTTAAAATTATAAGGCCCCTTACCTCCACTTTAAGATCCTACCAAATTTAGAGAGAAATTAGATTATTAACCATTCACAGCCCCTCACGGATGACCAAAATTTCTCCTTGGCCCTCCTACGTTAATCAACTAAAGGCCAATATTCAGGGGCTGATCCAACCCGAGACTGAATTTTATACTCAGAAAGAAGGCTTTTGTTAAAATGCTATATATAGACTTTACAAATGCATAAATCTTTTGATTCCAATTTTAGTTAAAAATTTCCCAGATATAAAGTAGCAAACTAAATTAGAAAAGTGGGTCAGTCCATTGATCTTCAGGATGTAATCCAGTTCTTTGGAGAAAACAGAAAGAATGACTTTGTCTTGCAAAGCCTTACAAACCAGAAATGTTACTCTAGAAACCATTCAAAGCCTACCTGTCTTTATCAATCCCCAAAGCTTGCCTATTCCTTTCAAATGTTTCTAGATAGTATAGAAGACCATTATATAGGACTAAAATTAACCTATACTTTGGGGGAAAAAATACATAACAAATACCCAAAACTCTTGGGACAAAAATTACAAATTTCTCTTCAGTTTTTATTTTTTTAAATTCTTAAAATTTTAAATGCTTTTAAAACTTAAAATTCTTTAAGTTTTTATTTTACTTCCAGCTAACACACAGTGTGAGTTTCAGGAGTATAATATACTGATTCAGCACTTCCTTATATCACCCAGTGCTCATCTACAAGTGCCCTCCTTAATCCCCATCACCTGCTTAACCCAGGCCCCCTCACCTCCCTTCCAGTACCATCTCTTTGTTCTCTGTAGTTAAGTCTGTTTCTTGATTTGTCCTCCTCTTTTCACTTTGCTTGTTTTATTTCTTAAATTCCACATGAGTGAAATCATATGGTATTTGACTGACTTACTTCCCTTGGCATTATACTCTCGCTCCCTCTATGTTATTGTGAACAGCCAGATTTCATTCTTTTTTATGACTAATATTCCAATCCTTTTTCTCCACATCCTTGCCAAAACCTATTGTTTATTTTAGCCATTCTGACAGGTGTGAGGTGAGATCTCACTGTAGCTCTGATTTGTATTTCCCTAGTGGTGAGTGATATTGAGCGTCCGTTTATGTATTGGTTTGCCCTCTGTAGGTTTTCTTTAGAGAAGTGTCTTCTGCCCATTTTTTCATTGCATTGTTTGTTTTTTTGGTGTTGAGTTGTATAAGTTCTTTATATATTTTGGATACTAAGCCTTTATCAGGTATGTCATTTGCAAATATCTTCTCCCATTCAGTAGGCCATCTCCTAGATTTGTTGTTTCTTTTGCTGGGCAGAAGCTTTTTATTTTGATGTAGTCCCAGTAATTTATTTTTGCTTTTGTTTCCCTCACCTCATCAGACCTATCTAGAAAGCCACTGTTATGGCTGATGACAGAGATATTACTGCCTGTCCTCTCTTCTAGGACTTTTATGATTTCAGGTCTCACATGTAGGTCCTTAATCCATTGTGAGTTTATTTTTGTGTATGTTGTAAGACAGTGGTCCAATTTCATTCTTTTGCATATAGCTGTCCAGTTTTCCCAGCATCATTTGTTGAAGAGGCTGTCTTTTTCCCCTTGCATATTCTTGCCTCTTTTATCAAAGATTAATTGACCATATAATTTTGGGTTTATTTCTGGGTTTTCTATTCTGTTCTATTGATCTATGTGTCTATTTTTATGCCAGTACCAGAGTGTTTTAATCACTACAGTTTTGTAATATAACTTGAATTCTAGAATTCTGAATTTCCAGTTTTGTTTTTCTTTTTCAAGACAGTTTTAGCTACTTGGGGTCTTTTGTGGTTCCATACGAATTTTAGGATTATTTGTTCTAGATCTATGAAAAATGCTGTTGGTATTTTGATAAGGATTAGATCAAACCTGTAGATTGTTTGGGTAGTATGAATATATTAATAATATTCTTTCAGAACATGAGCTTGGAAGATCTTTCTCTTTGTGTTGTCTCTAATTTCTTTCATCAGTGTCTTATAGTTTTTACAGTACAGGTCTTTTACCCTTTTGTTTAAGTTTATTCCTAGGTAGGTATGTATGTATGTGTGTGTATGTATGTATGTGTGTGTGTACTGGTGCAATTGTAAACGGAATTATTTTCTTAATTTCTTCTGCTCATTCATGATTGACGTGTAGAAATGCAACAGATTTCCCTTCTTCTTCTATATTCTGGAAGAATTTGATTGTCTTCTTTAAATGTTTGGTAGAATTTGGTGTTTGGTAGAATTCACCTGTGAAGCCACCTCATCCTGGAATTTTGTTTATTGGGAATTTTTGGATTACTGATTTGATTTCATTGCTAGTAATCAGTCTGTTCAAATGCTCTATTTCTTCCTCATTCAGTTTAGGGAGGTTATTTGTCTCTTGGACTTTGTTTCTTCTAGGATGTCTAATTTATTAGACTATCACTTTCCATAACATTCTTTTTATTTCTGAGATTTTTTTTTCCTTTTTGGTTTTGAGTTCTCTCTCTCTCTCTCTCTCTTTTATGAGTGTGGGTAAAGTTTTATCAATTTTGTTGATCTTTTCAAAGAACTAGCTTTTGGATTCATTGATCTGTTGTATTGTTTTTTAAACTCTTTCATTTATTTCTATTTCAATCCCTATTTTTCCTTCCTTCTGCTAGTTTTAGGCTTTGTTTTTTCCTCTTTTTCTAGCTTCTTTAGGTATAAAGTTGGGTTGTTTGAGATTTTTTCTTGTTTCTTGAGGTAGGCCTTTATTGCTATGGACTCACGTTTTTTCTTTCTTTTCTTTTTTTAAGATTTTAAAAAAGATTTTATTTATTTTTGCAAGGGAGAGAGAACATGGGTGGTAGGGAGGGGCAGAGGGAAAAGCAGACTCCCCGCTGAGCAGGGAGCCCAATTCCGGGCTTGATCCCAGGACCCTGGGATCATGACCTGAGCCAAAGGCAGACAGTTAACTGAGCCACTATGTTTTTTATTTCTTATTTGATTTCTTCATTGACCCATCTGTTGTTTAGTAGCACATTATTTAATCTCCATGTATTTGTGCTTTTTCTAGATTTTTTTTCTCATGGCTGCTTTCTAGTTTCATAGCATTGTGGTTAGAAAAGATGAATGTTGTGATTTCAATCTTTTCAGATTTCTTGATTTGTTTTGTGACTTACTGTGATCTATTCTGGAGAATTTTCCATGTTCACTTGAAAAGCATGTGGATTTTGCTCTGTTGTTATCGAATGTTCTGCATATATTTGTTTAATCCATCAGGAAATGTGTCATTCAAAGCAACTGTTCCTTTGTTGATTTTGTCTAGGTAATCTGTCCACTGATGTGAGTGTGTATTAAAACCCACCAGTATTTTTACATTACTATTGATTTCTTCCTTTGTGTTTGTTATTAGCTGCTTTATGTATTTGGGTGCTTCCATGTTGCATACAAAAATATTTACAATTGTTATTACCCACCCCTCCCTTTGGGGAAGATTTTATTTGTTTTAGAGAGGAGGAGGGGGAGGCAAAGAGAGAATCCTCAAGCAGACTCCCCACTGAACACAGCCTGCTGTGGGGCTTGATCCAAGGACCCTGAGATCATGACTAGAGCCAAAATCTCAAGAGTCAGCCACCTCTCTGACTGGGCCATCCAGGCACTCCTAAAATTGTTATACCTTCTTGTTGAAATGGTTACGATTATGTAATGTACTTCTTTGTCTCTTATTACTGGTCTTTGTTTTAAAGTCTATTTTGTTTGATATAAGTATTATTACTCCAGCTTTCTTTTCGCTTCCATTTGCATGATAAATGTTTTCCATCCCTTCCCTTCCAGTCTGGGTGTGTCTTTAGGTCTGAAATGAGTCTCTTGCAGGTGGCATATAGAGGGGCCTTGCTATTTTATCTATTTGTCAGGCTATTTTTTGATTAGGTAGTTTGGTCCATTTATAGTCAAAGTAATTATCAATAAGTTGTCATTTTCATACTTGTTTTATGGTTGTTTTTGTAGTTTATTCTGTTTCCTTCTTGCTGTCTTGTGGTTTGATGGCTTTCTTTAGTGATATACAAAAACTAAAAAGAAAGAAATCCATGCATATCTATGAGAGGTTATCGTTGATCTGTGGTTTGATATGTGGTTTGCCATTAGGTTTATATATAATATCCTATGTGTATGGCTGTCTATATTAAATTGATGGTTTGAACTGAAGTTTAAATTCATTCTAAAAGCACTAAATTTTTATTCCCTCCATCCCACATTTTAGATATGTTTTCATACTTTACAACCTTTTATTTATGAATGTCTTAACTGATTTTCCTAGATATATTTGATTTTACTGCTGTTGTGCTTCAATCTCCATACTGGTTTTACAAGGGATTAATAGGCTATTTTTGTCATGTTTATATATACCTGTGAAAATTTTCCCTTTCCTACTTTTCTTACTTCTGCTTATGTTCTTTCCTTTTCAAAGAATCCTCTTTAACATTTCTTGTAGGGCTGGTTTAGGTTTAGTGTTCATGAATTTTTTTCTTTCTTTCTTTCTTTTTTTTTTTCTCTCTCTTTCGAGTCTTAATGATAGCTTTGTTGGGTAGAGTATTATTGGCTGCAGATTTTCCCTTTCAGCGCTTTGAATATATCATGCCAAAAATCAGCTGATAGTCTTGTGGGGTTTCCCTTGTATGTAACTATTATTTTCTCTTGTTACTATTTTTTTTAAATAAAGATTTTATTCATTTATGAGAGATTGAGCAGGGGTATGAGCAGGGGGGAGAGGGAGAAGCAGCAGCAGATTCCCTGCTGAGCAGGGACACTGATGCAGGGCTCAATCCTGGGATCCCGAGATCATGACCAGAGCCGAAGGCAGACACTTAACCAACTGAGCCACTCAGGAGTCCCTCTTGATACTTTTAAAATTTTTTAATCAATTTTTTGGGTCATTTTAACTATTATGTGTCTTGGTGTGGACCTCCTTAGGTTGATTTTGTTGGGGACTTTCTGTGTATTTCTGGATCTGGATGTTTTCTTTCCCAGATGAGGGAAGCTTTCAGCTATTATTTCTTAAAATTTCTCCCCCCTTTCTCTTTCTTCTTTTGCAGCCCCTATAATGTGAATATTACTGTATTTGTTGGTATTATTGTATTCCCTTAACCTATTCTCATTATCTAATGTCTTTTTTCTTTTCCCCATTCCATTTAGTTGTTTTCCATTACTCTGGCCTCCAGGTCACTGGTCCATTCTTTTGCTTCTTCTAGTCCACTATTTATTCTAGATAGTGTATTTCTAATTTCTAATTTCACTTATTGAGTTCATCTCTGAGTGGTTATTTTTAATATTTTCTGAGATCCTCCACTCTTTTCTCAAGCCCAGTGGGTATCTATGACTATTACTATGAATTCTCTATCTGCATATTGCTTAACTCCATTTTGTTAAGTTCTCTTGCTCTGAGTTTGTCCTGTGCTTTCATTTGTACCATATTCCTCTGTCTCCTCATTTTGTCTAACTTTGTGTCTTTCTATGTGTTAGGACAGTCAACTAGGTCTCCTGCTTTTGAAATCAGTGGTCTTATGGAGAAGAGGTCCTATGGTGCCCTGCAATGTGATGTCTCCTGGTCAGCAGAACCTAATGTTTCAGGGTTATCTGTTATGTATATTGTGTATACCTTACTGTTGTGATTGAGATGCATTTGACTTCAGTCTAGTTGTCTGTAATGGCTCTTTGACTGTTATGGACAGGGTTTGGGTCCCTGTGTTATTAAGGGGCCAGTCTGGGACCACCATGGGCTTGAGTTGGGATAGACCAGATGCCTGCCCTCAGCTCATTTGCCACAACTGTGGCTGCACTGAACTGCAGGGTGATCTCCCAGGATTGTCCCCTGAGAGGTTTTTGTTGGTGGGCAGGACCTGTGGTTGGACCAGATGTCTGCCCCAAGCCCACTGCTGGGGCTGCAAACTAGTGTGTGTCATTATCTTCCACTTGTATCAGTCCTAGGCATCAGTCACTTGGGAATGGTACTGGCCCCTCTCAGGGCTGTTTGTATACTACCATGCTTATGGTGCCACATTGGATGGACTCTTGCCTAGTGGGGTGGGTTGGATCAGATGGGATAGTCTATAGGAAAACACAAGGGTGGGATGCACAGTGTAGGCAAAGTTTGCACCCATCTGCTTGTGGGAAGAGCCCTGCTGAGGGAAAATGCCTAGAGCATTTTGGAGGAACTCTTGTCCAGTGTGGCTGGTTGAATGGGGTAAATTCATAGGAGAAAGTGGGGATGAGGTTTGGCTCTGTCCCCATAGATGTCCATGTCTCTAGGCATTCTTGATGTGGCTTCTTGGCTAAGAATAACTATGAAAAGTCTGTTGTTCTGTCAGGACTTGTGTGGTTTTCTGGGGGTATTTACAGTGATGTGGGTGTAATCTCTGTGTATCCAGGGGATGAGGTAAGCCAAAGATCCTCTTACTCTGACATCTTGCCCAGAAGTTTGATTAGGTTATAGAATTTTTCTACAACCAAAAAAAAAAAAAAACCTTGAAAGACTGGATGATTTGATGTCTAGTGAAGTTTTTGTGGTTAATCTTAAAGTTTGTAGATCTACAAACTTGTAAAATAGTTTCTCCACGAAGTCTTTTTGGTAGCCTGAAAGCTTAAAGTTTTGCTAAGTAATGAATTCATCTAGATATTCAATGAATTAACTTATTTCCCAATAAGAGAATAATAAAACATTAATTACTTGACCATATGCTAATCTATTCCTTTGGCTTCCCTATCAGAAACTTGAGTCTCTAGTAAATAGCTTTTTTATTTTTTTATTTTTTTATTTATTTGACAGAGAGAGAGATCACAAATAGGCAGAGAGACAGCCAGAGAGAGAGATGAGGAGAAGCAGGCTCCCTGCTGAGCAGAGAGCCCAATGCGGGACTCGATCCCAGGCCCCTGGGATCATGACCTGAGCCGAAGGCAGAGGCTTAACCCACTGAGCCACCCAGGCGCCCCACTAGTAAATAGCTTAAAAAAAAAAAACAAAAACCTTTTACTGGAAAATTATTATAAAGAAGCACATATTTCTAGAAATGTATGACTACTTTCATAATTTGCCAGTCTAAAGATGCACTAGGTAAGTGTAACAGTTTACAACTGCTTACGACTTATTTTTAACTATAAAGTTTCTAAGGATTAAAAATTCTAATATCTGGGGCGCCTGGGTGGCTCAGTGGGTTAAGCCGCTGCCTTCGGCTCAGGTCATGATCTCAGGGTCCTGGGATCGAGTCCCGCATCGGGCTCTCTGCTCAGCAGGGAGCCTGCTTCCTCCTCTCTCTCTGCCTGCCTCTGCCTACTTGTGATCTCTGTCTGTCAAATAAATAAATAAAATCTTTAAAAAAAAAATTCTAATATGTGTGGTTTAGAACTACTAAAAATAAAGGGAACCTCTCTATTTGCAAGAAAAGTAGGACATGTGTTTTTGATAAAGATATCTTGAACTGAGACCATATAAAGAGGAAAAAAACAAAAAAACCTATATGTGAAAAAATCTTAAAATATTTGTGAACAACAAATCTTTAAAATGAATTTTAATGTATGGTCATGCTGGATAAGATTAAAATGATTTATTTGAATTTTAATATAAAAAGCTAGTGCAAAATTTTAAAAATTCATTTTTTCTCTATTAAAAGACCAACATTTTCTTAGATGATTATTCTGCTTTTAATTATAAACAAAGGTTTCACTTGAATATAATCAATCAAGTCTTTGATTACTTAGAAAAACTGAGTATCTGTATTTGCCTGTGAAGTCTTTGCCACTTTAGTTAACTTTATATAACTTTATATAACTTTAGTATTGTTATATAATGATCTGTGATCCTGTTTAATGAAAAGTCTTAATTCTAAAATGAAGTCTTTTGAGTTTGAAATTTCCCAGAGGATCTCTGGAAGATTTTATTTATTTGATAGAGTGAAAAGCAGGTTTCTACTGAGCAGGGAGCCTGCACTAGGCTTGATCCCAGGACCCTGTGATTATGATCTGAGCTGATGGCAGATGCTTAACCCACTGAGCCACCCAGGCACCCCGCCCTGGAAGATTTCACAGCTTTGTTCTCATAAAAGAAAGATGTTAATTACATTTATTTGGTATTATTAAATTACATGAGAATCACTGTCTAATAAGTGATGCTAAACCTTCTTAGATTATATATCCATAAATTAGAATAAGTGTTCTAGAAATTGTATTAAACTCCTAGAAATCTAATATGTCTGGGTATATTATATAATAGATAATTCTATGTTATACAATCCTAGTTACTATCCTGACGTGCTGAGCATCACAGAAATAACCCAATCGTAATCAGATCTTTTCTGATTACCATTTCTGAGTCTTTTTGTCACTACTGTTACTTACAGATACTGTTTTACCTTGATGCTTTTGCAAAAGTGCTTCATGTTAAGGAGATTCAGGAAAAGACTGATGAATCTCTAAACTAGAGGCCTCTAATAAGTTAAGATCATACCACTAAACTGATTGTAAGAATCTAGAGAACTCTAATGGAGAGAAATTTATAGCTTCGTAAAACTAACAAGATCAAGATCAACAGAAGTTAATTACAAATGGGACTGAATAAATGGAGAAATAATTTTTCTGACTTTTTGTTTCAAAAGTATTTCAAATACTTTATACTTTTTAAATTTTTTTAACTTTTTTTTCCCCCCTCCTGTAGGAAAACCTTTCCTCAGCAATTTGGTAAATTATACCTTTGTAAGCAAAACTGAAACATTTATCTTCTGCTTACCTGATTCCCCCCAGGAATTGGGAACTCTCAGTGAGTAGTCTTACATACTTATGGAAATACATTTATTTATGTTCAACTATAATCTGTCTTCCTTAGGACATAGTTGGGAACACTTGTTTTATTACTAAGGTTTTGACTGGAATGTCATATTTAAGAGAGAGCTGGATAGGCTCAGATCAGACAGCTTTAAGGAACTAAGGTTAGCCATGGAGCCAAGAACATGCTTTGAAAATGTCAGTGCGATACCTTGATGACAGGGTTTTCAACATCCTTACCAGGTTAAGTAAAGAAGGCCAGGTGCAAGAACCTCAGGATATTTTGGGGACCCTGATAAGAAAGGAAGTAACTCAAGTCAGTAGGTATTGCAAGCAAAGCATGATGGCCTTAGTTCTTAGGCTTAAGAGACTATTAAAAATTCAGTCTCTGCTACCTTATGAAAAGTTCCAGCAAAGCAGATTTAAAAGAGCCTACATGATCAATCACTGTTCTCCTTGCACTTATGCATGTAATCAAGCTCACCGAAACAAACTGTCTTACTCTGGTTATAATTGATAGAAATGGGAGTAATTATAGAGAGAAAAATTGTCTTAACTGAAACTATGTGAACTTTTAGATATTGGATTCTGGTTCTGTTACTTGTCTTTGAGGTTTTGTTTTCTTCCTGTAAACTAGATCCTGATTCCTTCTAGTTTCCTCAAACATCTGGTTACATCTTTCCAAAGTAACATTTCTGATAATCTCTCCCATTCTTTTGACTTGAAATCACTGAAAAATAAAATTGCCCCTTTTCTTGAAGCACTGAATACTGAATATGAATGACTTCACAGGACCAGAGAAATCATAACAGTTTATGTATGGATAACCTACAAGTAACCACATAGCAACCAGTACAAAGATCACCAGAGGCCCGTAAACTGCAAAACAGAAAAATCTGATTGTGACTCCTTGGCTTCACTCTATTTAAGGGTGCCTAAGGCCAATAGTAAATGAATAGCTCTTTGGTCAGGTCATGGCAGGAAAATGGGAAACGGGATATAAGAACATATGGGTTAAGGACATATGGCAGAAAATAGCCCTGGATGACATCTCTATAGTGATTATAGAGGTCTCCACGCACCAGAAGGACAACTCTGAAGTAACAAATTTTAATAACCAGGTAGCATATCTAAACAAGAAGGACAATGAAACATAAAACATAAAACACAGACTCACAGATATACCAACTGAGCGGATCACTGCATGGGGACATCACCAAAGAGTCATGCTGGGATACATGGCACAAGAATGCTGTTGGAGAAAAGAAAACATGTATATAACTACTGAATAGCCTCAGTTTGAAATTAGGAAATGTGAGAAATATCAACATTTTGAAGCTTTTCATTCATTCCTTATTACATTAATGGGTCATCTGCGGAAGATCAAAGATAATCTTTCCAAGTGACACAAAGTATTAAAAAAATGACACAAAGTAATTACATGGCCTAAATCAGAGAATAAACTATTTGCATGGCCACTGTAGGCACATAGGAAGACGATTACCCTATCTTTGCAGGAGAAATGATAAAAAATTCACAATCTAAGCCTTAGAAATCTGGATTGCATGCTCTGGTTTTCCAACCATCGTAAAATCAGATCAGGGCACCTTCTTCACAAGAAAGCTAATACAAGAATGGGCTAAGAAACAAGACATAATATGGAACTTACCCTTACCCTATAACCCAACCACCTCTGGATCAATTGAGAGGTGTCATGGCTTCCTTAAGAAAAAGCTTAAATTACTTACTATCCAGAATAGGAAAGCTTAGACTAAAACAATCTAAGAGGCACAGATCTAGAATGGGTGGAAAAATGTCCAGTGAATTAATATTGCAGGCACCCACAGAGATAGGAATTAGCATTAACAACACTCCAGAATCTCAATTAGAAGTATTAACTGAAAAACATAAAAACATATGGTACTGGGGACATACCTCCTGCCATAATGACACCTACTCAGTGACCAAAGGAAAAGGCATATTACAGCAAAATAAAGACCATAATATACCTCTTCAAAAGTTCGACCATGTAGAACACTATTCTATATTTTATCAAAACCAGAAATATTTAGCATGATATAATGATGAGCGATTATGCTTGCACAAAGATGGTCAATAATGACCAAGACGACAATAGATGTCCTTAGATGGCAAGAACAACAAAAGAATTACAAATTTGTAGGACACTGCATTTTGCAATCATGACTCTGCTATGCATCTCTAACCCTATAAATACTAAAGAGGCTAGTGTAGCACACTGCCTGCTGGCGATCCTCTTTTGCCTGTTGTTCAGGATAGTCATCCCAGAAGGTACCACTTTGGCATAAACCTCTTATTTTGTTCTAAAGGCACTTGAGATCATGTGGGCTCAAGAGAAACTTTGATCCTTCCCTTAGCCACCCAGAAGAATCTAAATTGGTGTTCTTTCTTAGAATAAAGGTTAGTAACAGAAGCAAATTTTATCTGAGTGCCTCATTTGCATGGAAGGGAGAACATCTAATGACCAAACATGCACACTTCATATTGCCCTGTGAAGTGCGTTCCTTTCCTCTGAAATCCCGGACTCCTGCCCCCTTCTCCTCAGTTCTGAATGACATATATACTCCATTGTGCTGGTCTTTGGAATTTCCAGGTCTATGTGCATTCCCATATGTATGCTATTGGATTCTATTTTCTCCTGGTAATCTGTTTTATGTCAATTTGTTTCTTAGTCCAGTTAGAAGGACTTTTGAGGGGCCAGGAATTCTTGCGTCCTGACACTCACTCTGTATACCATACTCAGTAAAGCTATGGATACTTCTCTGGTATCTCCAGCAAAAGCACTGTTCCAAAATGCAACGTCTGCTCCAGATATGCCTTAAGTCTATGACATCCTCTTCTTCCTCCATGGATTGCCATTTTGGTCACCTTATTATGACTAAGGACTTAACTGCATCACTGGCATCATCAGGCTCAGCCTTTCCTCCCCTCCCTTCACTGTAAGCACCATCTACTTATTGGGAAAACTTCAGTCGGGGAGAAACCAAATACTAAGAAAAGCTGATGAGGCAGTGGTAATCTCCACTTTAATCTCCACAAGAATCAGTGAGGATCCTGATCAACACTTCCTAAAGTTTTGACATTGACTTGGATTGTAAAGATTGACGTGGATTACGGATTGTCTCGTGGTAATACAATGCAGCATATAAGCCAAGTCTCGTTAGTACAGACTCTCCCCTTACCTTACTGAATTGACCGCAACATTGGATACACGGCAGAGACTCTGAAAGTGGCCCCAGTTCAATTCCTGATTTACTTTGTGTGGCAGTGGTTTATTCTAAAAAAAGCAGCAGCTGAATATACTGAATGGGCTATTATATATTTAAATACAAATAGGCCAAAAAAGATCATTTACAACAATCTCAACTTACACTGTTTAATCCATTGTCACCTATTAGAAAATTAGCAATAGATCCATGGGCACTGTTTCCAGACTTTGAAAAAAGAGCCAACTTGTAAGGTACATAAAGGATATATAGGGAACTTACCATATAACATATCCTTATCCTTGGTGGTACACCAGCAGGCTTCTATCTTACACTGCAGATTTCTATTCCAAGAGCATGGGAAACCATGTTAATAAGACCTCTCATGGTCATACTGGAACTGACATAATTGCATAAACCCTGAAATTTTATATTCAGGACTTTAACCAGATGCAGATCCCCAAATTGTGCATCTTTGTTACTGTGAGATTTACAACTATTACAACTGTGCCAACAACAGGTTCACTAAAAGGAAAGAAAGCTTTATAATTCCTTATTGGACTGGCAAGAAGTTTACCTGAGGAACAACAGTAGCTGCTTTTTCTCAATTCCAAATTGATCAACTCACATTGTTTCAGAAATTCTGAAAGCAAACAATCTGAATTTAACACTGGCAATGCCAGCTTTGTCCTGGTTGGGCACATAACTGGATAAAATTAGCAATATATTAAAGAACAAATTTTACACAGAAATATAGCAATGGAAATTTGACATAAAGCAGAAATACTAAAACTAACATAAAACTAAAAAGGACATAAAAGATGTTTTTGTTTTTAAAGATTATTTATCTGAGAGAGAGTGAGAGAGAACATGAACTGGGGTGGGGGAGACAGAGCAAGAGAAGCAGGATCCCTGCTGAGCAGGGACACCTTCCCCCCCCCCCCCCCCCCCCCCCGGAGGCAGGGCTCAATCCCCAGACCCTGGAATCATGACCTGAGCCAAAGGCAGACTCTTAATTGGCTGAGCCACCCAGGTGTACCAAGAGATCTTTCTTTGAATGTACATTGTGAATTGTTGCCATTAAGATTGGTTGCTATGTGGAATATTCTTAGAACAGCTACAGTCTTGGGGCAATAGTGGTTACCTGAGATAACAGACAACCCAACCAGAAGTAAAGCAGATACCATACATTCTAGGAGCTGTGATTCAAGGCGCGACTGTGAAAACACATTATTGGCTCTTAAAGGAGGAAGGGGACATTGGGGTACTACAGTTTTGTGGCTTCTCGATATTAGAATGCCCAGAAAGCCACCTTATGATAGCAGGAAAACATGTACTGGATATGCTGGTAGAATGGATCCAAAATAACTTCATTAATGTGAGACGTTTGGACGTATGTATAGTACAAGTATGGAAGACTATGGCCTTAATGCCTCCTCCCCTAGTTACATATAATATGGAAAACTGGACCAGGATAGTGTGCTCTAAGCCAAACCTCACCCTCACCTACTGGGAGTCCAGAAAAAAATATAGGACACAACATGATTCCATGTATAAAAACAGAACAGGTAATAAATGCGACAACAGAAGGAAAAATATTATTTGAGGCCAAGAGAAGAGAAAAAGCCCATAAAAATAACTGGAGAAATAGTTCACATTGAACCTCTTAAAATAAATGTAAATCATGCATTAGAAAACTTAAGTAAAGGAACACGGGGAAGATGGGACTAATATAGTGAAAATAATTTTGCAGAACTGGAAACAGAACAAACGCACGCTTCCCCTCGAATAATCCTAGCCTTAAATTCTGATGTTATGCAGTCAGATATGTGCCTAATGGGGCCATGCACATGCGTACTTCCTGGAGCTTGGTAAAAATGATCTTTCCTTGGAAATGTCATTGTCAAATGACATTTAAGAAACTTTTGGTTGTTTGGAGATTGGATATGGTAAAGGGTTCCTTGTTAGACTTATATTATTGTAATTAGAAATATGGTTGCTTAGGGCACCTGAGTGGTTCAGATGGTTGGGCAACTGCCTTCGGCTTGGGTCATGGTCCTGGGGTCCTGGGATCAAGTCTCACATTGAGCTCCCCCTTCTCTGAGGGGAGCCTGCTTCTCCCTCTGCCACTCCCCCTTCTTGTGCTCTCTGTTGAATTAAAAAAAAAAAAAAAAAGGAATATGGTTGCTAAAACTGGTCATTAAACTATGGTGTAAGTGCATATGTGTCAAAGGAAAAATACTCCCCAAATATGTTTTTTTTGTGATTAAGAATGTCGAGTCATAGGGGGCCTGGGTGGCTCAGTGGGTTAAAGCCTCTGCCTGTGGCTTGGGTCGTGACCCTGGGGTCCTGGGATCGAGCCCCGCATAGGGCTCTCTGCCTGCCTTTCTGCCTACTTGTGATCTCTGTCTGTCAAATAAATGAATAAAATCTTTAAAAAAAAAAAAAAAAAAAGAATGTCAAGTCACAAGGTGGATGGATATTTTTGTGAACTTAGATTTGCATAGGACATTAGGCCCTGAGCATAAATAAGCATGTGAGTGATTTGGAATCACTGGATGGATTACTATATATTGGCTTGACTTGATTTCAAATCCCCTAGTTTATGACAAGGACTAGAAACAGTTGTTTTTAGAAGTAAAGTTGTTTTGACAGAACAATGAAGAAAGTTGGGTCAGGATGGCATCTTCTTCTCTGTTCCCACCCTTAAGAACTTGGTACCTCAGCTGCTGAGGGGCCCCATGGGGGGCTTCAGAATAAAAACATAAGAAACAACTGGCAAGGGGACGTTTAGACTGTAACTAAGAGTGTGTGAGGACTATCCAGTGTTCCGTCTGGGCAAGGCTACACTTTGCTGATCTAGACAGGTCTGAAGCCCTTAGGGTAATTAGCTCCTCCTGAGATAATGGAACTCTTACCAACAGCAACAAAAGCTACCCAGAGGCGAGAGGGTCATCCATTGTGTGGTGATCACCAGTGGCCTTGTTCTCTAGTGATGTGTTCTATCAGCAGAGGCCTCTTACTTTTGCACTGGGTGCTGGCATGTCTGCCCTTGGTTGGTTAAGTGCTCTCTTCCAGTTCCTCTAAAAGGTACACCTCAGTTTATTTATTTATTTAAAAGATTTTATTTATTCATGAGTGAGGGAGAAGCAGGCTCTCCACTGAGCAAGAGCCCAACATGGGGCTCGATCCCTGGACTCTGGGATCATGACCTAAGCTGAAGGCAGATGCTTAATGGACTGAGCCACTCAGGCGCCCTACACCTCAATTCACCTCAGTTTAAATTGGACTTTATTCACCTCACCTTGCCTGGAACAAACAATGTCATCCACCTAACGCTGGGCTAGAGTAGGTTATGAATTTACTGGCTACCAGAAGACATTATACTCTGCACTATTGGCTTGTGAAATTTGCAGTGGACCCATGTTAAATACACTGTGCAAAGACAAGGTCAGTCTGTGAGCATTATTTGTGTCCCACCACAAAACAGCCTTCAGTGGGAGTATGTGCATTTGTGTGGTTAGGGCTTAGAACTTAGGCAGAGGCAAAGTACCACCAATAGCCTACTCCTGTGATCCAGTCTTGCCCGACACTGCCCAGTCCCCGAATTCCGACTCCCCTGACCTGGCTCCCTGTGGGGGCAGTCTGCATGCTATCCACCATGCTTGGCAGCCGGAGCCTCCCAGGCCTTGGAGTCAGGGCTCATCCCCAGCCACTGGCATTGCCCCCTTCCTCCCCAACAACAGCTCGCAGGCATCCACCGAAATCACCAAAAGTCAGTTGCCATTGTATTTACGGTTTGCTGGGGTCTCAAGCTTCTGCAGCTGTCCAGCCTCCCAGGTGTATCTTACTGGAAGCTACCTCAGCCCATCCACCCAATTCAGCCCTGGGAGGGTAGGCCAGATTCCTCTTGCTCTGCCTTCCAAGTGGAATGTGTGCATTTGTGTAGGCCAGGGCTTAGAATTGGGTGGATTCCAGGTACCCCCCAAAACCCCCTCCTGTGACCCAGTCTGGTCTGACATTGTCCTTATCCTAGGTCCCTGGCCTCCCTGACCTGCACCTCCCAAGCATGGACAGTCCATACCCTGTCAGCTGGCCGCTAGCCTCAGTGCCCTACAGACCTGCAGAGCTCAGGCAGTACCAGACCACCTACCTCGCTTCCAGGATGGGGAGCCTACCTACTGAAATCATTCTAAGGAGGCAGCCTTAAACTGGTGACTGTCAATCCTCATTTGGATGGAGTCTGGGCTTCTCCAGCCAACAAGGCTCAGGAGTTGTTAGTGGAGAAGACCCTAGCCAGCCCTCCCTGCCTCACCCTGGCAAGGCAGTCCAGATTTCTCCAGTTCTGCTTTGGCCGGAATATGTGCACTTGTGCAGATTAAGCCCTAGAAGTAGAGGGATGCAAGGTACATCCAACAGCGTACTCCTGTGAGCTAGCCTTGCACGACATTGCCCGGTTCTAGGCCAGGAGCTACCTCAACCTGTGCTGGCCTATGCATGTACTGTCCTCTCAGTGTCTGCCACCCTTGGGCTGCTGAGGCACACCGGTCCTGTGAAGCTCCTGCTGTGCCCCAACTTTCTGAAAGACCTCAGAGTGGACAGAGCCGTCCCTTCAAAAATATTTCTGAGGCAGCAGCTTTAAACTGGTGATAGAAGTCCCCATTTGGACCATCTGATTAGGTCTAGAACTTCTCCAGGAACCAAGGCATCCAGGGTGGTATGTGTTATTCGAGAAAGCCGCAGCCAGTATTCCCAGCCCTGCTTTGTCAAGGCAGTCCAGATTCTTCAAGCTACACCTTCATGGGGTATACGCACGTTTGTTTTGGTAAGGGCTTGGAAGCAGGCAGAAACCTTGTTTCTCCAACAGGCCCCTCCCATGAGCAGACCTCTCAAAAAATGTGTTCTGTCCCAGGTCCCTGGCTACCCTGACCTGCATCACCCAAACACGTGTAGACAATGCCTGGTGAGGTGGCCTTGTACAGCTAGGCTCTCACAGGCTGTGGAACCCAGGCCACCAGCAGCCCCCTGCATAGATGTCAGGCTCAAAGTATTTTCAAATGGCATCAAGATAGGCTGTGGATGACAGCTTTTTCTGCCTTGTTGTTTGAATGTCTCTGGTGATTTTTTGAGTGGCCCATAGAGTAATAGGCACAAAGATTGTCTATTATGAGTTATTGTGATTTCTCTGAAGGTTGTATCAAGTCATCTATATTTAGTTTGCAGGGCCTCAGGAAAAAGGTCAGCTTTGGTTCTCAATGACTCCAAGTCAAAACGAGGGGGAAAATACTGGAAATGTTAGTTTGGAGAGTTGCAGTCAGACATTAGAGGAAATTAGAATTCAGAATCTAGTTTAGTTTATAGGTAGAAAACAAAATCTCAAAGACAATCAATGGACCTAAAATCTAATAAACACAAATGTAATTTTTCTTTCTAAAGTCACCCTCATTTTCAAAGTTAGCCAAATTAAGACTAATTTACTTATAGATTTGCTTTTAATAATTAATTACATTAATAATTATTAATTATAATAATTATTAATGATTAATTAATGGTTCTTTACATAAGGACACCAAAATAGACACCAAAAAGAGAGATGGATCCTACAGACTCTTCTGTGCTAGAACTTTTCATTAGGATCTGCAGATCAAACTTTAACAGCCTCTTAAGGCAAAGAGGCCAAGCCAAGTGCTTGTCATCAGACTTCACTTGAGTGAAGATTAGGGTTACTTCCTCTTTTCCCAAGGTCCCCAAAATATCCTAGGTTTTTGCACCTCTCAGGAAGTGACCTTCTTTACATACCTGGTAAGGCTGCTGGGAACCCAGTAAGCAATGTTTCTGGCTGATATTTCCAAGGGGTCTTATTGGTTCCATAAAGCCAACCTCAGTTCCTTAAATTTACACAAGTAAATATATTGCCATGAAAATATAAATACTCAACGAGTTTCCAAATTCTGAAGGGATTAGGTAGGGAGAAGTGTTTGAATTCTGCTTGCAAAGGTGTAAATCAGCCTAAGAGAAAGTTTCTTTAAATCTAGAAAAACAAAACATTAAAAAGGTCAGCAATGTTTTGAACCAAAAGTCGTATAAGTTAGAGTCCTCCTCAGTTTATTCAGCCCCATGTAATTAAATTTTTGGCTTGAATGTGGGGTTTTAATTCTGGAAATTTTTTTTAACCAGTTCAGTTTTATGATCTTAAGGTTATCAGAAATCTGTATTCTAGAGATTTTTAGGAATTTTGTACAATTTCTACAACACTTGTTTTAACAAACATACATCTACACAAACATAATCAAAGCAGGTTTACCATTATTTATTTGATAATGTGTCCCATGTAATTTAGTAAACCAAAGAAGCCTATTCAGTTTCATACCTCTTTTCTGAGGGCAGATTTGTTTCATGGACCCTCCAAACTAAACTGAAGTTCAATTCATCTGTGATCAGTCTCTTCATTTTAGAATTTGATTTGGGGAAGTTTGTCAAAACAGATCAAAAGGTGTGGGAGAGCGGGGGAAGATGGTCAAGTAGGAAGATCACCTTGTGCCATGGACACACTGAGGCAGCAACTGCATCTACTACAGCTAACTCTGAAAATGACCCAAAAACGGGCAGAGAGGATCTTCCCCAGCGAGGGAAGAGAGGACCACATCAGAAAGAGGAAGAGGGATAAAGACAAGATCAGGAACCAAAACCCCGCAGGACTAAACACAAATGGGAGAGACAGCCCAAGCACAGAGGAGTGAGGATATAGAGGCCACACTGGGCATCCCCACCCTCTGGGACCTGCCCTGGCAATAGGACTCCCTATAATTTCTGGCTTGGAAAATCTGTGGGGCTAACTCCAGGAGCTTTAAAAATAGGTGGTGCTTAATTCTGGGAGAGGTGGAGGATGACAGGAAACCCAGTCCCTCCCCTTAAAGAACCAGGACAATAAATAACTTGGCCTGAGACAGCAACAAAGTAGCAGTTTTTGAAAAGTGCCTGGAGTATATATGAGGGAGACTCATTCACTCATCTTAGCACATGTGCTGCAGGGGCAGGAACTGTAGTAGATTTCTCTGGGAACAAATATGTGGGTGGGCGCCATTTTTCTTGCCCTCCTTCAGCCTAGAGAGCTGGGCTCCTACAAGAGCCAGTTCTAACACCCTGCCCCAGTTCAGCATTCCCCTGCAGCTCTGCCCCACCCAATTCATCAGTTTTGGTAGACACCCTTCCAAAGTGGCTTCTGCCCTGCCACACCTGGCAGGCAACACTGGCTGGGGCCAGCGACCCTCTAAAGGGACTCCTGTCCTCAGGCAAAGGGAAGATAACCACACCTACCCTTACACCCACAAATCCCACAGGTTAGCTGGCCTCGGGGGAAGCAAGAGGCGCTCGTTGGTGCACCTGCAAGGATCACAGAGGCTAAATGCAGACAGCTAGGCTGAATGCCAGCCCCATCTGCCGGCAATCCCACAGGGGCTGCAGCTGGGCCTCTGCAGCTGTAATGCAAGCTGGGCTGCAGCCAAGCCCCACCCACTAGCATGCCCACAGCAATCACAACACAGCCACACAAAAGGGTGCAGGCAGTCCATGCAGGGAATACCCCTGGGGCACCTGATTCTGGTGACTAGGGGAACTGCACTACAGGGCGCCAAAGAACATGTTCTACACGTGCTCATGACTATCAAGACCAGGAGACATAGCTGATCTACCTAATACATATGAACAAAGAGAGAAAAGGAGGAAACAAAGGTCTCACAAATTAAAGAACAAAACAATACTCCAGAAAAAGAGCAAAACGATGTGGAGATAAGAAATATGCCTGATAAAGAGATTAAAGTCATGTTCATAAAGATACTCACTGGACTTGAGAAAAGTGAATGAACTCAAGAGAGAATGTCAATTAAGAGAGAAAAAAATATATTAAAAAATGAGTTAGAGCTGAAGAATAACTGAAAAAGTATAAATAATCGTACAGTTTAGATTATGCAGAAGAACAGATCATTAATCTGGAAGACAGGGTAATGGAAAACAAGCAAGCTGAACAGTAAAAAAAACCGTAAATAATAAATGAGAACAGGCTTAGGGACTTTTGCTGCATCATCAAGCATAATAACATTCACATTATAGGGATCCCAGAAGGAAAAGAATGAGAGAGGCAGGCAAAAAACTTATTTGAAGGAATAATAATGGAAAACTTTCCTAATCTGGGGAAGGAAACAAATATCCAGCTCCAGGAAGCAGAAAAAGCCCCCAAGAAGATAAACCCAAGGAGGTCCACACGAAGACATATACTAACTGAAATGGCAAAAAATTACTGATGAGATTTCACTTATTTGTGGAGCATAACAAATAGCATGGAGGACATGGGGAGTTAGAGAGGAGAAGGGAGTTGGGGGAAATTGGAAGGGGAGGTGAACCATGAGACTATGGACTCTGAAAAACAATCTGAGGGGTTTGAAGTGGCAGGGGGGGGGGGGGGGGGAGGGTGGGGGGAACCGGGTGATGGGTATTAGGGCATGGATTGCATGGAGCACTGGCTGTGGTGCAAATATAATGAATACTGTTATTCTGAAAATAAAATAAAAAGTATATAATCCCCCAAAATAAATAAATAAATAAATAAATAAAGCAAGCTGTGCACCATAAAAAAAAAAAAAATTACTGATGAGAGAATCATTAAAATCAGCAAGAGGAAAGCAAATAGTAACATACAAGTGAAAACATGGAAGGCTATTTTTCACCAGAATCTTTGCAGGCCTGAAGGGAGGGGGCAGGAAATGTTAAAAATACTGAAAGGAAGAAATCTACAATCAAGAATACTCTATCCAGCAAGTGCGTCATTCAGAAATAAAGGAGAGATAAAAAGTTTCCCAGACAAACAAAAGTTAAAGGAGTTCATCACCACTTTACCAGCCTTACAAGAAATGTTAAGGGGAACTCTTTAAGTAGAGAGAAAAGGCCATATGAAAAAAAAAATTTCAATTGCAATTTGCAACAGCTGGAATAGTTCTGGAAGGTATGTAAAATAAGACAGCAGAGAAAGACTAATACCACAGGATTTCACTAATATGTGGAACCTTAAAAAACAAAAGAAATGAACAAACAAAATCAGATCCATAAAACTGAAGAACAAACTGGTGGAGGCCAGAGGGGAAGGGGAACTGGAAGATACAGACTTCCAGTTTTGTCACAGACACTGAAAGTACAACACAGAGAATGAAGTCAATGGTACCGTCATAGTGACAGATGGTGACAGATGGTAGCTACAACCGTGCTGAGCGTTACATGGTTATTGATCACACTGTTGTGCTCCTGAAACTCATACAATGTTGTATGTCAGGTACACTTCAATAATAAAAACATGTATCAGAGAGTCTGAAAATATGTTTCAATAGCCTCACAGACCAGTATGGAACCATACGTAATTATCTTTCCAAAGTGACAAGAAAATATCTCAGAGGCAAAAACAGAAGGTTGTATAGCTGTGAGCAAAACTTAGTTTTTAGTAAGAAAAGCATTCCTTGATCATTACAGACCTGATGATAAAGCTATGCAGCAAAGGAAATTATTTTGATAAAACATAGGATCCTTATTTTCTAGGCAGATAACTTTAAAAGGTAAAAAACAAGTTTTATAATCTCTTATCAAAAGCAGATCAATCATTCAAAAACACGTCATCCTTTTCACAAAGAGAAACCCAAATTTGAGTTTTGCACACGTGTACTTTTGACATGAAAACTCACTTAACTTTAATCTAGTCTTTTTTTTTTTTTTTTTTAAGATTTTATTTATTTATTTGACAGAGAGAAATCACAAGTAGATGGAGAGGCAGGCAGAGAGAGAGAGAGAGGGAAGCAGGCTCTCCGCTGAGCAGAGAGCCCGATGCGGGACTCGATCCCAGGACTCTGAGATCATGACCTGAGCCGAAGGCAGCGGCTTAACCCACTGAGCCACCCAGGCGCCCCAACTTTAATCTAGTCTTATTCAGTGCTGACCACATGTACAATTCCTTTAAGATTCATTGTGATAAACCTCTTACAACTTAATTTTTTATATTCAGATTTTGTCTTATTTTCTTTTTTAGCCTTCTTTAGGGCAAAATTACTTTCCTCTCCCTCAACAAAAAGGCATTTGTCTTCCTCATACTCTCTTTTACCAAAAGCATATATCCTGCTTTACCTGCATATGGACATGGTTCCCTTATTATGTCTAGCAGCTTAAACTATATATATTACTACTCAACTCTTAGAAACCTTAATTCCTCATGAAAATCAAGTGGCAAGCTATTGTGAACTGTTAGTCATTTTTTTTTTTTTAGTTTGGCAAATTTATGAATACTTTTGTAATTTCTAGAAACACATACTTCTTCATAGGACAATCTCTCAGTAAGCACAAAATATATTACTCTGTAACAGGGAAGTCAAAAGTAGACAAACCTATGTTTAGTAATTAAGGTTTTATTATGTTATTTGGAAATGATGTGGATATTCAATAAATTCAACTTAAAATTTTACTAAATTGATGAGTTAAGATTTCAGATTACCAAAAAGTTTTGCAAGCCTTTTTTTTTTTTTTTTAAAGATACCATTAAATATCATTGTTACTAAAAAGTTTATAAATGGAGTGCCTGGGTGGCTCAGTGGGTTAAGCTTCTGCCTTCGGCTCAGGTCATGATCTCAGCATCCTGGGATTGAGCCCCGCATCGGGCTCTCTGCTCAGCAGGGAGCCTGCTTCCTCCTCTCTCTGCCTGCCTCTCTGCTTACTTGTGATCTTTCGCTCTCTGTGAAATAAATAAATAAAATCTTTTAAAAAAAAAGTTTATAAACTCTTATTCTACTTACCTAATAATTTGTTCCCAAGAATTATGTTTAGATTATCCAAAGAAACTTCAGGAGATAGTAAACAAAATCAGCTATCAGTTCCCTTCCTCTGTACCCCACCCCCTATCAAAAATAAGTAAGTCTTAAAAAAATATACCTACAAGCATTTGAAAGGACAAGGCACACTTTGGGGATTGGTAAAATAGGTGGACTTTGACTTGTTGCCATAGTTATATTTCTGGTTTTGTGGAGATTTGCAAGACAAAGACAGTTATTTTTAATTCCTGTAAAGAACTGCATTATAACCTAAATATCAAGGGACTGACCACCTTTTTAAACTTGCTTCTTTATATCAGGGAGATTTTTTAACTAAAACGGGAAATATGCTTTATTTCCCGCACCTGATGGGAAATATGCCTTAGTAAAGTCTGTACAAAGCATCTTAACAAAAGCCTCTGATTACACAATTCAGCCATGGTTTCTATTAGTCCCTGAACGCTGACTTTCCACTGATTGTTTGCAAGAGGGCCTCGGAATATTTTGGCCATCAGTTTTCTCTGTGAAGGGTATAGTGAATGGCCACTCATCTTTCTAGTTCTTCCCTAAATTTGGTAGGAACTTCTGAAAATGGAGGTAAAGGTAAATTATTTTATAATTTAAAATATCTGCTGCTGTTCAGGGGACACAAATTGTATTTATGTGTCTGTCTTGGGGAGGGTGTTGGGGGGTGTCCTAGGATACACCTACAAAAGACATTGCATAGAAGTGCCTGAAGCGGGGCACCTGGGTGACTCAGTGGGTTAAACCCTCTGCCTTTGGCTCAGGTCATGATCCCAGGGTCCTAGGATCTAGTCCTGCATCGGGCTCTCTGCTTGGCAGGCAGCCTGCTTCCTCTTCTCTCTCCTGTCTCTCTGCCTGCCTCTCTGCCTACTTGAGATCTCTGTCTGTCAAATAAAATTAAAAAAAAAAAAAAAGAAAAAGAAAAAGAAAAAAAGAAATGCCTGAAGCTGCCAGAGCGTGATGACAGAGCCACGGAAAGTAGGAGCAAAACAAGTTTTACTGCCAGTCTTTGGTGACTTTAAAAAAATTCATTCCCTGCCTTTCAGCATTTATTTAAGTAACCAGTGTTAAAATTAATAAAGGGAAACCTCAGAGTGGAACTAAGAGGTTTGAATAGAAGATCTCTCAACGTTCTACCACTCCTGGTCATCAGTTGCAGAATCAACAGAATTGACTAAACCTTGCTCAGGGAGAGGACTTTACACTTCAAGCAGGAGGAAGGCAGGCTTCCTCCTTCCCCCCCAGCAACAGCCCAGCAAACAAGAGACAGTCACAACTCAACCGATGAAAGGCCATTATACTTCCAGCACCAAGTTTACTCCAGTGGACTTTTTGTTTTCAACAGCTATCCCAATTCCCCACTTTGCTCTACAAAAGATCATCCTTTTCCTTTGTTCCAAGGACTTGCCATATGTTAGCCCCAGGTTGGAATTTTTTGCTACTCCCAATAAACCCATCTTTTGATGGTAAAATAACTGGCAATTTAATTTTTATTTAAAAAAATTTTTTGTAATTTATTTTTCAGGTTCACACCTGCATACTTCAAACCTTGAGATTAGACCACAGTGTTCTCTATAATCTTGTCGGGAAAGGAAAATTAAAATAGGCAAATGGGGCCAGACTCTGAGAAGGGGAATTTACATTGGATGTGGACATTCATTTTTGTCTTAAGTCTAATTTTTTGTTTTTTCTTTAAGTCTTTTCAAGAGAGTCCCAAAAGCTAACCACTATACTAATAATTAAGAACACTCTCTATATTTTTTCATTAAAATATAATTTAAAGGCTCCATCATCTGGCAATGATAAGTAGAATCTTATTTTTTTTAAGAATTTATTTATTTGACAGAGATCACAAGTAGGCAGGGAGGCACTCAGAGAGAGCGGGGAAGCAGGCTCCCTGCTGAGCAGAGAGCACGATGTAGGGCTTCATGGAAGGACCCTGGGATCATGACCTGAGCTGAAGGCAGAGACTTAACCCATTGAGCCACCCAGGCACCCCGAGTAGGATCTTATTAATCTCAACAGTGACTCAACCAATAATCCTTTTTATGGGAAGACACAGAAGCAACTTTAAAAAGAGGGAAAAAATAATGCAACTCCGTTACCCAAAATTTTACTCACCAAAATAGTCAGCAAAGGCCTTCATTGCACAGGCAGCAAAGATAGTGTAGAGAAAATGGTACCTTCAAGTCTCCCAGAAAAATGTGAGATGCCTTTCTCACAAATCTGTGACGTGGGACAGGCATTCCTGTAATGACACTTTTCCAGAACTAACAAAGGTTAAGATGACAAGTATCCTTTATCAGCTGGGACCTCTTAGAACACAATCCCTTGTGACCAGGCATGAGCAGACAATGAAAATACTGCTTATAACTCTGAGTCTCAGAACACCACTCTATTTGACAGGACACCAAGGTGCACCCTGATAAGTGAACCCTTTTTGGTGTGGAGACCAGAGACCATATTCTCACTGGTCACAAAGGCAAGCTCTTAGGACATAAAAAAGACATAAGGAAAAACTATGGCCATCTCTGGGTGGAAATGGATCTCTAAGCCAAGAGGACTCTACTAACGTCACCAGAATCCTTAAAGCCAAGAAACCAGTTTCACAAATATTTCCTTCTGCTCATCTAAATTTAGCCCATGCAGGCAGAGATCCAGGATGTGATGTGGTGGTGGGGATTCTTGACTTCCACCAGCTTTTGTCAGATGCCCCATCATCTCTCAGCCACAGCAGTGTCCTGCCAGTTAGCGTGTATCCTGCCAACTCTGCCAGCTATTGAGGAGGAAAAGTATGCTCTACCCTGGAAGATTCTTCCAGGTGATCTAAGATTTAAATTGACAAGACAGAGTCACAGGGGAAAAACAAAGTTTAATTCTGTGCAGAGAGGCCTGATATTAACACTGAGATCCAAGGAAACCACTAAGATGGGCAGCTACGAGACTTTTCTTAGACACAGAAATAACACATCAGTGATGAGTTGATAGTACAAAGAAAACTTAGAATTTCTTTAAAACTGAAGCTTGCAAATATAACAGAATTTGAGCTGGGGTAGTAAAATTGGTAAAAGTAGCAAGGGGTTTACCCAGACTTCCTAACTCTGAATTATAGATCTCTGGTGATACTGATGTCTCTACCACCTGGTAAAGGGAAGCTACATTTTACGTGGGAGACTTATTTTTTGCTTTGTGGAGACAAAGTGAAGTCTGGGTATTATACTTGCACTGGGCATTTTATAAGGAACTTTAACTCAAAATAATCAATATGCTGAGGTGGCGTGTTTTGTGGTAGCCTGGCCTTCACCCCATATGTGCATTTGAGGACATTAGGACTTGGATTTAGGCAGATGCCTTGAACCTCCAGCAGCCCACTCCTACAACCCAGCCTCTCCTGACTCTCACCAAGTTCCAGATTCCCAGCTTCCCTGAACTGTGCTGTCAAGGCACC